>NC_073712.1:8175122-8492934 GCF_023634085.1 Falco cherrug | reverse complement strand
GGAAGCCGGACCTGAGCTGCGGCACAGCTGAACGCAGCTTTTGGACCCGAGTAACAGCACAGCTGGGGACCTGCACCATCCCACCATCTGCTGCAAACACAGGCCAGTTCTGGAGGGGTTTAACTTCCCCTGTGGTTGTGCTCGGAAGGCAGGGCTGTGGGCAGAAAGAGCCAGCTCCCACGTGAAGCTTTTACTGTCCCTTCCTATTACTTTCAGCTTTCCTTGCATTCTTAAGATGAAACACTGCAGCGTATCCCTTACAGAAGAAGGGGAAAATAGCACTAACCTTTGATTAGCTTGGTATTTTATACCACTTAATTATCAAGTACGGGTTACAATTTCATTTGATTTCTTCTCAGTTATGAGTGCTTGACAAATGATGTCAAAGGGTATTCTAACCATATTAATCTCCTCATGCAAGAGGGAACTGCAGGTTTAATTTTAACAGAAAAGATAATTGCTTTACGCTACTGGAAGGTACACAACAAAAAGATTTTGGAAATTGAGCGGCTGCGTTCCTTCCCCTTGGTCTCTCTGTGCTCCATTACATGCATTTCACGCTGCAATGTTAAAGTGGTGCTTGTTTTGGTAACACACTGACCAGACAGAACTAGAAGACTGATCCCAGGACAGAGGAGAAATTTGCAAGCCTGTTCCAAGGGAGGAGCCAAGCCTTCCACTGTCAATTGTTTTGAGAGGGTAACAATATTCCTCCAAAATGAAAAGACCGTCTAAATGCAAAAACAATTAACAACAAACACATAAGCATCCCAACTGTTTTGTAGGTGGATCTCACTCTGCACCCCCAAAGGGTGTTTGTATTTGGAATCAAGCTACAGAAGCTTTTGCTGGAAAACCAAGTCCCTGCAGCTCCCAGGCCTGCAAGCTGCCGTTCCTCTTCTGAAACGGCTGGAAGTCTAAACATTATGAGCAGTGACAGATCAGCATGAAAACACCTTCAATATTCAACCCTGTCACAACTCACTTCTTCAAAAAATTGACCCCTTGCATCATTTATACCAATTTTTTTTTCCATCTAACTGAGGTTGAGTGCCACCTAGGCATCCTTCAAAAGGCGCAGTATTAACACATGGACTACACATTTTTTAAGTATTTTCTAGGCTCAACATTAAGACACCAAACTGGCCACAGCGTACCACAGCCCACACCACCTGAAGGGAAGCAGAAGCAGAGGGCTAGCACCACATACACCGGCATCACTTTGGCCAGTCCTCCTGCAGCATGAGCTATCCCTGCAAGAAGAGATCCTGCTTGCTCCAGCACCTCTCCCTGCCTTGGCCCATCACATGCGCTCACACAACCATGATGTCAGCTGCACTGATGGGTTGAAACTAAATTTTTTGATGGGTTAGTTTGAGCTCATATCTACCTCACTGGAAGGTGACACTTGTGCCAGCAAAGGGAAAGAATAAGTAGCTGATCATGCAGGTCACTGCTCCCAGCGGCAGTGCGAGCTTACGTTGGCTTAGTACGATACAAAGCCACGCATGTTTTTTTCCTCAGCGTGACAAAGAGTAATTCGCAATCCCTTCCTGGAGAGGACAGTTTCTGCTTTAAGAACCCCTCCTTGCTAAAGAAGAACAAAACCAACAAAGTCAGTCTGATAGAACTTTTACATTTCTCACAATAGCAGAAACATTCACTTCTTTATCAGAAAGGGCAAAAGCACATGCATAACACCGTAATTCAACACCGAAATGCTTCTGGCAGCCAGCTTTCCATAATGAGTTCCAAGACATAGAATGATATACAGCATTTATTATCTAATACTACTGATATTAAGATGGTATTCTGAACCAGTAATAAATCTTTGCCACTTTGGATGCCAAGTGCATTGCAGAACCTATAGCAGTACTGTCGTCATTTTTGCCTCTTATCATGGTACTTACAACATACCTTTAAAGCTTCTATGACAAGATCTCTTGCTTCCAATTCTCCCTCAAGAATGCTAAACAGCGTCAGTAGTTCTGGTTTGCTGAGTTTTTCCAGATTCATCCTGAAAACCTGAAAAGAATGGAACATAGTTTACTAGGTATTTCTTTGTACATTAAAACTGGTATTCTAAGCTATGACATATCATCTCCATTTAATTGCAGCTTCTAGTTTTTTGGACTCCAAATTGCCCTGGGGGGAAAGGGGACAATATACAAGGGGAACATTTTCTCTTCAACTTCCAAGACCAGCTGCAGAAGATGCATTTTTCACCTTTTCCCCAAGGGGTCATGAACATATGCACACCCAGATGGTGCAGGCAGAATGTACGGGCTAATATGACAGCATAACATTCACCAAGAAGTAGCCAAAGTTAAGAGGAGAGGGAAAAACACAGATATTTAAGAGCCATGCTACTGTAAATTACACATCTGGATCACACAGCTGCAAACATCACTGAAAAAAGACTGAAGTGCCGTGATGAATGCAGTCCAAGCTGGGCCACCGAGACAAACTTAAACGGCAAAGTTAACATTACGGAGCTGTGATGCATTTCCTAGGAATGCCATTAGGCATTACTAATGGAACAGGCCCAAACCGCTTTAAAAAAAAATCAATGCCACAAAAAACACTCATTTAATCACTATTCTTTCAAAGTGTTTCAATATCACCATCATTTATTAAATAGAATTTTACTGCCCACATAAAACAAAGATCCATCATCTGAACTGCACGTATAAAAAGCTTCCCCCCCCCCGCATCTTTGCTGATACACTTAACTAACACTGTCTAGTGACAAGCCTTTTTATTAATTACTTTGTTAATGATGGAAATAATTTCACAGACTAAATCCTTGTCTCTGATACAAATATACCCGTTGACACAGTCTCGTGCTTTGCACAACAATCAAATAGACTTTTCTGGGTTCAAGTCAAATCCGTCTTTTACCACTCTCTATCAATCAGAAAATGCTACAGCATGACGAAGCTGAGATACCAAATTCCACTTCACTGGTGGCAAATGATAAAGGGTTAACCTTTACTGAAGAAGTCTATCCAGCTAAAACATTCGACTCAACGCTAATTTTTCTGAAGTCACTGTTACTTTACAACTGATTTGCATAACTGTGCCTTGGAGAATTACGCACAAATGCAAGTTCCATCTTGTTATGCCAAAGCAGTTTTCCAGGTGCTGGGAACAGAAAGTTCTGCTTACAGAGCGGAGCAGGTAGCCTTCACGCAGCAAGAGAAATCAGAATCTACTTTGTGCCCCCTGTGCTAAGCAGGCACGTTTCTTATCACGCAGTCACGCTCTTGCTTCACACAGTGTTTTACATGAAATTCCACAAAGCAGTAACGTTTCTTACAGACTCTTCTGGCTCGCTTTACTACTGACACAAGCTGCTCCAGGACCCCTCAGTGGAAGAAACTATGACTGGGGTACTATGGCTGTTCCAAAGCCAATTTAACCAGACACCATGAATCTGTCAGCATTGCATTTATATTCCCTACTGCAGATCCATCAACATTCAAGAGGAAAACACAGAAGCAGAGTGTTTGGCAAACCCATTCATATCTGTCATAATTTCAAAAAAGCCTGATCAAGACTTGACAGAAAAGTGTGATTTAGGAAACTCACTATATTGACTCAAATCACATTTCATCGGGCCAGGGCAGCACTGGCCACAGTTCAGCAAGAGCTGCACTTTGCGATCAGCCGACAGACCTCTACAGAGATTTGTCCAGGATGTGAACCTGACCATCTCCCTCAGTTTCAGGTACATCTGCTGATGGTTCTGTCACCACGGGGAGCCTGGCTAGCTGAGACCACATGGAAGGAGTGCGATTTACAACTTGTTCATCTTAAAGAAAAAGGGAGAGTACACGAGAAGCAGCAAATTAATGCTAAAACGTAAGTAGCCATACAGGGTGAGAAAAGAGGGGTCCTGGTTTTAGCTTTTAACATTTACCATGCTTATGCTGGTACTGAAGCCTGAGCTGCATCACCTCCCTGGGCAGGTTTTCAATCTGGAACATAGGCTCAGGGGATGCATAGCTTATTTTCAAAATCACCTCAGCCCTTGCTCAGACTAAATTTGCAGGTACTAAGACTGAATCAGTACTGACAGGAAATAGCAACAACTTTTTTTTGCCAGATACTCATCAAGTTGTATTAGTTTTGTGGCATTACAAGCCAGCACTAAAAAGGAGAATTTTTCCTTGAGATCTCAGAACAAAGTGTAACATCTAACTCCGTTACCCCAGGACAGTAAATTTTGAATGCGGACTTTCGATGTGACTGCGCCTGTGCTCTTCTCTTAAAAAGAGATGACATGGAAGCGTGCAGCTGAATCTCTCCATTAGCCACCGAATGGCACACTTTTAACCCAAAGACAGCTACTACCAACTGCAGTTTGGTATTTTAAAGCTGTTAGTCTGGGCAGTAATAACTTCTATTCTATATTCTAAATACTCGCATTGTGATCTGTACTTCACAGTGTTAAGAAATAAGCCATGCTATTCTTAACATGCCTCTATGGCTATAGTCTTTAATCAGCTTAATAATATAAACAAGCCTTGTCCTAAAATATACGGGTAAAAGTACCTACAGAAATAAAATGCAGGAGACAGTTTGCACAGCAATCATTTACATAACAAAAAGTAATATTAAAGATATATAAGCAGCACAGCCTTGGCTTCCTTGTGTGCAACCTGCTGCTGTTGCAGCCCTTTCACTGCTCTGTTTGCACAGGTTATCCCGTGCTGCTGAAGTGACCGACTGGGAGCAGATGCTGCAAATAAAGTTACTGCCCTAAAAACACTGCACAAAACTGCACTTGGATTCTGCACTGACTTACAAGGAACTTTTTAATGCAGTAGAGCACACTTGTTATGCTGAACCCATCACCATCCCAAGCGCTCCCTTTTAGGGCCACTCAATACTAGGGAGCTGAAAAATGGGGAAAAAAGCTCTATTCATTTTACATTACTATTTTACAAGAACAAAAAGCATCTCTGGATGAAACAGCTAACGAGCACGTATGTGAGCAGCTCCTCCTCTATCCAAATTCAAATCCCTTCCTGGCCCTCCACTGTCACAGGCTCCTGAGTTGACCTTTCCAGGACTGCTTTCCAGTTACACGTCCCTGTGCCTTCCCTTGTCCAACTTTTTAATAAGAGATCACACCAACCCTATTCAATTACCCAGTTTTCCCCCTTGCAGACAGTCCCATTCTACCAAACAGACAGGTAGTCATCAGCTGGGGAACCTGATCCATTATTTCAAAACCTTTACTCAACAGATAGAGTTTCACAGCACTAGAAACAAGATCTAGAAATACCCAGGGCACATTACCCCTTTACAGTCAGTGAAATATGCTGAAGAGTCCAATCACAGAGACCACAAACCGCAAGGACCTCGTTATTTAGTCTGATGGTATAAATATTTTCTGTGAGTCTGAGATATACCAACCATTTTTGGACAATAAACAAAGATTTGGAGCATAAACAAAGATAATTACTTACTGGTTGCCTAAAGGTAAGCTTCCTTTCAGCTACGGACCATTAAAAAGTCTCCTCAGGAGACTGACACCTATCCTTGAAAGATACAGAACTCTTCTCTTAGAAAGCTACTTCCCAGCATTTAACTGAAAATAAATATCAGGACCAGCTTAAGCGCGTGTACAACCACGCAAGCTAACCAGCCAGGGTAAGTTATCTTTGGCATGTGCCACTTCAGGAACAAAAGCAGTAAGTTTCTAGTCCATGGCAGCTCCTCCGCGCCCTGAATCACACTACGATGATTATGAAACCATTAGAGGTTACATTTCGCTTGGGCTCACATACATATAAGCACGAACAGAGTTAGCCAACAGCGCCAGCAAACTTCACTCAACACCCTGAGCGAAGGACTGAGCCCCTGCGCAGTGGGCACTAAGCAAAGGGCAGGCGTAGTGCACAGCCCGAGGCTCTGGCAGGGGACTTTGTCAAGTGGAAGCGTCAAGATGCTCTGCAAGCACTTGGCTAAAAACTCTTGTACTTTTTTTTTTTTTTAAATACCAGGAAGAACATAGCTTGTCATTCCTTTTTTCCTCTGAAGGAGGGCCTTTCCTTTCAAAAGCTGTGGTTACAGCTACGCCAATGCAACAATGCCTCTATGTCTATAATCCTGAATTTGCTTCTTTTGTATTTTTTTTTGTCTTGTCCCTGAAGAGGAACTGGTATTTTCCAAGAGCCTGCATGGGCAGTCATGTAATCGCATTCATATGAGAAACTAAATGACTAGTTTGAAAACTCTTGATAGACAAGTTTTTAAAAATGCTGCTGCATGTATAGCGTGATGTTTGAGTTGTTAAAGTAATTACACATGTTTATATAATAAAAAAGCTAACATACGCTTTATAATTGTGCATCCACAATGTCACCTGGCATTGCATCAGAACTGCTGAGAACTGGGTTAAAATGAGCAGTGGTTAAATCTGCCACCACAATAGCTTAGAAATAAAAGGCGATAAGGGCATGTGCCCCCCCAGACCCTCCTCACCCCATTATTTCGCCAAGCACTGCTCTGGATGAAGCAACTCCATTCAATTAACGTTCAAAACATGGCTGAAGCCCTTGAACAGCCACCGTGTGCCAACTGTAGCTCCCTGCAAGCCAGTTAAACGGATCCCCTGGCTGCCCTGGCCCCCACACCGCCGGGCAGCCCGGCCTCGCCCCTCAGGCCCCCTCACAGCCCAGCGGGCTCCGGGCCGGGGGCTCCTCCAGCCACGAGTCCCCCGGCAGCGCTGCCCTGCCCGTCACTGCCCACCCGGCCCGGGACACCGACTGCCCGGAGAAGGGCTGGCAGGGGCCGGTCCCGGGCGGCAACGGGCCGCTACAACCGCCGCGAACAAAGGGAAACGCCGCCCGGAGCCGGCCGCAGCCCAGGGCGACTGCCGCGGCAGCGCGGACCCCGGGCCTCCCCCTCAGCGCCCGGCGCCGCCGCGGGGCCAGGCCGGGGTCCCGGGGCGGGCGCGGGGGAGCAGGGACCGACCCCGGCGCTTTGCCTGCCCTCGCCCCACGGCAGCGCCCACCCGGCCAGGCCCGGCCCGGCCCCGGGCAGCCACGCCGAGCTCCCGGTACCGCCTCCCGGCCTCTCCGCTGCCCCCAGCCGCCGCGCCCCCCAGTACCGCCCCTCCCGGCTTCCGGCCGCCCCCGCCCGCAGCAGGGCTCGGCCCGGCCCCGCCACCGCCCCTCTGAGCTCCCGCCGGCCGCGGGGCTGGGCCGCCCCGCACCTGCCGCGGCCCACCCGCGGGGGCAGGGGCCGGGGCAACGCCGGGTCTGGGCCGGACCGGGCCGCACGGAGCGGAGCCCCACCGACCACCCCACCGACCTGGCCCGCGTCGCCGCCACTACCGCGCCGCTCCGGTCCCCATTCAGCCGCCCCGCCCCTTCGCACCCGCCCGCTGAGGGACGGTGCCGCTACCAATCAGAGCCGCTGCCGGGCACACCCGCGGCCCAATGCGCCGCCGGGGAGGCGGGGCGGGGGCGGGGCCCGGCCGCCGGCGGCAGCGGCCGCCAATCAGACGGCGGAACCGGGGCGAGGAGGGCGGGGCGGGGGCTGAAAATCCCTTTTGTTCGCGGCGGCGGCGGCGGGGCGAGCGGGCGGCTGTGATTGGTGCGTCACTTCCGCCGCGGGATGGGATGGGAGGGGAGGGGGCGTCGCGTCGCGGGGGCGTCGCGGCCGTGGGCGGGGCCCGGTCCGGTACGGCCGCCGAGTCCGGAGCCCGGGCGGGTAGCGCAGTGCGCGGGACCCCGCAGAGGCCGGAGCTGGGTGAGGGGCGGTGCCCCCAAACAGCGGCTCAGGCCAGGCTGGGTGTTCCCGGGCGGGACAGTGTCCCGCGTACCGGTTCTGGGCCCGGCTCCCCTCACACTGGTTCTGGGCCCCGGGGCAGGCCAGTGCCCCTCGCAGCAGTTCTGGCCTGCCGCCTCTGAGGCCAGCTCCACTCGCGATGCTGCGGCCTGAACTTGGCCTCGCTCTTGAGACTGATGGTTTGCCTCTGGGTGTTTTATAATAGTTCTGTCTTATTTGTGAGGAGGTACTATCATATGCACTGTTTTGCAGCGTGACTCACCTGGGCAGGCCATCAGTGCAGGCACATGACATACTGCCTGTCACAGTTTCCCTCTGTTATTCTTTTGCAAGTGCTGAGTGACACCGTGATGGCCAGCACCGTGATGGTGGGAGCAGGCAGTGCACAGAGATACCGTGGAAAGATCAGCATATTTACATTTATTTACCTGCTGTCAGCTGAGGAAAGAGCCCAGAATATGTTGGAGGCTGTTGCTGTAGGCCATGTCACCTATGGGTGCCTCAGCCAGAGCAGGGCCACTGCTGGGCGGCTGACACTGTTGAGGGCAGCAGGTTTTTTCGCTGTCGAGCTGCTTACCCAGCAGTTTGCTAAGCCAGCGTGGCAGCTGAAACGAGAACTAACCCTTTCTGTGTAGAACACATCAAATCGTTCTATCTCTGACCTTCCTATGAAATGTGCTCAGCATTGCTAGTGCCTTTAGTTCTGAAGAGCTGAAAACTGTTTTTAACGGCCTTTCCCACTGGTGGAAGTGCTGGGTTTGCGTGGTGCTGCAGCACAGGGCCTGCGCTGTCAGGTGGTGGATTGCCGTGAAATCAGCAGTCTCTCGAGTGGAAATGTCTGAATCCACCACAAAAAATATCATCACGTAGGGACTTCACAGAGTGATGATGCCAGCAGTAAACCGCACCTCTAACCGTTGCAGCTCCTGTCTAGTATGTTCAGAAGATGATTTCGTCTAGACAGGGTTGTCTGAGCATTATTTCCCAGCCTTGATAAACACTGGAACTTTTGCAGTGCCTCTGGTCGAGCAATCTTAGAGCCTGGGGGGGAAAAAAAAAGCCTGTGGGTTACTTCTCCTGAGCTGTGCCAGGCTGTAAATGCCCCTGTGGCACTGTTGAGCTTGCCGGTACCTTACGTTTATTTGTGATTACCTTTCTCTTACACTGTGCTTCTCCCAGCTCTCTGCTTTTCACCTGTTGTCTCTTCTTTTATCCTTGGAATATGGGTTTAGGGCAGATGTCCTTTCATCAAGTACATGATAAATGGTAGCAGCTCATATCAAGGTTCCAGCTTGCGGGCTTTTCTTTACTTCCTACGCACCATTTTTCACTCCCACTGGAGAAGTGACAGTGCTGGGTGAAGGCCTTGGAAGAGCAAGGATGGGCTGGAGAGGGGTAAGGGGAGGGGGATGCTTGGAGAAAGCCAGGCAGCCCAGGGGGGGGGGGGAGATGGCTGCTGGCAGCAGGTGACCCGCATCTGCAGGAGGGTTGTTCCCTGTCTGCGGCCAGGGAAAAGAGGAAGGGGGCTAGTGGAGTGCCACAAATGAAGGAAGTCAGACAAAAGAGAAGCTGACTTAACTCACCATATCCTGCAAGTTCAGGACACGGAGCCTGCCAGGGAGATCTAGGCTGTAAGCTGGCACGGCATCTCATCTCCCTGAAAAAAAAAAAAGGGGGGCTTTAGTGAAAAAGGTGGGTAGAGCCCGAGAGCTATATCGCATGGTTGCGGGCAGGTGGGGGGTTCACGCTTGCACATCACTGGAACGAACACCGTTCTGATGCGCACATTCCCAACCACCAGCACTTTTGCGTTGGCTTTTTGAAATCCATCGCTTCCAAGGCTTTCAACACCCGTGGTGACGCCGGTGCTGCAGCGCGGGACCGCGACGGGCATGGCCGGGGCCGCAGACCCCGGCTGGCGGGACCCCTGTGTCGGGAGCACGGGTGGAGCTGGGAGCCGCTTGGTTCGCGTGGCTTCAGCTCCCCCGCGTGTCCGCAGCACTCGCTGCACGGCGGGGCGGCCAGGGGCCCTCTGCCTGCCCACGGGCTCGGTGGGAGCTTTCATTTTTCCAAAACCGCCGCACTGGAGCTGTTTTTCCAAATACCACAAAACAGAACTGAAGCACTATGTATGTTTGCATCTGAAAACAGAGAGGGAGGGTTTGTATTTCCAGGCTGGCACAGCTGATCTGGGTGATAACGTCTGCTAGCTGGTCACCCCTTCTCTGATGCTGCTGCAAACATTCTTGTCACTGCCCAGTCCTGCTCTTGGAAACACTGGAGAAAGGAGACCTTTATGCAGAAAGAGCTTTGCATGAGGCTCATGATTGACTAGCGATGAATTGAGCATGTAAAGGTCACAGATGCATGAGTTACATCAGGGAACATCTGGCTCCAAAAGCTTCTCTGTTCTGGGGCTTGGTGAGGACATTCGATGAACCCAGCACAGCTGAAGAGCAAACATCTGAAGGGACTGAGAGTCCTAGACGTCCTAGGTGGTCTCAGGGAGGGCAAACTAAACAGCTGCAGCCTTGAAACCCAGCAAATTAGTAGAGATGAGAGAGAAAAAAAATATTTCTTAGTAGAGCCCATATGCCCATGCAGAAAAAGCATATTCAGTTGCTTGCTGGTCTGCATCTGGGGGAGAAGTAAATCAGCCACACAGGAGGAGCAGGCTTTTCAGATCTGGAAGACATCTCTCTCCAGGCTGTTTGGCCATCTTCTTTTTGTTTTATTATTTTTAGCATGCTGCTGATTGCCAGGTGTGTCAGATAGGGGCAGAAGAATGAGGTACCTGCCCGAGAGTGCATGCAGTGTGCACTTCTGATGTAAGGAAACAGCAGAGAAGTGCCAAGGTGAGGGCAGATACAAATCACTACAGTACCTGCACTTTTGCAGGATAAGCACAAGTATGTGCAGCTGGTTCTGGTTTGCCTCTATGTTTATAGCATGTGAAAGAGTGAGCAGCTTTCCAGAGTTGGGGGTGGTGGGGTGGTGGTGGTGTCCCATAGGATGGGAGTGGGAGGTCTCGGCTCTGTAGGGAGCCCAAGGGAGGAAACGGGCCGGGGGTGCAACCTCCCTTGGCCAGCACGGTGCAGGCTCATGTCACATTGGAGAACATTAAGAAATGAAAAATCTTCAAATGCCAAAGAGAAGGAAACACAATGGCAGGAGAGGGGAGATTTCTCCTGCAGTATCACAGGCAGGAGAGATAAACCACAAATACAAACAATTAGAAAGAAGCACATCTGTCATGTTTGTGACGCTGTCAGAACAAGAATCCATCTGGGAAAAGAGCCAGCCCTGCCTCCCTAGGAGTTATGTATTTTTTCTTTTTAAATATTGTACGACATCCATCAATATAGCTGTGTGTTGTTTGTGCTGGCATGTGGGTGTGTATTTCTGAAGGGTCCCCATATTAGCAGAAGATCTATAGTCTCATTCCAGAAATTTTGCTGCTATAAAAATATATTCTGTTTTTGACTGAGTGTTTTTTTCTTCTCTCCTGAAACTTTGAAGCTGTGTAAAATAGCTTCATAAAACTTGTAGGGTTTTTTAAAGTGGAAGTTACTGCCTAGCCTTGCTTTTAAAAATGCACCCCTGATGTCAATCGTTGGGGTATTGTTTGCTTTTAAACAAGTGAATGCTGAAGAGATGCTGTAAACTCCTTTTTTATTTTGTTGCTTATTGAGAAAGATCCAATTATACCTAAGGGAAACGGGAATGAAGCATTGCCTAAAAACATATGGTGTATAAGCAAGCAAAGCCTCAGCCTTCCAAAGTAAGCATGAAAAAAAGGGAAAATCCTTTCAGCATTATCCCCTGAGTAAATACCCTCTCTTGGGAACACTGTGGTACCCGAATTACTGGCACAAGCCCTTCCTTGGCACCAGAAAGTCCTTTGACCAGCATCGGCTTGCCTGGGGAGGAATGATGGGCTGCAGGAGCCCTGGATCCACCCCGCAGGTCCCTGGTTGTGTCTGGGAGCAGCTTGTCACGGAGGAGGTCCCAGCCTGAGTGCTGCCAGACTGGCACCCCAATAGCACGGCTGGCACCCCAAGCATAGGGCCAGGCTGCAGGGATGTGGGGGCTGTGCTCCACACTGGCCCAGAGCTTGGCTGCCAGTGCCTGGCCCTCTCCTGGACCATAGGGGCTGCAGCCGCAGGCACCTGTCCTTAGTATAAATGTCATTATAAAATCCACATGGGAGATCCTGGTGCTGCTCCCAGCCTCTGTCACGACCTTGTGAGAAAAGACGCTCAACTCAGCAGGAAAATGACTCTTGGCCAAGGATCCCTGCCTGAGAAGCCGGGCTATCACTGCTTAGGTCTCTTGAGTGTTCTTTCTTTCAACAAAGGATGTGAAGTGCTGGAGTGAACATATTAGAGCAGCTAAGAAGCAGCTCCAGTTCAAAGGATGTTTGGAAAACCCTTTTTCCAATCAGGCAATTTGCAATTTCAATTGCTAAGTGTTCCCCTTTCATTCCTTGGCACTCTAACTCCATCTGAATTGGCTTTCTCAGCACTTCAGAAAGGCTTATGTTACATTATGTAAGATTTAACAGCCATCACTTCTCTGAAGGTAATACAGAAATGTCTTTTTTATGACACAAGAGGGAGATTTCTCATTTGGGAAGCTGATTTTTTGTTGTTACCAAATGACTGCTTCAGTGCATCCTTCATGCAACATTAATAACTGATTTTTTTCTATGAAAAAACTAAAAGAAATTTTATCGATATTTCTGATAAATGGAAGTACCTGCTGAAAGGAAATAAAATTTGCTTCTTTATCTTTATATGTACATATATCATATGTATTCATACGTACATATTTAAATATAAAGACCTCTCAGGACGCTGCCTGCATTCATGTGATCTGCAGCTGAACAAACTGATCATTATGTCGCCAGTGACGTGACGACTTGTTTGCCCCCAGCTGTGCCCTGCAGAGGCTGTCTCGCATGAAGCTGACAGATGAAGTCCTTGCTCAGTCCCGTCACAGAGCCAGGCCAGGAACCATCCCAGGCTTTCTAATCTCTTCAAATAATTTCTCTTTCTGCCCATGAGCATTCATTCACCCACTGATCCATCCACCAGCCTTTCCTGCAGACTCGGGGGGGGGGGGAGCGGAGGAGGAAGCTGGAGGAGCAGCTGGGGCAGCGCATCCCGCAGCATCCCGCAGCCCTTGCTTCCCAGCACGTCCCAGCACGTCTCCCACGTGCCACCGGACAGGGACAGCCAGGCTGGCCTGGGCAGGCAGCTTCCTTCTCGCTGCCCCTAAAATATTAATTGCAGGCAGCAAGAAGAAATGTCACTTTGCTCTACTGAACCTCTTTAACGATTTACCAGAAAAAAGCACTCCAGGAGCTGCTGGTTTAGTGGATGACTTTCCCTGACAGTGATTGAATGCTTTGATAAGAAGCAGGAGTTTGTTTGGCACCTCATTTACCATGCTGGGCTCTTTCTGCAAAGCACATAATACTGTTCTTACCAGAGCAGAGTGTACAAGAAGTAGAAAACAGAAATATACTTGGAAATGACCCTCACCTAACAACACAGCCCATGGTCTCACTTTCTTTGAATTACCCTACACTCTGCGTGTTGGGAAATTGCTTTCTCTGATGGACGATTGCTTGCCAAAGCCTTGGGACCCTGATTGATTCCTGTGCCTCTGCAGCTGCCAGAGCAGAGCAGAGAGGAGAGAAGCCTGAAAACCAGGACATGAAGTGGGAAGGACAAATTCTCCCTGAAGTGCCCAAGCAGCAGGCTGGCTGGCTGATGGCTTCTCATCAGCCCTCCAAGTGGAAAGGAGGGGGAAGACCAGGAAGATTGCAGTGCTCACACAGCTTCATGGGCAGCAGCAGTGTAAATTTGTCCTCACTTTCAAAGCTCGCAGCAGTTCTGGGTTCTCCCACAGCCCTCCTGTGCGAGGCCATCCTCACAACAGGCATCTGCTAGAGAAATGCAGCCTTGGAGCTCATCTGTCAGGGCTGGCTCTTACAGAAATCCCAGGACTAGGATGGATCATTTTGCCAAGGGATCACACAAGGAAAAAAAATTAAAAGCATTATATCCAGAACAGGCTTGTTAGCCAGCAGTCACAGTAAACCCACATAGAAGCTTGCCGGAGGGGACATGACCTGCAGTCTAGAAGCAGGTTTTTCTAATGAAAGGAATCAGCTGTTCTGCACACTGACAGAGCTGGGAAGAGATAATTCTTCAGTGGTCCTCCAGTTTACTTTCAGTTGATGTGAAAGACATGTATTAAATAAAATTATTCCAAAAGGCAAAACAAGCTTATAAGAATCAGCTCCTCAGCCAGCCCAAACTTCCAGAAAGTTTCTTCCTGTTGTAGTTAAAATACTTCGTATTTGAATTAGCTGGGTTTAGGGATGACCATGCCAAATTGTGATTTTCTGGAGAGGTTTTCTGAATCAGAATCTGTGAATACTGTAGCTTCTTGTGCATTTCTATTGTATCTCCCTTGCCCAGCATCTCCTTTGCAAGCTGAACAGTCATAATCTAGTTAGGTCCTCTACATAAAGAAGTCTTCCCATAAATCTTATCTTTATTTTTGCCCTTCTCTGCCTTTTCTAATTCACCCCAGAGCTTGTCTCTGAGAAGGCGTGACTGATATCACATACAGTATTTGAGATGCAAGCCCTTCAGCTTACCTGCAAACCTCATCACTTATAGAGGGTACAGTTAGATGCGCAAGCTAATTTGCAGAAGGGTTCTGCATCTATTTTCAAGGCCAAAACAATACAAAATAAGCTCAATTTTTTTCCAACTGGCACTGAGAAAAAAAAATATATTGCTTTAACTCTGTCTTGGTTTCTTGATTAGATGAAGGCAAATTACAGGTTTTTCCACCAGTCTATTATTACAGCTTAAACTCTGCACAGTTTGTCGAATAGATGTGTTTTGCCCGCAGAAGATAAACTTCCTTCTCTGGAAAGATAACAGCATGATTGTGTCCAATTTCTAAGCCATTTCTTCAAAAATAACACTTTTCAGACCAGTGGTACAAGGCACATGCTCCAGGCCAGCAGTGCCAATGCAGAGTGCAATATCATTATCTGCTACGGTATTTGCTCTCCCTTCCAGAGGAGGACGTCAGCACGGCTGCAGGTCTGCCCAGAGTGACAAGTCACGGCACTGGTAGAGGGGCACGTCCTGCATGGGTTGGTTCAGACCGGAGGTCTGGGTGTTTCCACCGGTTTGGCTGGGAACGGGGCTCTGAAGCCCATTTACATACAGGCTTCTGGGCCAGGCTGGAGGCTGGAGGCACATCTCCCTGCGGCAGGAAGGCAGGAGGAAACAGCTGGATGCCTAACACGACAGCAAGCGACAGCATCAAACCACAGATGACATCTCGCTCTGGTCATGCAACCTCTTTTTGTCTCACAGATTTTTCTTCTGCCTCAGCTAGCTGAAGGAAGACATCCCTCTGCTCTGAGGTTTCCTGGGATTTCAGTGAGAGCAGAATCATGCATGTGGTGGTCACGGAGCTTGTGTCCTTCATGCTTTGGGGAGGGTATTGCATCATGAAGAAACTTTCTTCTATGAGGGAAAAATCTGTTTTTTCCAAGTTAGATCTGGGCGTGCTCCTTCTGCCACTTGTTTCAGGAGCAGCAGAGCTGGCTCATGGAGCATAATTGAGTCTCAGACGCCCTGCCTACCGCTGAGCTCAGGCAATGCCTGGCTTTGCTCAGGGCAGGCTGTCGTGGCAGGGTCTCAAATATAGAACAGGAGGGACTTAAGTGGAGGGGAGAGCCCTGCCATTAACCTGGTTGGAAGGCAACAGCTCCTGCCTCAACACAGCCAAGTGGCTGCACTGTTGACAGCAAACCCGATGCACGAGAGGTGCTAAAAATAATCCATTCTAAAATTATGCACGCTTCATTAGACAATTTTTACACCTAGATGAGAATCATACTTTTAAGATGTGTGGTTTGAAGCGTGGCAGTTGGTGTATGCATTTATCATCTCCTGATTTGTCATTTCTTTCTGAATGATGCAAAACAGAGAGAGTTCTGTTTGCTTTCACACAGCAACTGCCACCTTCTTACCCAGAACAGAGGATTCTATTAGCTTAAGCAAGCACCTGCAGGACAGATGCAGTATTTTCAGGTTATTCAAATCTGTATTTTGTTCTTTTACTGAGTAATCTGGGGGTAAAGATGTTTCTCTCTCTGTTTTGTAGAGTGTTGCATTGCTGAGTGGGGCCCTGGAATGCTGATCTAAATTACTTCAGATAGTGAACATTCTCTCCTCTTTTTCATCTTATTTTTACTTTGAATAGTTAAACTTAGTCAGATTTTGAGCAATGTCTATCTGCACAGCACCTATTCTTGCCATTACTCCCAGGCTGTATTCCTCCTGTGTCCCAACTACCTACCTGCCTTCACCATGTGGCAGGGATGAAACACCTCAGGCATATGTAAAAAAATATGTATTTCTTATAACTTTCAAATCACTGTAAACCTGCTTTGTATGGAGGAGGTTTTGGAACTATTGAACATATTTTTTCTCTTTCTGGTAGCTGGATAGTGACAGTTTGAGTGTACACAAGTACATTTGCTCAAGTACTGCCAAGAAAACATGTTCGTATTTTCTAGTGGTATTTCTAAATGTTATTTGATACATCAACAGCTTCTTCAGTTAAGCACCAGAGTTCTCAGACTGTATAATCTTAGTGAGGAACAAAGCTGAGCTTAATAAGTAAACAGATTCATTCACATTGAGGTTTCTTGTGTTCACCAGTTGTTTTTTCCAGAGCACCTGCTGGCTGGCTCCTGAGTAACCGGCTCAAGGATTGCTCGGGTTTTGCCAGCTCGTGAGGGTCTGCCCACTCAAGTGCCCAGCAGTCCCAGCGAGGACTATCTGGAAACCTCGCCAGGGTGTCTTTCTTTTTTCCTCTATTTTCCCAGTCCCCATCTGCCCCAGCCTGCCAGGCTCCGCATCCTGCAACTGCCACCGTTCCTTCCCGGAGGCTGCGGGTGGCGGGGATGCTGTGGCTTTGCCTCCCTGGGAAAGCTGTGCTAAAACATCCAACCCACGTGTGACCAGCCCCCAGGCCCCTCCGCACCCCCAAGGAGGGTTCTGCAAACACCATCTCCCAGCTGTCCTGGGAACAGTAAAATGTTTCCAGAGTGTGTGTCAGCATTTACTGAGATGCTTTTATCTCTTCACCAAAGTAGGAAGAGCTGCTGTGTGTCCTGAAAACCTCTTATGGCATTTTAATTAAAGTCTCTGAGCAAACCCTTTTTCCTTCCTCTGCCAGCACAGCCTCCCTGCCCCCAGCACCCTGCTTTCCATTTTTATTGGATTGATTTCCAGGCTGGCCATATTTGACAATTGGACATTGCAATCACAATGATTTTTCCTCCTCTTTAGTTGAGAGGCTTAAGATGAGAAAATAACCTCAGCATGTATTGGGGGCCCGCCGTCTTTACACAAGGGCCCTGCAACCCCCCCTGGGGCTGGTGCAGTGCCGCACTGGGGCACTGTCTAGCTGGGATGAGCACTCGCTAACATTTTTCCATATAAATATTCTATCCAAAAGTATTTTTCAGCAATTAACAGCTGAGGTAATGTTTCAGAGCTTTGCACCATTCATCCTCTGCAGACGGGTGCTCCCTGGGGTAAGGACACAGCCTGGTTTTTCATCTGCAGACGTTCTTGGTTTGGGCTGTGTTTGCTGGCCATCAGGCAGCATGCCTGCCCAGCCTCATGGCTCTGCACCCCGCATTCACCCCACCCGAGGAGCACCTCGCAGCAGCAGCATGCCTGAGCTGGGGCTCCAGCCCCAGCTGGGGTGAGCTGAGCCGTGCTGTGCCTGCAATCCAGTTAGTTTTGTTTTATATCTCCCTCATGGAAACTCATTTATTATTTTACATTACTGTCTGAAGCCTTGGAGCATCTCCTCCTGCATTTAAAATAGTAGGAAAAAACTCCCCCTCTGCAACATTCACAGGCAGGGTTAGCTCTCCCAGCCCCACGGCACAGCTCGGTGGTTTGGGATGGGGAGGCTTGGTCGAACCCATTGTAACAAGCAAAGTGATCTCAATTTAAACAGCAGTTAATAAAAGATGCCTATACAAGGGCTGTAGGCATCCTGACACTTAATTAATTGTCCTACAGCATAGTACACCTAACAGCACTAAGACAAACACACCAACATTCAAAAGGAAGCAATTAACTCAAAACCTCAGCCAGCTGGTACCCCGCTATGTGGAGAGCACTGCCAGCCCCACTCGCAGGGAGTGAGCATCCTCCGTCGAGTGCACGGGTTTGTTCTGCTTTGGATCTCGCTACGGAGGAGTAAAATTCACAGGAACTGAGGTTTGGACCTGGGGGCCGGGCTGCGGAGTTTCTGAATCCCAAGAGGAGGATGGGATGGAGGAGCCCAGCTGCACGCCGTGGGTGCAGCCTGCGCACTGCGGTGCTGGCAGGCAGCATCCTCCCCTCATTCCTCCTGGTCTCTGGCCCCTGGCTGGGGTGAGACCTGCCTGCGAGGAGCTCTTGGGAGCACACACCAGCCCGGGGTGAAGGGCTTTGCTGGCCATCACATGAGCACTGAACGGTGATCACAGGGCAGGAAAGTTTCTAGAAAAGGAACCTGCTGAAGCACGCAGGTCACCTACTGAAATACCGCCAGCAGTGGAATCAGCACTGCAGATTGCTGAATCCGGGGAACAGAGGGGAAGTGCTTGGTCGACCATACATCTTCTGGTAACACAACAGAGCACGCAGTCAGTTACCAAGGATGCAAAAAGTAGAAGTTACGCTGCATCACAGGGTAGAGAGGAAGTCAGCAGAAAACAGCTTGATTTTCTGTGGGTGTTACCCGGACATAAGAAATGCTGGCTGGTGCTTTAGGGAGAACTCTGCACCTTTGGAGGGGAGGGGGCCTCTCCAGAAGAGGAGCAAGCCTTGCAGCAGGCAGCAGTGCTCCTTGCCCTGTGCCTAACTCGCTGGAGGAGCACGGGGAGGACTCTGCACTCCATCTTACTTCATCTGGGAAACAGAAAATGCTCCTGCAGACAGCTTGCAGAACGTGTTGGATCTATCGAAGGAAAAGAAAATATGCTAATGCTAAGTCTTGGTTTACACAGAAACACAACCAGATAAAATAACACACGGGATAGGAACTGCTCACATTCCAGCCTCCCTTGCAATGCACATACAGAGGTATATTTTCTTTGCAGGACAGCAGCCAGTAGTTTCCATGCTTCACTGGGTTTTTTCATCAAAATGAGGGGATGAACAGCTGGTGCCTACGACAGTAACCTTATGTTTCAGTGACATTCATACCCATGGATAGCAAGGCTCTTGCACTGCCAAATGCCATTCATGCTGATGGCTGAGAAGGTCACGGACCCATGTGCCACCACGGAGGGGCCAGCCCAGGACAGGAAGCCCTGGCACCACAGGGCCACGTGTGACCACCTGCACCTTCCACGGGGCAGGTTGGTGACAGGACAGTCCCACAGACAAACTGACACTTTCCAACGCACAGGGTGATCAGTGAAGAATTACCAGAGGAAGCAGTAAGTGCTATCGCATGAGACATGGCAGCATTTCACCCAGGACAGCTGCTGAGGACTCGCCCCAAACTCAGTCGCGCTCTCGTCTCCTGGTTTGCCTCCTTTGCTGCTCGATCTGGTTCGTGTGCTCTTCGGAGCAGGGGCTGCACGGCGTGTGTGTTTGTTCAGCCCTAGCATAATGGGACCCTGATTTCATTTAGGGATCCCTAGGCATTACTGTAATATAAATGTTAATTAATAATGAAGCCTCTTAAAATCCCACATCCTTAATGATATATGTGTCCTGACTTTAAATTTGTCTTTACAAAGCATCTCACTGCATCTCCACAAGAAATAAATTTGGGATTCAGACCTCTGCTCTCAGCAGCAAGAGCTGTAATCCCAGACTTGCCCTTGGAGGTGTATAATTATATTTATTCTGAAAACGTCATATTTGGGGCTTTACAAAATCTAGACTTTCCTCCAGTCTTTTCCAGAAATCAGTTATTCCAAGCCTCCCCTACACGAGTCTTTGGGAAACCGCTGTCACGGGACAGGGAATAGTGCTGGGAACAGGCTGGATCCAGCTTTGCAAGAACACACAACCTTGGGGTGTTTCTGGTCCTTCTCCACCCTGGCTGCTGCTGGGCACAGCCATCTGCAAGATGCGGGGTAGAATCCTGCTCAGCTCTAAATTCCTGCCATAGCCCAGGTGAAGCTGGGAGTCCAGCCTTTCCAAAACTGCTCCCGTGTGTGCTTCTCAGATCCCAGCGTCACATTATCCAGATTATCCACTTGCACATTGTATGCACAGAAATTTGGCCCTTGCCTCATCCCTAGCCTCTGCGTTTCTGAGCTCTCCACACTAAGTTTGCCAGCAACAGCAAATTTTGCTGCTTATTTGTGTGCCAGCTTTGCTGTTATGTTAATGTGCTGAGGAGGGTTTCTCTCAGCAGGCAGCACTGCACCGAGGGCTTTCCTAATGGCGATCAATGGGGCAGAAAGAAAACCGTGAGCCAGGGCTCCGCAGCATCCATCCCCCAGCAGCCTCTCGTGGCTGTGCTGTTGTGCCCAACTTCTCTTCCCTCCCCCAAACTGGGAAAATTATACTATGGCCAGAAATTCTGGGTTAATTCACTAGTGACTACTTAAACCAAGGATGAATGTGCCGCAAGGCGGTTTCCTCTCATCTATGAAGTGCTGTTGAGATGCAGAGCTGCTGGCGGCTGGGAACAAGCGGCAGAGGGGATTCAGCAGACTCACAGCCCCGCAGGCAACCAACTGCCTCAAAATTTGCAACCCCCTCTCAAAGCCAAGACTTGCAAAAAACCTGAGAACAAACAGCACTGGGCACTTTCAGCGTGCCTTCTAGCCTAACCCCTCGTAGCTGCCTGAAGCTCATTCTTTGCCCCTCTGCAAAGCCACTCACCTTCGCCCATGTCTTGTGCCGTAAGTGGGACCGCTTGCCCTGTGAGTCCTGACCCCGGGTGGGATGGACAGTGCCAGGCCAGCGCAGCTGCGGCAAGTGATAGGCAGCTACTGCTCCCAATTACACACCAACTGACGAGCAACATTAATGTATATATGCAACAAACATCCTGCAACAAACCAGACCTTTGGACTGCAGAGCAGCTGCGTGCACCTCGGAGCGCTCAGAGCACAGTGGCACAGCAGGGAGCCAGCCCCCTCCCCTCCTCCCGAGGGGTATCTTTCTGGAACAGCAACTTCAGCCACAAAACACAGAGGCTTCTGAAATGGAGAGAGTGTGAAAGAATATAAAGAATCTTTACTTCTGCCTGGAAGGATTTTCTGAATGTTTCTCAGCAGCATCCTTGCAGGGAAGGGGCGGCTGGGAAGAGCTGCAGGGCTGAGGAAACATTTCCCTAAGACTCTGGCTGAAGAGGTTAAAGCAAACTTGGGGCATTTCTGAGCCATTTAACATGCCATGCTCCCGCCCCTCCCTTGCCAATAGCAAATGTCCTACCTCAAGAGCCTCAGAGAAATTCCTGTTTTTCCGAGAAACATGACAGACGTCAGCCAGCACTAATGTGGCTCTGACAGAGGAGCAGAAGTCACGAAGAACACGGCTTCTGCTTTGATTATGTCTGAGCTGGCAAAGGGGAAATGGAAGAGGAGAAGGAAGAAGATGTGAAAGGAACATTTTAAAGGCCATGGGCGATGAGGCAAGTCAGGAGGAATAATAAGAGCCCCAGTCTGTATTAGGACTTCACTTACAAATAACTTGGGGAAGGCAGCTATGAGATCAATGTGATTTCATACCCGATTAAACCGTAGTGCACAGAGTCCTGGAGGCTGCTTATAAGCACAATTTCTGCTACGCGCCGCTCCCAGATGTAACGCTCTGATAACATTTACTAATTATGTGTTTACTCTCTTCAAGTGCTTTCTCAGCATAACCGGGCTCGGGCGCGACCGGCGGGCAGTAAGGTGGGGGTGCCCGGTGTCCCAGCTCCCCCGTCCCCAGCTCCCCCTGTCCTGGCCGGCAGGGGAAGGAGCCGTGTGCCATCCCCAGCAGCGCACGTGCCGCGGCGTAAGCGAAGGTGAAGCAGGTAAAGCAGCACTGCCGGCGGCCATCTGCAGCCTCGCTGGCTGCTTGGAGGCTCCTGCTCAGGGAGAGGACATGTGGCTCTCCCTTCACATTCAGCATTTCAACAAGGCAGAAAACAAGAAGCAGATTTTCACAGGTGGGTTTTTTTTTCTGTTTTTTACAGAGCCCTCTGCCAGCTCCGGCTGTCCCAGCCCAGCTGTCCTGGAGCCTGCTGACACGGGCTCCCACGGATGAGAGGCAATTAGGGGTTAGTTCAACATGAGCGTGGGGAAGTGAGATCAGAGCTGCTCATCTGACATTTCTCCCCTCCCACCCCCTGTTTCCAGGGAAGGCCTAGAGCAGACATGTCTCTGGTTATTGACTTTCAGAAACCTTTGACATTCACAGGCTCCGACTTTCATGGGGAAGGATTTCAGCAGTATCTTATTCTAAAATTGCCAATGTAGATCATCTGCAACCCTCGCTCTTCATCTGACCTTGGAGTGATGCCCCCAGCCTAGGCAGCCGCACACTGCTGCTGTCCCACCCCCTGTGTCCCCGCTGCCTTCCCCTCCTGCCGATAGCTGGGATCCCCCCGTCCTCGTGCCTGGGTCACCCGGATGCCCCAGCCACCTCCTGGCACTTCCGCACACATCGAGAGTGGGGAGGGGGCTGCTTTGTCCCACCAGCCCAAAGCGCAGCTGGCGGGTCCTGCCATCAGCCCTCCCCCGTGCTGGCCGCCTCTGGGTGCTGCCGGGATGGGATGCATCGTGCCTGCAGGAAGGCACAGCGTGATGGATGGGCTGTAAGGGGTAGATGCTTTTTAACACTGTGGCCTCTTGTTCTGCTCCTCACAGATTGGTTGTGCTCCTGTCAGACCTCTCATCCATTAACCAGAGGTGCTGCTTCCCCAGAGATGAACTCAGGTGGATGCACACCCTACCAGGGAGCGTGGGGCAGCAGCTCGATGGTTTGCATTTGAAAATGGGCATTTTTATGGGCAGCAACCCCACGCCCCCAGCACCCGCTGCTGGGAGCGATGTGCTGGCACCACCACTGGCTCTGTCCCCTGCAGCCCCCCCTCCTTGCAGAGGGGATATCACCAAGCTGTGCCAGGCTGCGAGGAGCATGCTCCCACTGCCAGCTGAGCCTCAGAACTAAACACTATCAATAAATAATGGCAATAACAGCGAGTGCGAGCTGTGTGGGGCAGGAAATGTCACCCACAGCCACGCCTGGGACTGCTGACACGGTGCAATGCAGTTGCTAAAGAACCGCTCTTGGCGTGCCTGCCCCTGCTCCTCGAGCCCCGGGCTGTATCAGCTCGTCTGTCAGCAGCACTTGCTGACGTGTTCAACCATCCCCAGTTAGGAAATGAGACCCTGCGAGTGTAACACAGAAGGACATGGTCACTGCAAAGAACTGTCAGACATTAACAGGAGGGAAATCAAGAGCCCATCCACGTGCACGGTCCACAAAGAGATTATAAACACAAGTTAAACAGTAGAGTCAAACACCAAGAGCATATTTAGTTTTCCTCTCTCGGGCACTTGCCATTTTCACAATGGCAATGGGTGTGTGTATGTGGAAAATATCTGAAAACAAACCAATCCACAACAGATCTGGGCAGCAGTAAACCCCAAGGCTGATATTTCTTCTCTAGCATGTTTAATAGCACAAAGGCAGAAGGAAGCAGCAGGGCCAGATATTCAAGAATATTTCTTACTCTTCAGATTTAGAGCATAAAAAATTAATACAGTGACGGGTGAAGATGACTTTCCTTCTACAGATGGAGGAGCAGAGGTGCAGCAGGATGGCTCCAGCAAGATGTCAGTGCAGGAGATGGAACGCAAGGGCAAGTCTTTGTTTAAATATGAACACCGCAGGGAACAGGCTAATGCATTACAGGTAGCTGTGAGAAACACCTGGGGAAGACATGGGGTGGCTGTTTCAATCTGGTAGCTGTAAGGTTTTAAACTCTCTCATTAAATGCATATTCTTTTCCCGGAAAGCATAAATTACCCTGCACTTCAGCAAAGTCACGGTAGCATTAAAGCTGCAGGAGAGGAGTCAGGCTTGAGCCCTCTTACATGGTTCAGGAAATCACTGGTTCGTGGGGAAGCAACTACAGCATCAAACAGTGCCGTGCACCAGGGAGCTCGAACTTCTTCATGGGTGATGAATTGCGTCTTGGATGCTGCTCCAGAACTTGGTCAAGTTCTCATTTTATTACATCTGCTGAGAAAATACAGCTGGGGTTTTATTACCCAGGAAATCCTTTCTCTAGCACATATAATAGTTTATTGAAAAAATGACTCATTCAGTTTAATAACGAGAGGACACTTGTGTGGCCACCCCGATTAATTCCAGGCCAACCTGCCAGCATCTCAAAGTCTTTGCTAATTCAGTGCTGAAAGTCCCTGGGTTTGCTAGTGTGCATGCAGAATTACGCTGGCAGCTCTGCTGCAGCCATCTGAAAGATCTTCCTGAAACCCCACCAGTACAAAAGGGAGCTCAGAGGACAAATTTCCATAAAGCCAACACAAGTGTATCTAAGGGCTCCTGCTGAAGCATCCAACTGTCCCTACGAAGCAGCATGCAAACTCTCCCCCAGTGGTGCTGAACATCTCTCCTGTCACTGGCAGAGAGGGGGACAGTTAAGGAAGATGTCCAAAAGGATATATGATATTCTGATGGTATGTATAATACTGGTTGGAACTGAGCTAACAGTGGCTAATGGAGATTTCTGCTCCACCCAGCACAGAGGGAAGTAGCTGTGCTCTCTGGTCAAGATCCTTCATATCGCTTGTGGGTGATTATTTTTGGAAGTGATGCTCCCTGTGTGTTATCTTCCATGGAGAAGACAGGCCACTTGCTGCCCTAAGGCGACCAGAGAGCTCCGAGTGCTGCATCCTGCCAGCATTTGGAGGCTCTGTGGGCGGCTTGCTGTGTCCTGCTGCCCACTAGCCTGTCCCTGGCACCCAAGGAAGGATTCAGAGCCCTTTGCCGGCACAAAGCAGGCACTGGTTGAATACTCTACTGTCCAGACATCGTTTGGTGCCTGGAGCATGAGAGTGGCTATGGCTGCAGCCCCGTGGAAGGAGCTTGCAGGCACTCCATGCTGCCTATCAGCCCAGGGCTAGGGGCGGGGGGAAAGGAAGAAATCCAAATGGGGAGCTGCTGGCATCGATGGCTTCACTGTTTCTGTTTTCTTGGATGAAAGAAGTTGTTTTCCAGGCTTGGCTTCATGGTCTCCAAAATGACAGTGTGCTCCGCAAGAAGAAAGGATGTTTGGGACACGGAGGCTACTCAATAAACCTCGGTGGCAGCTGCTGCCAAAAGCCAAACGCTCGTGCAGAGAGCAATGCTCAGCCCTGCAGCACGGGGGCACGAAGGGAACCGGCCTGATATTATCATGCATATCAGGCTTGCTCACATTTAGCAGATTACTTTAGAATTTGTATTCAGGCAACATGAGTTGAAATAGCAACCACAAACTTTATCAGTTTAATATATAAGGTGATTTGCATAATTTCCTATTTGCATGGGGCTCCTATTTAATTTCCCCCCCCCCCCCTTGTATGATCAAATATACCTACTTCCAGATGAAACATTTCAAGTTTAGAGGATTAAGCTGCCTGCAAGAAGTGACAATACTTGACTGCTTGTTATCTACAAAACCAACTCCAGAATCCCTGCAAGCTGAAAAAGACTCAGCTGTCTCCTTTTTTTGTCACAGGGAATCGCATCATTACCACTTCTAGGCTTTGAGAAAGAAGTCTCATGTAATGCCTGCCCAGGACCCCCTTTTCTCCCCCTCTTTCGGTGGCCGGGCCACACACAGACATAGTTGGGGATGCTGTAGATCACAGAAAGCTCAGATGCATCTACCCAGAGATCCCAGGTTTGATGTCCAAGGCTCCCAGTTCCCACAGGGGTGCAGCATTGCACCTTCTGCCCAGGGGAATGGAGCTGGTTTTTCTCTGCCAATGCTTCAGCTCCCTCTCCCTCCGGCAGAAATGGGAATCAAAGCACATCTGAAGGAAAGCAGCTACTGGGAAAGGAGCAGCTTTGTAGCTTGTCTGAACGACACAAGTTTTCAGCAGCAATGAGTACTAAAGGACTGGATTGGTAGCTAAGATAACATCGGCTCTGCTATTCTTTGGAGGGCACAAAAGAGATGCATCATCCCTGTCTACCTCAGTTTCCCTACACCAAGAACAAGGATGGTGGTATTGGCCAAGACTGCAGGAGCAAGGGCATTGCCAAGGTTAATAAATAGCAACTTGCAAAATGCTTTGGACTGAGCTCCTCCAACCACGGACTCATACCCAACGCCCTGCCCAGGAATACACCATTTCCACCAACCTGTCACCTAATCCACGGACCCATCACCAGTGTGACTCAACGAAGCATTCAGCTTACTGCTCGCTTGAGGAGGGGGGACTCCTCAGAGGCAGCAGTGCCTGACAGCTGCCAGGTCAGCAAGGTGCCCCCTGCACCGAGACCACCGCCCTTGCCGCCGGCCTCCAGAGCCTGCACGGGCTCTCCATCTGCGCTGCCCGAGTGACAGAGACTAAATGGCTCTTTGTCTAACAGGAATTAATATTTAACGCAGGCTTCTTCACACCTGCCAACACTGGCTGGACAGCCTGCCTTTTCCTTCATGGGCAGAAAAGCCTACATTGATCCGCTGCTAAAAATAGGATCTCCGAGGTTCAGAGGCAGCACCAGCAGCTCCCCCAGCAAGGCTGCGAAAGGTTTCTTGCATCTGTTTTCTGGCAGAGGCCCACAGTATTTTTCTGGTACAAGGGGCTTTTCACATGTATCACCAAAGAACAGAGCTGCTATATTTAGCTCTAATAAGCATATTTAATTTCCTACTGCCTCATTTCAAGTGTTTTGTGCAACTAGCATTTCTGAGCACGTCCCTGGGGACCAGGTGAGGATCAGCCCCGCACCACCGGCCGGGCTGAGCTCGGCACTTTACAGCTGGTTCGTGTCCCTCGAGCATCTGAACTGATGCTGTTCCTCTCGGCACCACCAATCCCCGGGGTTCGGTAAGGAACGATGTGCCAGGCTGCCCCAGCTCCTGTCTGCATCAAGGACTGCTGAGTCCCCTGGGCAAAGGGACCCCCACACCCCCTGAGTGCCCCCGTTACTATCTGGGGCAGCAAACACTCCCGTTGCACAAATAATTAATCAACACAACATCAAAGGTCGTTCATTTGAAGGTATAAAATGCAGAGTAAGACAGTTCTGTCATTCTCAATTAAAAAAGAGCTGTGGGAAGAGCAGGAACAGTAGAGCCATTTCCCAGCTGGAAATGCTGCGGTGCAGGGATGAGTTGAGCTGGCCCTGCCCTGCCGCAGCTCAGCTCTGGCATGCTTTGCTGTTCACCAGCATCATTCCTGGACCATGCAAGAAGGACAAAGTCATGCCACGGGTCCCTCAGAGTTCAAGGTGGTCAGCCAGTGTGGCACAGAGAGAAGATACACAGCATTTCCAGAAGTCTTTTTTGCTTGATTTCAGGAAGAAAAAAAACCAAAACAAGAAAAAAAAAAAAGCACTTGAGTAGACGATTGGCAAAAACTCTACAGAAAAATACCTCCCACTTGCGAGGAGCTGGAGTGTTAGGGAGGACTGGGAGTTCTGTGTGCTGCAGAGGTGGGAATCTGAGGGTGACAGATGAATTCAGCTTCACAGGAGCCACCTGTGAAGATGCCAGCAAACTGACCCTGGGAGGTGTGTGGGTCCCTGGGGCCGAGGGCATCATCCTGCTCCTGGTGCCCGAGTAGAGGAGCCTTGCTGCACTGCTCCTGCCTCCGAGCTAAACCACTGCTACAGAAACAGGGGTTTTTTGAATGTTTTTGGGGAAGAAGACTCTGTGGCTAATGAATGCTATTTCAGTACCAAGAGATGCTTTTGCCAATTTCCTGCATCTGCACAGGCCTAGCAGAGAAGAGTTAATGCCTTTCAGTTTAGTTAGCTTAAAAAAAGAAAAAAAAATGATTTCCAGCAACACCAAATGTAGCATGCCTCCTTCAGGGCAGAGAGGCTGAAATGTGCTGGATGCAGAATGAAAAATGCATCTGTTCTGGTTTTGCATGAGAGCTGCCGTGTGCCATTCATTCCCCACTGTTCCCATTGCTCGGGGCGCACGGAGCCTTTGGGGGAAGAGCAGGGGAGCTGGCAGGGAACGGGTTAATTTGGGCTTCACACACACAGGTGCACTGTGCGTTTGATCTCAGAAAATCAATTTCTCCGAGCAGTCGCGTGGGATGACCGATGGCACGACACCCCCGACCAGCGCGGAGCTGATGCCTGAAGGTTTGGAGCTGAGGAGGTTTATGAAACGTGGCCAAAGCGGGAGGAGGCTCTCAGCTCTGCTTGTGTGAGGTGTCAGCAACACCAAGGCCAGGCAGGAGCTTTGCCTGGCACCGAGCAAACCTGCCCTGCCCAGGCCCCCGAGGGTTGGAGGAGGGGGGGGTGTCACCCTGGGATGGAGCTGCTGGCAGGGCTGGATGTCTCCAGGTGAAGACGTTGATGCACGCAGGAGATCTGGGCAGAGTGCAGCGGGAAGGATGGAAGTAGTTGGTAGAAAATTTGGATGCTTCTCTCTTGTTAGGAGAGCGTTATAAGCTGACCACTGGATTAGTTTAACTGGGAGCACTGGGCATCCTGTGCACCAGGCAGCCCTAACCCGGCAGCTCTCCTGCTGTGTGAGAGGGATGAACCGGTTCGATGCCAAAGCCCTGCTGCGGAATTGGGGCACGTGTTCTTCAGACAAGCTAAGCTGGACGATTTTAAGAATTGAACTAATTCCAATTCTTGACTGATTTATTCCTATCCTGGAAGCAGGCATGGAATTCCAAACCAGGGACATGCACTTTCTCCCACCAGCACCACCACTTTCTCCTTTAGCAGGCAGAGGCTGGCAGAATCACCCTGTACTGACCATGATGGACCTTCTGTGGGCAGAAGGCTTCAGCAGTGGTGTCACTTCTAAACTGCTGCTGCCATTAGCTCACAACTGCACTGGGCTGTACTTCCCACCAGCATCTTCGTAGACGGAGGCAGCATTCAAAGCAGGGTCCAAGTTCACGTTCCATCCATTATTGATTGTGGTTGCAAGGGAAGGGGGTGCAAATGCTTGACTGTACTTTGTGCAAGAAGCAACGTAACAGCACACAGCACGCCTGCATAACTCACTGTCAGGTCTGGGCTGCAAATACAGATCTAACAACTAGACAAATAAAGAATATGGGCTGTTTATAGCTCAGTCCTTATCCTGCAGTCATCAGTATGGCTCATTAGGTTTATGAGACAATCATGTCTTCTGCTACCCGGGCCCAGAACCTCTGAATAATGGCTTGCCGATGCCAAGTAATTATAACGATGTCTTGCAAGTGAAGCAGAAACAACCAAGTAAACTGATTTAAAGCAGTTAAATCAGGCTGACTTTTCCTTGAGCTCAGTGTCTTTCCAGTGTTCTACCTCTAACTTTATATGTCCAGACCTGTGTTTTATTAGATATACTTGTTGGCTTCCCATGCTGGAGACTTGAGGAGCATTCTGCTTTCAGATCCAGCGATACATCAGGCTATTCCTCTCCCTCTCTCTGTTACCTGCCCTTTCTGCTATGCCTTCGTTTCAGGCATAAGAGAAGGGGAAGGAAGGAGTAAACAAGTTACACGCTGTCCCCAGAATGACTGCAGGGCATTGACCCCAGACATCCCCAGCCCAGGCTGCTCCTCAACCCTCTTCCCCACGCCACAGCTCACTGCACCCTCTGTGCGCAGGAGGAAAGGTGAGAGAAGGAGAAATGCAACAGAAAACCCAACGCTTCTGTGACTGCCAAGAAGATGCCTCACTACACACGCTGCCAGCCTCCCCGGCACTGCTGGAGTCACTCCTCCTTTCCAGCGCTCTGCCCTTGGTCCTTATCTTTATCCCGGGTGCAGGAGACCAGCCTGTGCATTTTAAGATCATGCTGTCATTCTTCCAACCCAAGACATGAGCATTTAGTTTGGCAGGGAATACTCTTACAACAGTGATGGAAAAAGGTCAGTGGCACATGTGTTTTGATTAGGACACGGACTCCTTCAGAAAAAGCCATTCCTCTGCCAGTGCCTTGGCAGTTCAATGGCTTGGCAATGAATGGGGGATGCTCTTGGGACTCAGTATAATGATTAAAGTAACAGCAATTACAAGAATAACGCTATTAACCAGGGAAACGGTGCTGTGAGAGCAATGCTCTTCTCGACAGCAAGCTGCTCTCGCAGAGATGCTGGTCCAGCCCATCCCATCCCTTCCCCTCCGAGGCCTGGGTCGGCATCCCACAAGCAGGCAGCTGCCCTGGGCTCTGCCGCAGGCAGGTGTAGCACTGCCTGCCCACAGCAGGGCCTTCTGCTCTTTCTGCGGTCTGCTGCGCCCCGTGCCTGGTCTGACACAACCTGCACGCTGGCCCAGCCTCTGCTGCAGAGGTGGCTCATAGCCCCGCGCCGAGGAAAGGCAGCGTCTGGCCCACGCGTATTCTGTTGTGGTGGCTGATTTGGGAGCAGCCATTGTCTGTGAGATTTGCAGGCTTTCAGAAACCTCACATCTCATTGGAAATATTTTTGGTATTTTATACCCCTTCTCATCTCGGTTTCTTTTAGGGACGCAGCTACTCCAAGCCCTGCAGCATCCACGGGGATCAAGCTTGCTGAGCCCCTCCAACTCCCTCCGACCTCCTCCTCCCTGCAGCTCCTTCCCTGTGGTGCTCTAGCCCTCACTCGGGTGTTTGCCCTATGAGTGGTGGAGTGTTTAATTTCATCACGAGCTGGATGCTTGGCTTAATAGCCAAGGTTAACTCTTTTATCATCTCCTCCGAGCAAAGCGGCCCATCTAGCCACTAATAATGTTTGATCAGAGAAGGGTGGCTGTTAGCACAGATTAACCAGCCTCAGCGGCGCTGGGCAGAGCCCGCAGAGGCGGCTCAGGGATGAGGGTTTCTCTCCCTGCGAGCAGCAGCCCATGTGTTTTGCTGTGTCTCTGCAACCCACACCGCCCACTCCTTTCTCACATCCATTCCCCCGTTCCCCATCCTTCTTGGCTGCCGCTGGGCACAGCTCCCATCCCCCCAGGCATCTCTCCCACCGCTCAGGAGACACCAGCTCCTGTGGGGCTGATAACTGTTCTGTGGATTGCCACTGTGGCAGGGCTTAAATGTTTGCTGCAGACAAGCCTCATCATGGTTGATTTTATTTATTGTTGTGTAAGTGTATTTTAAAATAAAACAGAAAGTGAACAAATAAACTGGGTGACAGAGCTATAAACCCTATGCCTGCTCATTCACTTGAAGAAAAGCCTGCCTCAACTAATTAACCTGTGCAAGCCTTGTGCTGTTCATAAACGAGCCATGAATTAATATTGTATTTTTTCAAACAGCCAACATACGCCACTAAATCTTTATTGGGCAGCAAAAAAGAAATAGCTCTCCTTTCTAGATTAGGCACAGCAACAAGAGGCTGAGTTCTTTAGACGAGAATGAAATATTAGAACAAGTTTTTTCCCTGCTTTTGCTGCCTGTGCTGAGCATGTCTGGCCTGTGCCGAAGGAGCAAGGTTTGTGCATATGGAAGGGGCTGAGCTGCAGCCCCCCCGCCACGGGGGTGGATTACAGAAGCAAGCACCAAGCCACCGGGTTTCTGCACCAAATCCCCAGCGTGAGGATGGATTATGCTGTGCTACGGTCTGAGAACTGAGGGCTTGTTCCGTCCCACAGCTGCAGGGACGAGAGCGCGTGAAATGGGTGAACGGAGCCATGGATCTGTGGGGGCGGGGGAGGCTGGTCCGGAGATGCACACGGAACCTCGAGGAAAAGCAAATCACGGGAAGCGTCGGCAGAGGACACGCGCCGGGAGCGGGGCTGCTGGCTCTGCACAAGTGCGCGCAGAAACATCTGCAGGCTTTTCTGTCAGACAAGCCCTGTGCATTTACTGGTAATACACACATAATGGGAGACTTCAAGAAAGAGAGAGGGGGCAGAAACACAAATCAAGGAGTAACATTTTTGAAGGAGAAATTATAAATTGCAATTTAATCACATAATCACTTTGACACTCTCAAGCAAGGTAATTTCTTCCCTTGCCTCATTTCACCCACTTGGCAAGATGAATCTTAATGAATAATGTCCTATGAATATTTAATTTTTTGATAAATTTGAATTTTTTTCCTCATATCCCTACCTGCTGGATGGATAAATCAGTTCTCCCAGCTTTTCCTCTTGCAAACATACAGAGAACAACAGCTTCTCCTCCGACTGCCATCCTCCCCTGTTTTTTTTTTCCTCTCTTTTTGGCCAAGCAGCGGTCACCGCCATCACCCACCCTCTGGCAGCTCCCCAGGGCTCACCCAGCAGGTGAGGAGCCCCTGACCCGGGACCAGTGACCCCAACCCTTTTCACCTAATGAACCACCCGCCGGCTAAGGGAAACTTCCTCAAACCAGGAAAACTTTGCAGACAGACAAGCAAATTGATTGCTGAGAATTGCAGATCTTTAATGTGAATTGATTATCCCTAATGGTTTTAAAGCAATTTAAATATAACTGGATTGTTTGGGCAAGAATTTGGCGTCGAGAGGGCAATAACAATCTCCTTGCTAATGAGCATTGACTGGCAGCATCTCTGCGCCTGGGCAATGCCTGCGCTGGGCTGGGGGGGGGGGGGTAGGGGTCCCTCTGCCAGCCCTGCAGCTTTCACGGCCAGTGCGAGCCCTCTGGCACCTCGTCCCTTCACTACACATGGATTGACGTGCTGGGGAGCTGTGGGATCCAGTGCAGGCTTTTAGGAATTAGCTGGACACATCTGCTAGGGCTTGTTAAAGAACAGCTGACCACCTCCCAGAGCAGAAGGAATACAAATAAATAAATAAATGCCCTAATCCCTGCCTATTTTGTTTGCTGTTTTTCTTTGTCTCTCCAGACTGTTTAATCAACCTCTGCCTAAAATTATTGAATTAGGAAAATCTTTTCCAATTTAACACTGGTTTCAAGCTGGAAACCGGTGCCCTTGACTGCACGGTACAATCCATCCACACCACTGCTGCTCCTGACAAGCTGCAGTGAATAACCAGACTGTGCTGAGGCAATGAGAAACACAGAATGGACTTTAGCCTGAAAGCCATTGGATTTGGGTTTCTTCATGTTTGTTCTGAGGACTGCTGAAATCTTCGGTCTGAAGGAAAAGCTGCACTTCTAGCTCAGCCTGACAGGGTATTTTCTAAGCTTGCTAAGTAAATGTGGCTCCCAAGGAAATGCTAGAAAAGTTATTGCAGCTGCACTCTGGGATAGTGATATTTTGCCTATAAATGGGTTCACACAAGAGAAGCATACTGAACAGGCTGGGGCTTGAAGCCTGCTTTGGAAGTGGTGAAGGCAGTTTGTAGAAGCCAGGATGCTCTGCTGGGTGCTCACTGTGCTGTACATGGCAGGATGGGGCAGAGCAAGAAATCACCATCCCAGCACACCAGCAGTGCCTGCCCCAGGGGAGGAAGGAACGCTGCCTCCCCTCAAAGGGCTGACAGCAGGATAAGTCAGAGCAGAGTCAAATATTTTGCAAAGCAGCACACAGCCATCACCCCCAGCCCATCCCCTCGCTGCTCCATGGGCTTTCCCGAGATGCCGAGCAAATGTTGCAGCGTGTGGCCGCAGGCAATGGGACAGACCCTTCCCCACAGCCTCCAGCTGCACAGGGCTTCGTGTGCCACCTCACCAGTCCACGGTGGGCAGTGGCAACCTGTACGTGACACCGAACAGGCTGTGGGGCAGCAGGGGATTGGGAGATGCTTTAGCATCAGCCACACTACAAGCAGTAGGAGAGGGGTGTAAGGACTGAGAGTTTAGGAGCCATCAAACAAACCCAGGAGAGCTGTTATTGTTCGTATTGCTGGGTGGGTTATTGCAAACTTGTCTGCTCTTGACAGAGCTAAAGAGAGACTCCCAAGCAAGCAGTGCTCCGAGAGCATCACAACTTATGTACTTGTGGTTTTGGTCACTTCTTTTACCAAATTAAATCTCCAGGCAAATTGAATTCCAGGAGCTTTTGTCCACCTTTCACTGGCATGTCAGGAGTGATAACTTGCCTTTGGCCAGAAATCCATGTGTACAGCACCCAGGAAGGCTCGGGTGGGCTCTGAAATGCAGCTTCTGTAACCGTGGCCTTGGTTAAACTCGGTATCCTGTTCCTTATGCCATTTCCTAGCACATAGGTGATTACCGCTTAATGCAATTTGTGCTTTCTATAAATTATTCAGAGGAAATCTCAGATTACAATTTATGAATGTACTGCAAAAGATAAACATGAAATTTAAGGCTTGTTTCTACTGAAAAGTAAACAAGCTGCAACCCTCATGGGGAGACGGCACGTTAAGTTCTGTGTTAGAGCAGATGGGATCTTACCCCACCCTGACCCACTTCTCCCAGTCACCTCCCTCCTCAGTCCACTTTGCCAGTGGACTCGACCACCCATCTTGATCTCACAGGACTCGTGTTTGCTGCCTTTTAAATAGCTCAGGTTATGCAGAATGAGCTACATGGGCTTCACCACCTTCGGGTGAAATCCCTGAGCTATTTATACAGAATCCTGGAATACTGATTCCCTGCTAGCTTCAACTATGGCCCCAAATCCCTTCCCCAAATACCAACCCTCACCTCAGAGAGGCATGCAGTGGAGCTGTAATGGGGGCACAGTGTTTCCCACAGCCTCCCACACACCAGTAAAACCAGTCCGAGTCTTTGGGGAGGATGGGGCTCCATCACTGGGGGTCCCTGCAGATCGGTATTATAGACTGCAGCCGATGAGACGGAGGAACTGAGCTGCACGATCTGCCCGCAAAGGGCAAAACATCCGAGAGCACCGGTCACGGCTGCAGGAGCCCTCACACTCCCTGCGCTGCGCCTCCTCCTCCAGCTGAGCTACAGCACGGGCAACCGTGCGCAATACATCAGCAGAAATGCTTCACTTAAATTCATCACCCAATATTCAAATCTGCTAACTGTTTGAGCAAGCGAGAGGCTTTAAGGGTGGTTGGCACATGCCTGTTTGTTTAATCTGTTTATTAAACCTGACAGTCAAATGCCTAGAAATACAGCTGAAATGCCTCCGTGAATCAGAGGGGAGAAGAAAGCCTGAACACGGTGGCACAGAGGGCTTTCGGGCTGAGCTTGTGTACGGCAGATCAGCAGAAGGAGAACGGAGGACAGCGACGTCTTAGGAAGCTGCACAGACTCTGAAATGCTGTGATCTGTACCTGCCTCTGCCCCACATTCCCTCTGTGCTCTTGGGAGGTTGTTAGCTGGGATCCCGACTCTCTTGTCTATGTAATGTGATGTCTTAGAGCCTGTCCTTGCCCTGAAGTTCTTACGGTGTGAAGTGACTTCTCGCACACAGCAGCTGTGCAAGGAACTGCTGGTCCAGACCAAGCTCCCAGGCTGCCCTGAACACCAGTAGCTGATGCTCATAGCACTCTGCAGAGCATGCAGATGTTTCCCCATTCCCTATTCTTCTCTTCTTTTACTTTAGAAATAGGCATTCATTTACTAGGTCCTAATTCATCCCTGCATTAAAAGCAGCCAAGCCATTGGCATCCCACATTCATCATCCCTCTGGTAGCATCTCCAGGCATTTCATCAGAATTTCTCAAGCAGCACAGGGAAGTGAGTGACAGTTTATAAATAGAGTTCAGTCCCTTTAAGATGATCAAAGGGAGAGACAACGGCATTTTATCTCTCTCTGATGTACTTCAGCACAGAGTTTGTCTCTGATGATGAAGATCCTCAAGCTGCCTTCTGGAGTGGGCACCAGCAGAAAACAGATTGCCTGGCGGAGGCAGCGTGAGCGGGAAGGCAGGAGCACTCGGGCGGCCGCAGCGGGCAGCGACTGGGGCTTCGTGCACCCAGGGCCGGTGGCTGCGGACCTGGAGTTGGTGCTGCCGCTGAGGGAGAAGCGGAGCAGCCTGGAAGGAGCTGGCCATGCACGGCACCTCCTGGCTGCAAACTGCTGCGGCCAGTTCAATGACCCGATCTTGTCAGTGCGTGAAAATGAATCCAAAGGAAATGTGTTTTAAGCAATACGTGACATGGCACTTTCTAAGGCCGTTATCATGTTTGATTACTCTGCATTTAGTATGAATCAAGGTGACACAGTCCCTGGTGGCTCAGCCCCACTGACACCGGGTGCAGGGCAAGCCAGAGAGAAGCACCTGCCTGCAGACACTTCCCCTCGTCAAGGAAACAAAGCCTGCAGGCTGTGCTTTTTTTCTGCATTTCCACATTTCCCCAGTATAGACACAGCCAGAGTGAGTCTGAACTTATTACAGACCTTGCTTGTAACAAACCTGTTCTGAAAGGCCAAGAAGGGACCTCCAGGGCCCAGAGCTGAACCCCTCAGTCTATCAGCTAGGCCACGATGCCTCCTCTATGCTAAGAGCAGTAAACATCACACACAGAAGCCTTTAGAAAAAAATCACTGTGGTGTACTGGAGAGCAGAACATCTCGAATGGGTGTTTCTGATGAGCAGTCGAGAAAGGAGCACTTGGCCAGGGACAAGCAGAGCTTGGGAGCAGATGAGGACAAAGGGGTGTGGGAACAGGAGTGAAGACAAAGAGAGAGAGAGATGTCTGTGTGGGGAAGGGTGAGATTCAAATCACCATACAATTAGACAAGCCATTCCTGCTGGAAATGAACACACCACTACAGCAGCCCAGGCACAATCTACAGCAAATTTCGTCAAAGATACCTAAAATTCGGCAACAGGAGAAGTCTCATTATAAATGATTCACTTCAAGCAATTCTAATATTAAAGAGAACAAGCAGAGAGGTTGCCCTAGTGTAATTTTCAATTCTCACACACTTTCTAATTATCCAGAACTTTTGCGTTATCTCCCCAAGCCCTTGGGATGCCCCATCTCCCCTGGCAAAGTCCAGGGCAGAGGCAACGCCAGTGGCTGCTGCGACTGCACCTTCATCCCCCAAACCACACCACTCATGTTGTTGACAGAAACCCCCTTTTACGAACAATTAGATTCAGTGTCTGAGGCCACCTTTGGGCCCCATTGCCAGGATCTGCTGAGCAGCTCCTCGCCCAGAGCGGTCCAGCCCCAGGTGATGGAAAGCAGCAGGTACCGTGCTGCAGGACACGCCTGAAGGGTAAAAGAGGAAGCAGAGTCATGTTTTGAGACAACCCACACTTGCAAAAGGTTACTCTCCCTCCGGCATTTTCCTAGTGGAAGTCACAAGACAAGTGTCTGAAGTTCACAGCTAAGCTGCAGAATTAATACTTGGCTGCAGGTGCTAGTTTGTTTGCTTGATAGCTTTAAACGGCCGAGGGTGGAATTGAAAACAAACCCGCTGGAAAAGCCTCCCCATCTCACTCACCGCCAGAGCACCCCACGGGCAGCTGCTGGGGCAGAGGGTCCGCTCTCACACATTGCACATTGGAAAACTTCACCGGACCAGCACACAGGACGGGTTTAGGCTGGGCTCTCAGCGGACAATGACCCTCTAACAGGGTGTTGCTGGCTGCCTGCTAACCACAGCCCCTCCTCTGGCTCCCCACCACTGCACCATCTCTAGAGCATCTTGAAAATCTGCCTTCCTGGGCCAACACCTAACAAAACCGTACAACAGAGACCAGGCCTGCTATTTGTAAATGCAGCTGTTGGAAAGCCATTCCAGAGGAACCAACACATTGATAACTAAACAATTCAGCACATTTTACAAGCTGATAAAATAGGGGAACCTCATTTCCCCATATCCCTCGAATCCTAAGGCCCTCCCGTTAGCGGGCTGGGGACATCCCTGCCAATTCCTCCCCTCCATCCACCCAGCCCACCTCAGCAGGACCAGTGCAAACACCTCCTGTGCCCACAGCATCACATTGGAGCCGGCTGTTGGCTTCCCCTCCTCCTCCTTCAATTATCCTCACAGTTTGTATCTCCGAGCTCTTCCCCATGACCTCTGCCTCCCAACATCTATCTTTCTCTGAAGCTTATACTAACATTAAGTTAGTCCTACACAGACTTTGGGGGTGAGACATACTTCCCATCTATGAAAATTTCAGCATGAATTTATCTCTGTGTTATTTTAAAGCCTCATCAGCACAGTTTCAGCGCACTGCTGCTGCTGCTGCATGGGATTGTATCTCTCTGAAGTCATGTTAACTTTGGCGCCTTTGCTGTGTGTCTCCTCTCCATGCCCGATTACACCCTGTCTAAAGGATTTTTCTTCATTTGCAGGAGCAGTGGTACTGCTTAATGAGGGATACTGCGCGCTGCCGTCCCCCGCTAATGGGAGTCACTTCATTATAAGAAGGGCCCTTCTTTAAGCTACGGCTTCATGCTACGCAAAGACCTAAATCTTACCACAAGGATTTTAATTTGGGATTAACCGATCAGGAAATTAGATCACTCATTACATCAATCATTCTACACTCCCTGGTACTTCATGCTCCAGATAGCTTTGCTGCAGCGGGGTGGCAGGAGCTGGGTACCAGGAACTGGGATGCTGCTGGGAGGGCGGTGCTGCCGAGTGGAGCAGGGGTGGCTGGCAGCAGATAACCTGAAGCCTGAAGTTTTCTCTTCAGAGGCTGCCTGCCAGCGGCCAGTGCTTCCCTCTAACGCTTTTTTAAAAAAAAATTATCTCAAGGTCTGAGCCTTTTCCATAACTTGTATGCCGTTACTTAACTGCTCACTCTTCAAGCTTTACATTGGAACCAGTACTATTTTGCAACACATGCCTTTTCTCTTTGGGATGAGCCTATCCCTTACAACTGCATTTTCTTACTTATGCAAGTAAATTACTCAGAAGAGTAATTCTGTGAGACTGGGTGAAGTTACCCACATGTGCAACCGCTTGCAGATCATCCTCGCTCATAAAATAACCTGTTTCCATGAACGCTCCTGCTAGCAAACCGGCTCCCTAACATATTCTTAGCCCAGAAATGCAGAAGAGGCATAGACACAGATGAAACAATTTTCTAAGACTTAAGAACCACAGAAAAGTTTCTTCATACTTTCAGCACAGATAAAGATTCAAGGTAAATCTTTCTTTAAAAGCTTTTGAACTTACTTTTTTGCTGGCCAAATCAGCTTAGAGTCCAGCCAAGCTCCACTGCTCCCAAGACCAGCCCCTGCTCCCCAAGTGCTGCTGCTGGCACTAAAGCCCTCAGCCCTCCCCTCATGCTTGGCAGCTGGTTTAAATCAAAACCAATTAATAATGATCCTCCATATTCTGCCATTGTTTGGTGTGGGGTATCTTATATGGTGTGATTGCTTTTTATTTTAAAAGTCGGGCAATCCTATATCTATGGAAGAAAAGTACCTTGTGCTGATACTGTGAGTCCCAGACACATAACCTGATTTACACAGTGAGTCATCTTGACAAGCAGGTGTGGCTGTTATATTACTTGTAGACAGGATTTCTTCTGAACTGCAAGCTATTTCCAAAAGAAATCCAAGTGAAATATTTACATGCTACAAGCAGTATGTGGGAATCCCTTGTCCATGGTCAAAACCAGTTTGTTATACTGGTAAAGCAAATATGCTGGTATATACATAAATATTTGTGTGTATGTCCCTGCATATACAGGCATATGCACGCATGCAGACATACGCACACCCTATCTTGTAAATTCTTGCTTTTTACTTTCATTTCTAGGGCAACACTTAATAGAAGATGCAACATAATAGAAGCCGGAGCTGGGGAAGCCATGATATAGCCAAAGTCCCAGAAAGTCAATTACACTGGAGGAGAGGGTGACGATAACTAATGAGATTTGCATGGAAATAACTGATCTCCTGATAAAAAGGATCACACAGTCTGTGCTGGCAGACAGTACTGAAGGGAAAGGTAAAGAAAGAGGATCAGAATACATCAGACATGGCTGCTGTAATAAGCATTTCTTTATTCCTTTGTTAGAGGCGGCCACACAGGAGACTGAACTGGTGGAGATCTGGCTGCATTCTTGCAAAAGCCATTCATTGAAAATTAATGACAGCTTAAGTTTTCAATTAAATTTTAATTTAACGTCTGTGACTGGTGCAAATCAGCATAGTTCCACTTGTGTCAGTGATTTATGTTAGCTGAGGATTTGGCCCGACATCTTGAGTGAAAGTCCTGCCAAAATATGCTGCAACAGAGATCCTCCGGCCAGATTCTTCTGTGTGTTTAAGCCCTGAAAGGTGTAGATAGGCGTGAAATCAATGCGAGTCAGGCAGTGCTGAAAACTCCATTAGGTGCCTGTCTGAATCTTCTCGTGTATAAAAACTGGCCTCAAGTAATACTCTGCTGTAAAGGAAAAAAATCCTGCAACTCCCAAATCCTCCTGTATTTCCCAGGCGGGATCTGTTCATGGCACTGCTCAGGTTCCAGATGAAGATCGCTGAAGTCTGAGGCTCTCTGCTCAAGACATCCCTTGAGTGGCTGCGGGAAGGTGACGTCTTCAGCAGGGCACAAGCCTGTGACCACTGGTCTACATAAGATACACTGGGCTGTGCTGGTGCCTGACACAGCCATGGTTCCTGCAGCCAGCTCTGCCCATGCCCGGGCATCTGCCTGCACAGAGTCTGGGCAGGATCGGGCCCATGGCATGTGTTTTTTGGTCATGATCACTTGGGGGTCAGAGGCAGGGAAGGCAGATGGGGACTGTGGGGTTTCACCTCTCTCTGATGTTGCAAAATTGCAACATTTCAAAGCGTACATAATCGATCACTGGCATTTCATTTTGCAGAGTCTTCTAGTTACAAAGGATTTAACTCGCTTTTCTGGAGCCCCACTCCTATTTCTGCATGTTTTACCTATATTGGCATTAGACTTTCAAAACCTCCAAGGTCACTGGGATAAAATCAGGAATCAGACTTTTTAATATTTGAAAAACACCTTCACCACTTTGGACACGGTATAAAGTAATTAGCCATTGAGAGACATTATATATAATTAATAAGCCATTACTGGTATATTTTAGGTAAATAATGCATTTTAATTAACACATTAATAGTAATTGTAGAGGAGCTGAATGACTGAGGTACTGGTGAGGGTGCAGGGCACTGTGCCCCCCCCAGGGCTTGGGCAGCACCAACTCTGCCTGGTGAGCGGCAGAGAAATCATCCCCGCAGGTGATTTGTGCTGGAGAGTATTTTGGTGTGCCCGTGGCCCCGAGCCCTCTCGTGACACCACCATGCACAGGGCACGGGGGCGCCCAGGTTTGGGGGCCTGGCTTCATGCTGCCGGGTTTGTGCCCAGCTCCCAGTGAGCAACGTGCCGTGGGAGTGCGTGTGCAGTCCTGGAAACGCTGTGGGTTTGAATTGGGTGCTGCTGTTGTGGGGCATCTTCCAGTCGTCGTGTGAGCTAAATATAGCAGATAGAGCACTTAAGGTAACATTAGATATAAACAGCAATTCATAAATTGCAAGTGCACAGTGGATCTTTGTCTTTAAAGAAGTCCTAGTTTTAAACATGGTTTGTGTTGGTGCGAGGTTTTTTTCTGCTCTTTTCTTGCTAGCAGGGAGGAACGGCCTCAAGGACATCTCTGTGGCCAGAGACAGCCATCACCTCACTGCTGAGCTGGCAGCTCCCACTCGCCGTCCTCACCTGGCGTGTTGCCTTTCACACCGGTGCCAAGTGCCACCCAGTGCCAGCAAGGGCCGGGCAGCAGAAACATGGGTTCCTTCTTAAAAAGCGTCACTTTGCAGTGCTGGAGCATGGCTGGTCTGGGTCACGTTTTCTAAGAGCATCACCTTAGCATCACCTAGCACTGCCAGGCAGCTGGGTTAGATGATCCATGTAGGTCTCTTCCAACTGAACTTTTCCATTACATTCCCTTGCAGCTGGGACAAACATACCTGTCATTTCACTTTGCTGGCCTTCAGAGTCTTTGTGCCCTGGCCAAAGGATGAGGGAAGCAAACCCCTGTGAGGCACACGTAGGGCTCTGTGGTAGAGGGAAGCAGGGGCAGCTGAAAGCTTCTTTCCTTCCCTGGCTGCCTGCCCCTGCACCAGTGCCTGGCTTTGAGCAATGCTTGGGCCAGGGCAGCAAATCTGCCCGGAAGCCAGATGGCTTGAGGCGCTCGGTGCCCCAGTCTGGGTTGCCTCACGGGAGCCACTAAAAACATGAAAACAACCTCCAAATCCTCACCGAGCCATTTTCTGGGTGGGCATGCAAGATGCTCACAGAGCAACACATTTGGTCAGCATCTGGCAGCAGCACATCCCGAGTGGTTGAGGGGACGAGAGTAGCTGTGCCACCACTACATCTGGCACAGCTGGAACACTGTGTGCACAGCAGCACAAACCAGGGAGGAGTAGCAGGCACTGAAATGACATGAATCCTCGATAAGAAGCGTGTCCCTGTGCCGCTTCTGTGGGCTCATGTCTCAGTAAGTCATTCATTTGCAGGAGGTGCTGAGCTCTCCCGTGGTGGAAATGAGACAGATTCCCCCAGGAGTGAAATCTCTGTGTCGGATCTCATCCCTGCTATGAGGAAAATGAAAACGAACTGGCTATAAATAACCCGGCACCTGCCAGGAATGTTGACAAGGCAGCCTGCTCTGCAGAAGGATGGCAAACAGCGGCAGGGGCTGCACTGTGCAGGACGGCTCTTGGCCCGGCTCCCTGGTGATGCTCCAGCTCTGGAGGCATTTGGTTTCAGCTCCCAGCCTGGCCCTTGCAGCCTCTTCCAGGGAAACTCTCTCCTGGGGGTCCTTGCAGTGAAGCCCAGAGCATCAAGGAGCGATGTCCCTGCACATTTCTTAGCGATAACTAACACCAAGGTGCCAGCAGAGTGTTTCTAGGGATGTGTGGTGCGGCACAGCCTGGTCGGGTTCAGAAATACGTACTAATCACCACAAAGACTGTAAAAAGCCAAGAAAATTTAAAAACCAAACCAAAGCAGATTAATAAGTTTTCCTAGTGCTCCAGTTTTCCAGGCTTTCCTCTTGGTTGGAATGATATCACTAGCTGGGCTCCCCTTCTCTGCCATAAGTTAATCTGGTGTCACGGACATTGGTAAGGGGCTCTGACTAATGCCAAGGCATCCATCCTTTGCTGAAACGCAGCCTGTAGCAAGGCAGGTGAGAAACCCTGAACACTGCAAAGAGCTTCAGGGGCTGGAGAAGCAGGTGGGGTTCGGTGCGGGGAGAGGAGATGCTGGGGTCACAGAGGCTGGAGCCCTCACTCCGCAGAGTGGGTATTGACACCGTGCGCCAAAGCCCCGCCGTGACAGCAGGGCAGTTAGTGCCTTAACGCTGGCAGCAGCACCGTGGAGGAGGCTCATTGCTCCCTGGTGGGCTGGTGTGCTGGCCCAGTCCTGTGTGCTGGCCCAGTCCTGTGTGCTGGCCCAAAAGCGGAGCTGGTGTCTAAGCGCATTCCTCGTCCGGAACAGCGTCCCGCGTGTCTCCCCTCAGGGCAGCGTAGCTGCTCCGTGGCTGGCCGGGGTGGCTTCACAGCGATACCCTGTGTGTGGGTCACCTTTACCTGCTGCCTGCATCCCTGCTTGGAAACTCACCCGGTCCTCACCCTCCTCCGGCCACCAGCCCCAGCCACCATGGGGACACGGGGACAGCAGCGGACACCTTCCCGGTGGCTTCATTTGAGAGGAGGGGTTTGCAAGGAAGTTGTGAGGATTCAGTGGCTTCATTACATCCCGTTTAATAGATCTGTGGCAGGAAATTTAATAAGTTAGGAAGTTTTACACACTCTTTTTTATATTTAATGTAGTCATTTCTCAATATGCCGTTCTCAAGAGGTTCTTTTTTTCTCCTTGCTGTTGAAATCTAGCTGGATTAAATCATTATTCCTGATGTTCCACAAGTCCTGTTCTGAATATTTTTAGAAGAAAAAAGTGAGATTTCTGCTCTGGACTTTTTTGTTTATAAATTTTGCATAAATTTCCAATACAAAAGCAGCAGAAGACATTTAACTGTATCTTTTCAAGAACAGGAACAGCTTGTGATGTACAGAGCAAACCCATTGGGTTTAACAGGCTGAGAGGTTGGAAAAGAATGAAGCAATTAAGAGGAAGGAGGTTGTGGAAATGAGGGTCATTTACACTTTACAGAAAACCAGCGCAACATTTAGTTCTCTCTTAAGCTGTAAGGGCTTGGCAAGTGCAAGGACAGAGAGGCAAAGGCTCTCTTGATGTGACCGCTTCCATTTTTTTCTGGGAATGATATTGAGGGTGATGACAGAAAACACTCGTGACTACAGCTTTAGCCCTCGAAGTTCATGGGTTTGTGCATTAGGCTGGAATAGTTGGTTACAACTCATTTGGTGATAGCCAGGGTGCACCAAACTTACATAGAGCAAAAGCTGAGGAGGTGTGAATCACAGCCTTCCCACACCCCGGCATATCAGCAGGGACAAATCTGACTCCCACCCATAGACTTGATAATATTAATTAAGCACCTTGAAGGAAAAGTCTGTGACGAGTCCCATTTGTCAGGCTCATTTGCACTGTTCGGAGAAAACATATTGCGAGTTCATTCTCAGTGATGCTCAGAAAACTTCAGACTGAATGGCAGTGATGGATGGGTTCACAGGATCAGGGCAGGCAGTGCCAGCTTCTTCCAACCACAATGAAAGAAATAAATTGGCATTTCCCCCCTACCCTCCCCGAACCATTTCCAGTGAACCATTCACAGCACTTGCAGCCACAGTCTGGTCCCCCTCGGAGTGGCACAGTTGGGTGGCTTCACTGTAACTAACCTCAGCGTGACCCAGCCTCCCGGCAGAGGGAGAGCTGCAAGGGGGAGAAACAGGCTGAGCCCCCCAGCTCTGCTAGGGAGGGTGGGCAGGCTGAGCCGCTGCAGCACGGGTGAGCAGAGCTCGGGCACCGAGACCCACAGCTGGAGCTGCACTGTCCGCAACAGCCGAGGCCTCGCACGGCAGGGCAGCAGCTCTCATTTCCCCATTGCAATCAAGTGCCTGGGGCTGCCCGTCCCCCCTTCTCACCTGTGCAAATTCCTGGCAGCAAAGGGAGCCCCGCGCTGGGCTGGCATTGCCCCTCGGTGGTGTCGGTGCAGCTGCCACCGAGCATGGCCACCGGTGGGCTGAGCTGCAGCCCTCCTGCTTGGGGTGCTGGCAGCAGCAAAGGCTCCTCTGTACGTCGGTCTCCTCCTCTTGGGGTTCTGCAAGTGGAAGCGGGCAGGGGGTGAGCACCAGGACGCTCCTCCATGCCCAACACAACCATTGTCCTTCCGGGGGGGGGACAGACCTGTGCCACTTCAGACACCTTGCATTCCCTTTTGTAGAGCCGGCCAAGAGGGATTGCTGTCAGGCCTGGGACAGCCCTTGCACACTTAGCCAAAGTACAGGAATATTTTAAAATCCTACCTCTTCTCCAGCCCCAGCTTCTCCTTTGGCCATTGAAACCAGTTGGCGGAGCAGGGAGGCTCCTCTCCCCCTTGGCCATGCTCAGCCTCCTTGAAGAAAGATATCTAAGGAAGGGTTAAATCAAGCACAACTAAATTTACTGGTCCTTTATTAACAAGTTTATCAAATTTAAATAATTAGTATTCTTATGTCACATGCTGTATAGAGGGACACCAAAGGGATCGCAGCCACTGAGCAGAGCCATATGGTCCTCTGATTAATAATGTCAAACAGAAGCAAGCAGAGCATTCAAGGGAAAAAAATACGCAGGTTGCAAAGGCAATGAGCTCTTCCATGCCTTAAGCAGTGTTCTCCCTACGTAAGGGAGCTGTAGCCGTACGGTGGGGTGGGACAGGCTCGGGTGCTGCGTGCCTCACAGGGGCTGTGATGGGCAGAGCCCTGCGGGGAGCCAGCATCTCCCCCGTGGGCAGCCTGTGCCCTCACCTGGTGCCTGGTCCGTGAAAAACGCGATGCCTGCTGAGTTCCCTCTGACTCACGTCCTCGGGCTTCAGTAATGAAAGTCGCAGCTGGGTCACTTCAGCTGAGGTGCAAAAATTTCAGCTGGAGCAGCCTATGCGTTGGGCAGCACTGGGTGCTGTCCTGGGTGGGAGGGACATGTGGTGGTGGCACTTGGACCTCCCTGCCACCACCGGGGAACCGCCTCTGCTCTGAGGCCAGGTCAGGTCTGAAAGTGCGTGGCGAGATGGGGATTCATGCAGACAGGGCCACTGTTTCATCGCTTCCTAAGTAAGGTCATCAGCAATTTATCTTTAGACATGATGAAGCAAATGGCGTGCGTGGGAGAGCACAAACGTCCCTCTCCTGCTAAAGGACAGAGATGTACATATGACTTACGGTCACAGACTGCAAAACTCTCGGCAGGGATTTTCTGGTTAGGGAGAAAGCCCCCTCTGTCCTCCACCTCTGTGCTGGGGGACGGACACTCCATGGACAGCTGGGCTTGGACCCACCGGTGGCATGTATAGGATTTACAAAGGTGGGTTTTCTAAGGGGCTTATAGCTTTTATTGTTCCCACATCTCTGAACAGGGTAGATGAGAAAGAAAAGTGATTTTCCATCTGTCTGCAAAGGACTGTTACATTCTCATTCACACATAAAGCGTATCTAGCAGAGAATGTTACAGACTCAATGACAATATTCTACAAATGTTAATATGGTTTTTAATTGGAAGAAATAATAGCTTACTGCTGCACGCTTGGCAGACCGCTCTCTGTAGCTACTTGATCCTACCCCCTTTCTAAGACAGAAGGGAAAATATTGCAATTCTGCATTGCAGTCAGGATTTATTTTAAGTAGTTGTGGTGCTCAGCTGACACAGATGGTAACCCTCTGGTTATCCTTGGGACAGCAGAGGCAGAGCCACCGCCCCTGCACCGCGGGTCCTGCTGACTCCCTGCCGTGGTAGGGGGTATCCAGAGCCCTGGCACATCCTGGTCCTTTGGGGGGGCAGGACTTCGGAGCCCTCCTTTCAGCACAGACCCAAGCCTGTGTGCTGGGCTCTTTGGTGCAAGCCCTGGGGCACACCCCAGGGCAGGGGGATGCCTTGGGGCTGGTGCCACCCTTGGGTGCGATGTGTGCAGAAGGTGAAGCAGCAAACCTGGGTGCTCTGCAAGCTGCTGCGAGTGCCTTGGAGCAGCTCGGTCCTTCTCGCTGTATGACACAGCTCTGAGGTGGGGAGTTTCACTGTGCTGCTTTGCCTTGTGAAACAGGTGAACAAATAAACTCAAACTCAGCCAAATATAAATGCTAAACGCTGGTGGCAGCAAACGACTTCCATTGCTTAAGTCAGCCCCGCGGGTCGGGCTGCACGGCCTCTCCGGGGCTTGGTCCATCGCCAAGTTCTGCTGAAGTTAATGAGGGCCTGTGCGCACAAGGATATCGGGAAAATAATCTGAATTAACATTTAAATGGATTAGTCAAATTGCATTAAATACCTTTGTAGACACTTTTGTTTAGAATTAAGGTGGACTAACTTGATTTTTTAGAACTTTTTTAAAACTTTAATTTAAAAATACTTTAATTCCAAGTAACACCATCTAAATGGAAGCTCAAAGAAATTTAGCCAAACTGCTTGAAATTTCCACCTTGATTATTCGGGTGAATCTCCCTGAGCACGCAGAGCAGATTCTGGGGGACCCCTCTGTTGCCTGTGTGGGGTGGGACCCCCCATGGGACCCCCCCTGCTGCGAGGCTGGGACACTTGGCAGCGTCCTCCCCATCTCATCCCAAGAAACCTCCCGGGAAGGGGCTGCTCTGATCAAGCCTCTGAGCCCCAGCCGCTGCTGCGGGATGGGGTTCCTGGCTCCCCCAGCTATCAGACCCTTGGCCAGCTCTCGGCTCACCTCCGGAGGGGCTGGCGGCTCACACAGGTGGCCAGGTCTGCTGGATGGTTTGCACCCAAGCTTCCCACCCATGCCGCTGGGCATTCGCGAGAAGAGTAAGGATGGGAGGTTCAAGAAAGTGAGCCAACAGCCCCCTTGTTGGGAAGCTCTTCTGGTGCCAACTGGCAGCATCTCTGCTGGCAGAGGAGGAGACTCTGGCTGCTGCCCACAGCTGCCGACATGGCTCTCCTGAGCTTTTCCACCTGCTTTAATTTGCCGCCGTGCACACATTTCTGCTGCTGCTTTCCTGCTGGCTCCCCGCTTGGCAAACCTAACCTCTGCCATGCTGCAGGGGCGCGGGCTTGCAGACCCTGCTCCTGTGCAGGATTCCTGGCTTAAGCTACGGCAGAGCCACCACTGGAGAACAGCATTCAATCAACGGTGAATCGATCCTGCCTGCTCTTTGCACTCCAGCCACTCTGTTTACATCTTTCCCTGGGTTTTTCCTCCTTGTTTCTACCTTTGGCACATCTCTGGGGCATGGCTTTGCTTCCAGTGGAGCTGGGAGGGCAGACAGTGACTGCTGGTGCTTCCCCAGGATCCTCCGCCGGCCCCCAAGCCCCTTGCTGGCAGCAAGGCTGGGTGCTGAGCCTGCCAGGCTCCATGTTGAGAAAACGTCTGGTTTTCAGGAGCCCGACTCAGGGATTTAATCTCTTTCTTCATTTGTGTGGGAAACAGAAGCAAAGGGAGCAGGAGAAATCCCATCACAGCCGCCAAGGCACTTGGGGTAATTAGGGTAATGGCTGGTGTTGGCAAACTTCAGTTAATCTGTTTGCAGCCAACCCCCCGGCACCGCAGCTTTGCCCAAAATGTCTCTGTGTCCTTCTTACCGGTGGTGTCTGGGGCAAGGGATGGAGAAGGGCCGTGGAGACCATCCTTGGGAAAAGGCAAAACACTGAGGACACAGGGCTTGCTCTGTCCAGAGACCATCCTCAGCTACTTCCTCGCCCACCCACAACACCGTTCATCCTGGGGGAAGAGCGGGCAGGAGAAGTGTGGAAAAAGAGAATTCTGTATTAATTCAGGGCACAATCAGCATCAGGAAGCAGCTCGGCAGAGCCGTCCTCGCCCCCATCATCACCCCCAGCCCCGGCCCTCCCCCCTCGGCACAGACTGTGCCCCGTGGCCACCCGCCAGGGCGCCAGCGTGCAAAGCAGCACCACCGGGGGGGTCTTAGAGAAATACGGTGTTGGCTGGAAGCTGATGTCAGCTGATGTGATTTTCAAGGACGGAGGAAGATAATTCCTGCCCAGCTTCACTTGCTGCACAGAACGGAAAGGACAGCCGTGCAGCCCTACCCCTTTTTGGAAGAATTACAATGCAGCTAAAGTATTTTTAGTAAGACCTTAATTAAATAGTCAAAATATTTCAGGCTGATGTTCATCAGCAAGTAAATTCAGAATACAGGACAAGAAAAGCAGCTGTGCATTATTTTTCTGAGTAATTATTTTTGAATCTCTGTGGTACAGAGTGTGGGGGGAAAAAAAGTAAATTATACAGAAAACGCGTTCAAGAAGATTTTAGTGTTATTACAAACCTTCATTATAATGTATGATCAAGCATGTAAGTGAAAATCTTAGGACCCGTGGGTAACATATTGATTCTGGCCGACATTAAAATTTCTATTTGATGCTTAAGCAAAATCTAATCTGACTTCTGATTTTGCAAAATATTTTAGGGTAATTAGACATGTTTGTGCTTTATTGATTCTTAAAATGAACATAAGCACGTGGGGAATTGCTAACGCTCCGGATTAAAGAAAACGAGACTCCTTGCTTTGGGAGAGTTCCTGCAATTAAATCACCTTCTGCTAATATGGCCCTCGTTATTCTGGATGGAAATGAATGCAGGAAAAGCTAAGGGAGTTTAAAATAATAATGATCATAAAAGCGAAGCTTTAGGGTTTAAATGAAAGTTTGGTTTCTTGTACTTCTGCTGATGGTTCCCACAGGCCTTTGGATAAATTTCTCATCTGGAGGAGAAAACCCCAAACAGCCCCAGAGCGTGGGGGGAGGCAGAGCAGCGGCTTCGCCACCGTCTCCCTGTTTGCCTGTGCCTTTAATCACTTTGCAGCATGGGGTGGCACCCCCAGACCCGCTGCCTACTGACACTGCACCTCCCCTTTGCCTTTTGCGATAAGCGAGAGGACGCCAGGATGCCGGGTGTGTGAGAGCATCATGCCAGCACCACTCAGGCAGCAGCCGCCGGGCTGCCCCCAGCAAACCCCACGCTGAAGGAATCGACCTGAAGGGACTGTCAGAAATCACCTCGGAGAGGTCAGCCCAGAGCAAGCACTGAGGGCAGGAGCGGCACCAAGAGCCCGATGCACCGAGCTGCCATCCTCACCCAGATTGTCGCCGTGCTGTGCTCACCGAGGGAGGAGACCACCCCACCAGAGACCAGCCAAGCCAACCCATCCTCGAGCTACAGGAGCATCTACCGCTCTGTTAATTTTTGCTGCCTTTTCCCCAAGCGTTTTGGAAGACAGGCCAGCATGCGAAGCTCAGGCAGAAATCGATGACAGCTCTGCAGAGCTGCCTCTCCCGAGGGAGGAGCAGAGACCTGCCTCACTGCATCCACGGCTCCGCAGCCCGCAGGCGGCATCTCTGCTGCACCGAATGTCACCGGCTTTCCCCTTCGCTGTTCCCATGCCGGGCTGAAGGAAAGCCAAGGGTCAGCAGGTCTGGGTCCTTAGTCACGCTGAGCTTGTCTGCACTACTGCTCACACGAGATCTCCAGGGCATTTGTGAAAGAAAACGCCTTATTGGTTGTTTTATACACGATGATGCTTCAGACCTGGATTATCCTCACCCTGTAGCTGGAAAAAGCAGGTGCTGGGGAGCCTGGCAGGCTGTGGGGAGCAGCAGGGCTGAGCCAGGCGGATGGACGCTGAACCCAGGGTCAGGCCTGGAGTCAATGGACATTTCATTAAGGCTGGGAGAGGCTTGTCTCCAGTTTGCTTATTAATATGATTACAAATAATCTTTCATCTCGGAGACAGAGGACTGGTTATTACCCTGCCTGTGAGTCACAGCGCTGCATAGAGGTGATTTGTATTTTCTCCTCTTTAGTGAGCACATAGATATATATTTTAGCCAGTGCTGTGAACTCCAGATGAAACATTTTGGACAGAAAATCAATAGAAGGACATGTGTATTCCCACCCTGAGCTACAGCAGCACAGAGTGTGCCTCCATCTGCTTCCACGCTGCATTTATCCACCAGTCCTCACATCCCGTGGTGCTTCATCAGGTTTGCATCCAGCATAAAGTGAACTCGGAAAGCCACAGATTTTAAAGCCAGAAAGTGCCATTGCAGTCACCTAGTCTGGTCTCTCGCAGATCAGGCACAGGATGGCCTGGAATAACGTGTCCCGATTTAACTGACTGCCTCGGAAGGGTAAGTCTCGCCAGGGTCCAGGCTCCCTCATCCCAGGGGGTACAATGGCATTAAACTTGGTGCTTGGAAACCTGGTGTACCGAGGACTGTGCAGGGTGGTGGCATGTGGCTCTGCTGCAGGATGCAGGTGGGGCCGTGCGCTGTGGAAGCACCCACAGCCACTGTGGGCATCCTCATGCAGCAGCAGCAGCATCTCGTCGCTCTCCACTGAGCCCATGGGATGTGGCAGCTGGCCTCGAGGGCTGGAGGCTGCAGATCCAGCCCAGCCTCACTGAGGTGGCAGCCTGGACCTGGGAGTACAGAGGACAAGGCGCCCCTGGGAGCGAGACCCATATCCACTTTGCAAGGTACATGATGTAAGCACCGGGTGCCTGCAAGGGTGTGAAGCCTGCTCGAAATGCACAAAAGGACAGGAGTTCAACTGCTTTGAACAGATGGCTGAGTAACACTGGCTGCTGGAGCCTGCAGGTCCCCAGCAGGGCCTTGCTGTTATCATTTACTGCGCTTGCGATTTTTCATGGTGATGCAGAGACACGCACACACGTGAGCGTGCACACAGCACCCAGCTACACGCGACTGCAAGGGGCGGCTGTGCCCCCCCGTCGCCTGCCCCTTGCTGTCACTGCAGGTTAAATGAAGTAATAAATAAGCAATAAGCAGAGATAAGTGTCTGATTTATTGGGGAGCTCAAAGGAAAAGATGAGCAAAAGCAAGGTCACATCCACGGTTAAGCACATCCCTAACACAGCGCTCTCCTCTCTTCTCCTCCCCTTCTGCTCCCGCCAGGTCTGGGAAGCACCAAAACTGAATTTCTATCTGCACCTCTCGCTTCAGCTACCTTTGCCATTTCCAAACCAGCCCATTCGCTCCAAATCCAGGCAGTTTGTCTTAATGCACTGCCAGCACACCGCGCCACTGCGGGATGATGGCCGTGCGGCTCCTGGGCTCTCCTGTAGCGTGGCAACAAGTGCTAAGCAACACGGAGTTTGCAATCGGGAGTTGGGCCTGGCTTTTTTCTGGTGAGGGACCACTTACTCAGGAGCGAACCTCTATACAAGACACTGCCCCTCTGTGGGGCTGACAGCAGGACTACTCATCTGAACTTGCTTGAAGGGGATGCTCATTAGAAAAAAATATAGAAAAAAAATATATGTGTCCTCACTCTGACAGGCAACATGTCAATAAGGGAAACCCACTTTAACCCACGCTACGCTGACTGGGGTGCTTCATCAGGATTAGAGCTTGTGATTTTCACCTCACAGCTTCTCAAGGGAAGAGGCTGCTTGGCCAAAATGGGGTCCCCGCGCAGGGCAGTTCCTCTCCCTGCAGGACCCCAACCAGCACCAGCACCGGGCTCCCAGGACCCGCTCGCAAGGGAGACGGCAGTGCCCACGCATCCCTCCTGCTCCCTGGGTGGGATCCCGGGATGCTGGGTCCTGTCAGGGTGGTCCCGGGTGGCAGCAGGGCCCCCGGCAGCTCCCCTGCCTGCTGCAGACCCATCGTACGGAGCCCTGAGCTGCACTTAATGTCAGGACATCACTGCAGAGCAAGGAAGAAGGAAAACTTCCATCTGGCAGGAAGGCAGCTGCCTTGCCTCCTGGCCAGGAAAATGTACATGGGAAAAAAGCAGTGCCTGAAAGTTATCTGGGAAGACAGACTGCTATCTCCTGTCTTTTTGCTCTCTGTCATTACCCGCAGCACTAAATAAAGCCAGGTGGCCCGAGACAGAGGGGTAAAAGCGATGCTTCCACATGACATACTGAATTTTCTGTCATTTGGTACTGAATAAGTCATGGCAGATTTAAAAGCAGTGCGATTGCTGAAAAAATAACCTTAATAAAGTGGGTATAAATAACTGTACAGCAGTATGTCTGTGTGTTGGGATTGTTTATGCAGGTAAAATTTAATAGCAGAGGTGTGACCACATTTATAACAGAGTAATCAGTATGTAATTTCACAAAACCAGTGTGTTTGCTCACAGGAGACAACCTTAATGTCTTTTAAGAAGAGTCATTAGATTTAAGTAATAGCCAGCACCCAAGTACTCGATCAGGCAGGTATAGAACAAATCAACTTTTATTGTCAGACAAAAGGTAGAAAACCCAATTCCTCGGAAGCTAATAAAAATTTTATAATTTTTTTTTTTTTTTAGTCAAATAAGCATAGGCTTTATTACTTTGTAGACATCTTCATAAAACCTGGACCAAACCTAATCTAGACGAAAACAACAGCTGTGAGGCACAATGTATTTGACCAAGATGGATGCCTCAGAGGTATGATATTCATTAGCTCACTAATTCCAAATGGTAAACAAGGTTTAATTAATTTTGATTTCAAGCTACAATGTCCTGTTGGTCATACATCGGTGTGCGCCTGGGATGCGGCATTAATAACTGAACGTACAGCTGCTGTAGGTGTGAGTGTCTTCTGAATAATTTTGCATGTTCTGTGATGTTTCTGCTGGGAGGAGTTTCAGGGACAGAAGAGGGGCAGCACTAATCTCCTAATTTTGCTCTTTTGCAAGAGCATTGCTGGGTGTCAACAGCTAGCAATACAGCTTCAATGAGGATTTTCCCCGATTAATGACTATAGAGTATACTTGGATGTATGTAAGTAGAAACTAAATGCCTAATTCGCTAATTTTATGTCTAATGTGTGCATTCAGTGACAGGGGCTACATTTGCAATGTGAGATATTTGCATAAGCTGTACCGGTTCTCTGGTGTGTTGTCCTCAATAACTTCTATTGTTAATCTTTAAAACAGAGTTTAGAGGAAGCAGTTATCAATGCTTCATTGCAAAGCATCTTGACCTAAAGCCCCAGTAAAGCCCCAGTTTTAGAGAATGAACACATACTCAGCCAGCAAATTTACATATGCAAACACTCACTTCTGTAGCCATTTACACATCTGCGTGTTCAGCTTCCCAGTTTAATATCCAGCTGCACACACAAATTAGGCTGCTTTTGCATGTGCAGCTTGTTAAAAAAGTTAATCCTTTCTTAGTTTTGAGTTGACCCCTTGGTAAAAGCTACGCTCCTAGCAGTCGGTCCCAGCTCTGCAAACCTGCCTGCAGCCACCAGATCTTATTTTTCTACATTGATATTACTGTTTTCTGCATGGTGACTGCTATTCATTTGTGCTGGTGTAAGTGAAAAGGGATTAGGTGCTGCGGTCCATGAAGATATTGCACCTTATCTCCTTTTTAGAGTCGGAGCTCAGCTGACCACACAGCCTCACCCCTTTGCTCCCTGCCTGTCTCACAGCAAGCGCGCATCCCATTTTGTCACTACTACGGTACATTCCTGGAGCCCCAGCAGCCTTGTTTAAGGGAAAGAAAATAACTGTTTAAATGGGATACTTCACCTCCAGCAAGGAATTGCTACAAACCTTCTGCTAAAACAGTATCTTGAATTACTCCCTGTCCTTCATTGCCAAAGATTCCCCAAGTGTTTCTTTTACAACCAAGTAAGAATTACCTTCATCCTCAAAATAAGATGGTTATTTCCATACTCTGCCTGAGTGACATGCACGATAGCTCCAAAGACAGATAGATCCATGATAGATAGATCTCTGATAGACACAAAGTTCTTTCTCTGCATTTAAATGAGCCACACTGACTTCCATCAGGTTTTCTGTTCTCACAGGGAAAAAAGAACAGACACAGCCCGCGATGGCGTGATGTGCAAACTGCGATTGCTGCACCAACACTCCACGTTTGCCAGGGTCTTTCCAGTACCCACCATTTCCCTTCTCACAGCTGCCCAGGTGCTGCTCTCCGCAGGGTAGAGCCTGCAGTTTTGTTAGGTGGGACAATGGTGGCTGGCACATGGGTCCCTGCCGGAGCCTTGCCAGCCTGCCGCACCCCAGACAAATGCTGTCAATAACAAACCTTTAATTGATGGATTTGAGGGAGCCTCCCAATGGGAAACATTTACTCAAGAGGTATCTAAACAAAGTCAAAAGCCTGAAAAATCAGATCTGTGTTGCTGACATCAGTGACCTGAGAGAAAAACACTCTTGCAGACAAAAATCAGATACAAAATGAAGATACACAGAAATAACAACAAAGCAGAAGGCGCTGCGGAGTGCCTCCGTGGTAATGCATGCCTTTAGCTTTCCAGGCGTCTCAAGGAGGGCTGCTTTCCTCCCGGAATCATCCGTCATGTCTCTGCCCGCACAAACAAACCAAGTATCAGCAGCAAGAATGCCCTTCAAGGACAAGTGCTTATGTGGAAATGCATACCATAATTACCATGATAAATGCCGTGCTAGGTAAGTGAGGAGCAGCAGCACACCGTACGAGGTGCGAGCTGTGCATGCACCATACTGAACCGCATCTCTCCTCAAGTCCCCCACCACACTGGGCTACACACAGCTCGCCTTGGCCCCGCATCCCCCATCCCCACCACCACCGCTCCCGTTCCAGCAAGCCCCTGCTCGCTGGGCTGAGCCCAGGCGTCCCACCGCCCGTGTCCCTCTGACCACCCTGTTGCACTCCCCCCAGCTGCATCCATTACACTTCTGATGCAAAACCTGGAATCTGTGGAACTTATGGAAAGACAAGGGGCAGGGGGGAGCACTGGAAAGGCCTGTGCTCATCGGGGTGCCATGGGCTGCCATTAAAAACCCCCAAAGACAGACCTTTATAACCCCCTTGCCATACCCATGGAGATCAGAACATTGCTTTGCATTTCTGGCAGAAACCCCAAAAGAAGGATTCTCCATTTTTTTAGGAAAACCTGGAACACCCCAGCCAGGACACCGAAGGGCTGAGGATGTGCACATCTGGCATAACCCCCCTCGTTGTCTCTCCATGCCGTTACCTCTGCTGTGCTTCCACTTGAGAAAGTTCCACTTGTGCCCATGAGACTCTGGGGACCTGGAAAGCTTAGTGCAGCGCTCTCCAGAGAGAGGTTCCAGGGCGAAAGGAAATCTGTCACTGAGCTGCTACTCAGATGAGCTGCGGAAATACCCGGCCCTTCAGTGGGAAGGGGAGCAGAAGCAGGGCACAGTTTCACTGCAGAACATCTGGCCCAGCTGCAAGCAGCGCTGGAGGCTGGGGACAGTAGTTCGGAGAGGGGAAGGACGGCCACAAGGCACAGCTGAGCCCTCCGTGGGTTTCAGCTCCCCAAGGATAATTCCTAGAAATAAAGCTTACAACTGACATCTGACTTTACCATCATCTTTCCTGCTGTGCAAGAGTCCCTGCTACACGTATTTTGGAATTTGGGTTTGGCACACGTGCTGCTTGGCAGCTGCAGCAGCTGGGCCCAGCGGCAGTCACCCCTCCAACAAATGGCACCTTGCACTGAGATGGATGCGAGTACCTCCTTTGCATGGGTGCCCTCACGCTCACAAGTAGCTGTTCTCAGGAGATGCTTGGAAAGCCACCGTGAACCCCGAAACTGGGCTCTCCAGTGTGACCGCTGGCCAAGAACATGTGTTGATGGAGCTAGTTATAAAGGAACCTGCCAAATGATGATGTTCTGCTTCTAAGGGTTCTCATTTCTCTTGCGATTTTTTTTTCATATTTATATTTATTAGTAAGTTTTTGTTCTATAAATCTCAGAACTCTTGGAGAACCTGCCCAGGCATCCCTGCTAAGCCATGGTGCCGGTACCCAGGCAGCAAGCCCGGTGCTGGCCAGGAGAGGGGTCCCGTGTGGAGGCAGAGCCACCAGCTTCCCCTGCATGAGCTCCTGCCTTGGGTGGGTGCTGCTGGTGGGCAGCGGGTGCTGCCCGGCTGTGCAGGGGACGGTCCCTCCTGCACCGCACCACTGCTGGGGGTGCTGCACCCCAACGCTCCCTAACAAGAAGCAGCAGCCGTAGATCTATACCCACTCCTCTATTTGCATCACAGCAATATTAGTATTATTGGTGATAATTACATTTCAAACAGTGACCAAGTGAACTCTAGGCTGCAAAGGCCGTGTCTGAGTTCATCAGGTGCCAAAAGCAGTTCTGGTTAATAACTGTCTCTCTGTGCTGCTCCATGAAACACCGGCAGCACCAGATGCCTCAGCCGGCAGTGGAACCTCTTTGGGCTGGTGCCTGGCGCAGACAAGCAGGGGGGGTCGGTGTGAAGGGCGTCTTATCAGGGCCTCTGCCATCTCGCTCATGTTTGGAAATGTCAGCACTGCTTCATTGCTACTGACACAAGAACTGCTTTTCTAACATGAATCACTGGTCATGGGCAGAAAAAATGACGCCGAGACAGTCTGATTTATTACTAGTATAAAGAAACACTGTGCCAGGATTACAGCAAGGAATTTCATTTCAATGGGCACGGTGGAAAGAACGATTTTGATATTTTTTTCCCTCTGAAGATCTAAACCTGTAACTGGATCTTTCCACCCTGAGGCAGATTTCACAGTGGCGGTATTAGGCTTGTAAACCATCTCACCTCTGCTCCGCAACATGAATGGAAAACAAACCCCCCGTGCGCAGCCCTGGAGCCTGGCAGCAGCCACAGCAGCGGCAGGACGGGGCTGCCCCAGCCCCTCCACCCGTTCACACGAGATGCCCAGCAGTTAACAGTGATTTTCCCTTACTACTGCTCAGCACTGTGGTGTGTCACAGATGCCGGTGTCCCGTTCCTGCCAACACGTGCAAATCAAGTCTCACCGCCCAATTCCATGTTAAACAGACCCAGCTCTGCAGCACAGGGTGGCTTAAGTGAAAACAGAGGAAAGGAACAGGCTTTGTACCAAACTTTCCTGGATGGATCATTAAAATGTCAGAGTACGTGACTTGCTTAAGCATTTCAGCATTAATTGCATGACTAGTGCATTTATCTCTGCGTACTGCAGCTCTGTTACTGGGGGGGTGTGTGTGTGATGCACTGCACACACCCATCACGAACACACCATGGAGGGGCTTGGCTCCAAGTGGCCGTGGAAGTGTTTACTGTCACCTCTGAGTGACACTAGGACACGCACTTGTTTGGTACTCGTGAACTGGAAATGTATTTAATTCAGGCTCGAGGCAAAGTCATGGCTCACAGCCCTTTAGTGTGCTGCTGAATTTGAAACCAGCTTGCAAAACTGTTCCCAAAATAACCTTGTGAGTGTCTTTTATCCAGAGAACTGTATAAAATATTTTTGTTCAAGGACAGAGGTGCAAAGAATTTAAATGCTAACACTTGCCCTGGAGAGAGGGGGCAGGTTTTGGGGACTCTTTCCAACATGACTCAGTACTGGGGCCCAGGAGGGCTGTGGCCATTGGGTGGCAAAGACCGAGTGCGGGCGCGCTCAGGCTCGTCCTTGCCTTGGTAAGACGTGCTCAACTCTGCGGCAGGGTTACCGTCCCACCATGAGAAAAACCTATCAGAATGTATAAAAAACCCAAACAACTTTTCTATGGGGTTCCTTTTACCACCACTGCATAAACCCGTTTGATTACCCGCACACAAAAGCTAAGAGGAGGCTCCTGCTGCGCGGTGGAGCCACCCTCACCAAATCCCTCCCCGGGGCACGAACGGCATTGCAGCCAGGGCTGGACTATTCGCCTTGCATGTGGTTCGCCAGCAACCTGCCGCATGGTTATACACAGGGAAATTTTGTTGACAAATAACCAGAGCTGAAAACATGCTTTAACAAAGCACAACAAGAATATGCTGTATTCAGTTCCCCCCCATCACAGACCTAAACACATGCACTTACAGAACGATGATGATTTGGGTAATCATGGCTAGATAAATAAGGTGGAAACTTTGCATACCTTATGCAAAAGAATTTGCTAGCTTCAAGATTTCAAGTTTCATTTTAAAATAACCAAGTTATTGGAATGAAGCCTATACCCCAAACCCATAGCTTTACGTTTCCAAGTGCTATGGCCATAATGCAATATTGAATGTGTTTGTCTTCTTCAGACTATCATCTTATTAGTTGCCGTGTTTAACAATCTACTTTCAGCTAACATCTAACACAATACACAGAAGAACTGAAACACACTAAAAAAGAAAATTGATTCACTTGCATGCCCCTCTGCCTGGTTTCTTCATTTGCCTATTAACAGCCCATTGTGCAATTAATTATGTACAATTTCAGGTACAATCCTTGTACCTCTATGGAAGAGAACTGATAAAGTTCTGCAGACATTTCCAGCCTGGAGGCATTATTTCTCCTCCTGAGCCATGCTGCAGGTTTCTGCCGGGACCTGGGTCTCACGCAGCAGCTTGGAGAACACAATAGCACCAAGGAACATGCAGGACAAAAAATGGTTTGCTTAAAATATTCAGGACAGTCCTGATGAATAATGGATACATCCATAGAAAAAGGGCTCAACCACACACAAAACAATGGTTAAATTAATCAGGTACTTTAACAGCGAGGAGTAATTTGACATCTCATGTCTCACTGGCGCTACTTCCACAGCTTTCCTCCAAGCAGACTAGCTTATTCGCATCACTGCAGGCTGGAGTTTCTTAATGCAAGGCTTTTAATTATCCTTAGATCAATACTTCTCATCAGCCCAGAGAACAACCTTCCCCTCCCAGCACAAGCCATGGAGTCAGAGGTACACCCTCGCCATGCGTTACTCAGATCCACCTTCACGTGGAGCAGTGGCAGGGAGGGAGTAACTGTCCTGTGCTTTAGAAGAGCCACCGGCCAGGCTGGGGATGCCACCCCCCCTCAGACGCAGCCCCCCCAGCCTGCAGCACTCCGCTGCCATTGCAAGGTGCGTCTGCAGGAGGTGGCTGCGTCCTCCAGCCTGGATGCAGATGGTGAAAAATAGCTCTAAGGAGCCGCTCCCGCTGTAGCCCAAGTGAAATACAGGGAGTGCTAACGACACCGTTATTGTTCACGTTGAGAGGGACTTTAATTATTTACAAACCTCCCAATGAGATGCTCAGCGTGCCTGGCACATGCTCTTTCTCCCTCTTGCTCTCTTTTCCACCTCTCTCTGAAAACAGACGCATCCTCCCATGTGGATATGGGCGCTGCTGTACCATTTCCCCGTGCCCAGAGCACACCCCAGCCACATCCCGCGTGCCCAGTGCTGGCAGGTCCCTGCCCTGTGCCTGGCCCAGCTGCCACCCCACCACCCAAGGAGCAATCGGAGCTAATGAGTTTGGCCCTGGGCAACCACCTCCCTCACTTGGTTATTTTCATTTTTTTTTGGAGCCTTTCAGCCCAGGGTGTTTGTTGCTCCTCCAGCATCAACAACATTAACAAGCTCTGACATCTCATAAATTTCCCTTGGTAAAACAAAGAGAAACAAATAGGAAAACAAGTTTCAGCAGTACAGGGGCTTTGGTGTTTTGAATTTTTTCCTTCCTTTTCCATATATTGGATTTTGTTGTGAGCAGCCCTTTTTATCCTTCTGGTGCCTCAGTGCTGCAGCCAAACTGTCCTGGACAGTGTGATGCGAGCTAGAACATAACTATTTTGGCTTTGGGTAGAAAATGCTGAGATAAAATGAGTTCAGATTAAAAAAAAACCACAAAAAAACAGTTAGACCCAATCCAAGCCCGACCATGAATAAAACTTATGAGCTCAGAAACAATAGGGTTGATCTCCTTTCTTTTAATTTTCACCTTCTTCCAGAGATGAACAAGTGAAGCTAGACGAAAAGCAGAAAGTTAGTGTCTCTTCTGCCGTGTTCTGCCTTGGCACAAGCCTCTGCCGAGCCGGGGGGGGGGGGAGGCGCTCAGCCCCACTGCAGACATGCTGGGGGGCTGGGGAAGGAGTCGGCTGCTGGTGGGGGCTCTGCAGCTGGACAAGCATCACCCACCGCAGCCGCTCCAGCTCGTGCGCCTCCACTTCCCCTTTTAAAAAACATGTAGTAATAACTTGTATGAATAATAAAAGTCTTTGCTAATGCTTAGTTTAGGAAGTCAGAAATTAGAAGTCTGACCTGGTGATCGCTGCTACAAGGACTTTGTTAGAGCAGCTTCTGCTGTGGCAGCCCTGGGCCCCCTCGACACTTTCCTCCTCGCTCTCTGTAATGCTTTGCCAGTGCTCAAAATACAAATTGGCTTGCTTTAGGAAATGAGAAATCTCTTGCCTCTAAGCCCAGCTTCTGCTCATAGAGTGGGAATGTAGCAACTGTAGACACACAGGATTTTCCCTTTCAATCAAGTCTGGAAGCGCAGCTCTTCCGAGGTGCTATTACAAACTCCAGAAGGATGAAGCAACGGGCTACGAGCCATTCTCTTTTCCATGCAATTGATTTTCCCTAAATACATATCTCTGAACGTCTCGGAGACACTTGAGCAGGGATCTCTTGCAAAGCTCATTTTGTAACCAGGAGCTGGATGTGGCACTGCAGCAAGACAAGCACAAACTCCATCCTCCCTGGGCTTGCAGGCAGCATCTCTGATCAGAGACTCCGAAGGACCCAGCTCCTTCTGAGCACTTTTAAAAATTATATTTATCCCTGTGCAAAGGGAGACTCAGCTGGTGACTTCCAGCAAGGGCACAAACCACAATGTTAATGAAGACAGCCAAAACAGACTTTTATCGAACCTTGTCACTACCTGGACACAGGTCCCCAGGTTGGTTGTTTTTTCCAGCTACCTCCCCATCAATATAACATATAAACTATCACTACAATAATGCTACTGGGAGGGAATGTGAGGTGGAAGAGAGAAACTAATTTTTCAAAAATAAAATTATTTAGTAGCAACACTGAACATGGGAAATGGCATTTTGGACTCCAGCATCTGCTGCTTTAAACAAGGCAAAATATTTTCCTTGGGGGTCTGGGTCCTTGAAGCGCTGAAGCTCCCAGCTGTGTCCTCTACATTTTGTGGCATCATAAATATCAGGAGCTATGGTGCCTTGCAGCAAGCACGCTGCACATTGCTGAGCTGGTTTGAATTTAATATGAATTTAATATTAGCATCCAATAGTGCTACAGCAACCGTCAGGAGGCAGCTCTGTATTTATCCTGTTTTGCTTTCTGCCTTTTCCTTTTCCTCATGCTCTCTGCCTACAGAGAAATAACAGTTACAAACACCATTTCGGTGCCCAGCCCCTCCCAGAGCCCAGGAGAGCCCTGCTGATGGCTGGTGGGATGAGAGTTTGCCCCACGGAGTAAAGTGGTGGCAGCAGGGACTGAATAGGAATTTTCTTCCATCTCTATCCAACGGGCTTCGAGGTAGCTGTGGACAGTTCATCCCTTCTCTGCTGTGCAGGCTGGTCGTGGGACTTGCCCGGAGCCTTGGATGGGTCGCAGATGCACGGCGCCGGGATGCTGCCTGCTGTTCCAGAGGTAGAGGGCTGGGTCACCAGCTTCCACAAGATGTGGGGAAGCAGGAGGGCACTCAGCCTCCTTGGGCCCAGACAGATCAGCACTGGACTTTATGGTGCAGGAGCAGAGCAAGAAGAGTTTTCCAGTTCAATTTCTTGCAATAACACCCAGGTGTCCAAAAGACACCTTGGAAAGGCAGGCAATGAATCTCCCAAGTTGTCAAGCTTTTGGAGAACATTTGGAAATTGTTTTGCTGTCACTCTCTAGTATTTTGAAATGGAAACATTTCTTTGGTAATTAAATACTTTTTATTTATCCAGTACTAGAAGTTTAAAAAAACTATTTCAGATCTTGGATATTTGAAAAGTATTGGAGACTTCAACTCCTTAGTTTGCTTTTCATTGGGAAAAATCATCAGCATCTTAACAGCTCTGGAACAGTCCTGCCCCCAACATGCAGAGCCAGCTGTAGCAGCTGAATTAGAACATCATCATGGAGTTGCTGGGCTGTGCTCTCAAAGGAAGACAACATTTTTTTGAACTTCAAAACCCCCTGTGTATTACTGCTCTCACCGCAATTACACTTTGCATTCACAAACGCACTTATACCTCTTTTTTTGCTCATTTACCCTCATATTCTGTTTTACAGACCTTCAGTCTGGGGCTTGCTTGGGGCTCTACTGACGGTATTTGATTTGGCACCACTACACTGCACGCGAGAAAAAAAACCAACCCCACGAGCCCTGATCACTCCCACATTTACTGGCACGCTGCTGCTGCTTTGGTGCAACATGTATTTAATACCAAGGTAAAGTTGTGCCACATTTTAGTCGAGGGAAAGGCATCAGATGTGTTGCATCCCTGCCAGGGGAGGCAGCTGCACAGAGCTGCTATGGCAGGATGGACCAGAGCTGTGGGATTCAGGTCGCTGCCTCTTCAGGAAATCACAGGATCTTCAGTTTTATGTCTGAACAAGAAAAAAAACCCAAACAAAAAAGCCTAACAAATCCAAACCCCACAACCAGTCCAGCAGTTTGACTTGGCGGCTGCTGCTCTTTGCATGCTCAGAGCCCAATGGGTTAATCGCCTGATCCTCTCCTTATTTATCTGCAGCTGGTTTGCTACAAACGAAGAAAAATAATACATACTACATCACCCATCATCATATATCACATTAATATAATAGTAGAGGGTGTCTGCAGATCTACTGCAGGCATAACTGTTTGTTATGAATCTTGTTACCCCTGAGATCAGTGCATTTCTTGAGGTAACGCAATTTAGGGAGAAAAGTTTATTTCTCACTGGTCCAGCACAAATAAAATCTGCATTCCATCTATGAAAACTTTTTGTTGAATGCTTTATATTACGCTACAAAAAGGAAAACAATATATCCAGCGAAGAAATCCCATTGCGTGAAGATCAGAAATGAAACCACCAGCCCTGTAAACTGTGATTTATCGATCAGCAGAACCCCAGGACAGCTCCACTTTGACTTGTCCTGTGTTTTTATGAGCACACTAAAAGCAAACATTTCACAGCACAATCATGAATCCTGATGCTTGGGAGACAGACAGTACATCTCTGTCAGTTATATGGGTTCAGATAATAAAACGATCTGAAATAGCACATCTGATTAAAAAGAATAAAACCCCATGTACATCAAGAAAAAGCAGTGGAGACTGGCGGTACGGTACTGCTCAAAGGAGCAGAAAAGTGATGGATCTGCAGAGAAAATACCGAAGAGTTTATCATTAAGTACCATGCCTGAGAACACGAATATAATTACAATTTTAATGTAAATGATGCACTCTATACAGATCAGAGCTCGTGTCAGAAGTCTGCCACCTTATCCCAGGCATTTAGCCTGCCTGTTATTTAACCAGCAATATTCACGTGGGAAGAAACTGGTAAAGCAATTCCTGGGTGAACAGTAATTGGTTTGAACATGATTTCTCTTACCCCTAGGGAGGCTGAAGTCACAAATAAGATAAGGCACATTTTGCAATTAATTCCCATGTAATTGTTTAATGTGCAAAGGGAACACGAGCACCGACAGATTGTTTCTCCCATCTTTGTTTGGAAGGGGACCTGCGCTGGAGGGATACAGGATGGAAGTGCCTGGGAATCAGACCCAGCCTGGATCAAGAGGAGCCGTGTAACCACGGGATCAGCCCCCACGGCCGCGCATTGCGCAGCAGCAAGCCTGTCACAGGCAGCAAGATGGTTCCTTTTGCAGAAGAACAATTTTGATGGCAATTTTTATTTCCTGACAGAAGAAACTGAGCTTATAGTCAGAGACTGGAGGTAAGAATGGAAAACATTTCTCCATGTGTTAGTGTGCTTACAGCAGTGCAAAAATCCAGTCTCTCCACCCATGGAGCAGAGCCTGTGTTGGCTGAAGATGCTCTTGCCCCCTCTCGGAGGGCATTGCCCCAGGGCAGTCAGCAGCACGGAGCAGGTACAGCAGCCTGGGCTCTCAGCCCAGCCCCTGAGCCCAAAGCCCTTCCTCGAAGGCCGTGTCCACGCGCTGGCCAGATACTGGGCACGGGAAGGGGAGTGCAGCGAGCAAGAGCCACCACGTGTGCCTTTCTGAAGCCATAAGCCCACGAGGCCCTGTATCTTCTTATGTCAAGGCCAGTGGAAACAAGCAGAGCAGCAGTGGATATTTGTAGCCAGATATAATTATGTTTGCAGATAATAAACATGGCTGTTTGGAAGGAAGCACTGCCCACGTGAACTTCATATGTTCTTAACGTCACACAGAGGGTACAGATACACTGCTAGGCATCTCTTTAAATCCTTCCCCCGGGCAAGCACTACTGAGTGACATGTCCCTCTCCACAAGCATCTCCTTCAGTTCGACATCTCCTGTCTTCAAGGAGGTTGGCTCTGCCAGTGCTCTTGGACCGAGGATGCAAGCGAGGACCTGTGCACGGTCTGTCGGGTAGCTGCAGCCTTGCCCATCTGCTCCAGTGGCTCTCTGCCTGCCCAAGTCCATCAGGCTGCTCTGCTAAAGAATAATGCCAATCAAAATAGGATTAAATGGGCAGCTGGTGAGAGAGAGCAAAAGTCACCTCTCCTGCCGGGAGTCCCCAGCGCACTGCTTCCACATGCCTCCTGCCTGCCAGCGCTCGCCAACCCTTGCTGCAGGCACAGAGCTGGGCACTGCTGCCAGGAGGACAGGTTGCAGCATGCTGGCTGCCAGGGAGAGCAATTAAAACCCCTTGGTTTGTCAACACTTACGCAACATGAGAACATTATTCTTTGGCACTTCATCTTAAAGTAAAAGCCCCACAGAGGGTAATGGCACAGGGAAGCACTGGCACCTGCTGCTGACCATCGGGAAGAGCTGGGCTTGTGTCAGTAGCAGTGCCTTGGAGTCATCTCCAGGGGTTTGGCTCCTTTGGTAGTGATGGAAAGTGCCTGCCAGTACCCACCGAGACCTCGTACAAGGGGTCATAGCAGCCTCTTAGGAGGGCTCTTCATGCAAAGGAGGATGAAGCCAGCAGAGCAGGTAGTAAGCAGAGAAGGCAGGACAGATGGAGCAGCAGTGGCAGCTACTCAGGAAAGCAGAGAGTTAGCTGCCCAAAGCTAAATAAAGAGAGAAAGGCTGCTCTTGCTTCTGTCAGAAGCCTGTGCTTGTTGCTGTCCCATAAGCATGGCACCAGGTCAACACAAGCAGCCCTCCCGCCCCACGGGTCCGAGCTTTTGAAGGCTGCTTCACTGGGAACCAAGACCACCCTCCCCCCTTCCTTGCTGCCCTTGCAATGTGCGCTGGGGTGGAGACATCAGCCACAGCAAACCTGTCTGAGAGCAGCCTGTTGCATCTGTGTCCTGTCACAAATTGACCCTAGGAACACTCAAGAAACTCCTGTTTTAATATGCCCTTGAGAGGCTTCCCAGGGCATCCCCCGAGACCCAGCCCTGCTGCTGCTGGCTTCTTTCTGCAAAGGAGCCAAAGACATCCCTGACGGAGCTGAGCCCAACCCCAGTGCATTACTGCAGCGGGGGTGGGGGTGGGGGAGGGTTGGAGGTGCCAGGCCACTCGTTTGATGTGATCAGGTGGAGAAACTGATTCATTACCCAGGGGTTTGCTTTCTCAGGTACTCCGGCCACTTTTCCTCTCTTCAGTGCTCACATCTTTCAGATCATGGCTGGCATTTATGTCTCCTTAGCCTGCGCTCTAACCAGATCATACATCTTTACACGCTCCAGCTTTCCCCTTAAGCCTCTATGTTTCTTCATTTCAAAAAATGATATCGCTCCTGTAAGTATTGTTGGATAAGAAATGTCAAATGCAAATTGAGCTCAGATGCAAAATTTGACAAAAAGAAATGACAAGTCAGATATAGGTAAAAGTGATCCCTGAGGCCACTTCTCACCCTGGAAAGGCGTTGGGAAGGGCAGGCAGCTCAAGAAGCACCAGCAACAGACTAGAACACCAGCAGAGGCTGAAGAAGCAATGAAACGTGAGTACACATATGCACAGCAGCAAGGCCCTAAGGGGAAGGGGGGAAGGATGGGGCTTTTTTCCTCGACTCTCAGAACCACTTGCTGGCTTTGCCAAGAGCAGATAAATTGATACAAACCAAAAAGATTTGAGAAGGAGCTCTGCATAAGGCAGCTTTGGCATTATTAAGCTTATCTTGGGAGCAGACAGAAAACAAGGGACAGAATGTCAATTAATTTGAGTGCAAGAATTCCCTGGCATGGCAACTCGAGGAAAGCAGGGGAGCAGCACAGATGGCAGTGTCAGAAGGAAATGGATTTTTCTGTAGAGACCCAGGAACTTGAGGCCCTTTTCATTTCTATTTGTTTAAGGATTCTGTTCAGCGTAGAACAATTTGGGCTGGATGAATGCTGTCTTACAGAGCAATAATTGGCGCTCTGAACAAAGAGGAAAACTCTCTATGAACAAAGCCAGCATGGGCTGAGCAGTGCTGGAAGGTGAATGGCCTCATCCAGCATTGCCTCTGCCATGCAGGCTGCAGCAGGGCTGAGACCAGCTCCCAGCAAAACTGTCCTCCTCTTGTTCCTCTAAATGTTGTAATTGGCATTACTGCTGCACGGGGCCGGGGGACCTGGGGCTGGGCACAGCCCTCGCACCGCGGTGTGGAAAGTGCTTGGCTTGACTTTGAACTTGATCTATAGCACGATCTTGGGTTCAGGCCATAGAGGAGCTCACAAATAATGCATGTCTTGCTGCCTGGCACTGCAGGTAATTGATCAGCTGGGAATTGCACAGGCACATCTAGGATGAACTCATTTAATGTACTCCCAACTCACCTCTGTGTAACCACTGTAGCTTCAGAAACGCTGTTTGCATCTGGAATGCACATCAGTGACAGAAGCCAGCTAAAGCTCATTTTGGTCATCATCATTAAATCCAAGAGAACAAAGAGAATCCTCTGCTTTGATTTTTTTCCTGCTTATACACTGAATTTGGTGCTTGTGACAACGGCCAGGTATTGCAGTTATGCTTTGCACTGCGAGGCAGGTACAGCCTGAATCCCTGGTGCTGGGCCACCCTCCTTGGGGGCAAGGGGCAGGGAAGACGGATGAGGCTGTGGGCTGTGACCTGGTTGTTCATCGACCAGGGTCTCCCTGCTGGTCCTGCTCATCACTCTCCCTGGCATAGCTGCCGACTGACCTGCTAGTCAGAGCACAGTAGCCAAACCCTCTGAACTTGTGCTTTTGCATGCGCCGCTCTGCACTAGAGCCGGCACGGCTGCCCCAGGGACCACAGCCTCGGTTGGGGCTGGTACATCAGTCAGCCACAGGCACCAGCCTCAGCCCTGGCACGCTCCTCCGAAGCTACAAGTGCCACAGAAAAGCTTGAATGCTGTGGCCACGTGTCCTGAGGCAGGCCCAGAGCGTGGCAAAGCACACGCCGGGGCTCTCCACCCGGCTCCACACATGGCAGAGCTCAGCCCTCGCTCACAGCGGGAAGGCCAGCGAGCACCATCCTGCTCCCCATGCAGGCTCCAGAGCTTTTTGAGCCAGCTCCATCTGCACGATGTTTGGCACTGCAGAGCCCTCATTTATTTCAAAGCCTCAGGTGCTGCTGTAATGCAATTTCTAACAATAAACTCTTTGAGAATACAGATACATCCAAAATAGAGAGCAGCATTTAACCCCGACACGCTTTCCTGATCACGCACAGCTCCCTTCCCTCCCACCCCATCAGCTTTCCTCCTCTTGCTGCGTAACCGCTTCTGCTAATCACAGTCCCTTGGTGCATGGAGTAAAGTCCTCTCTTAGTTCCTCCCAGTTTGGAAGCCCTCCGGGCAACATGTTAACATTTCCTTTATCATTCTCACTTGATTTCTGTAGAACATGTATTTATGCAGCTTTTCCCTGGAGGATCATTCTGAGCAGCGACACTATATATTTACACTTAACATGCTCTTTAAGGAACTTGCTATCCTTGCAACATGCTCGTGCGTGCACAGAGATGCTCCTGGAGGAGCAGAGCTACCACAAGATAATTTCTCTTAAACTGCTCAGAATAAGCATAGGCCAAATGGCTCAGCATCTGCGAGGGGCAAGAGGGAAAATGGGTCTGGCCCCATCTGCCTGCACCTAGCCTGCCTCGGCAGGGTCACAGCCGGGGACAGCCTTCCATGGGGTAGAGGGGAAAGCATCCTGATGGCAAAGCCAAGACACAAGCAGATCTTCACAAGGTCTTGGTGATTCGCCACACCATGAGAGACATCCCAGCCGTGAAAGCGGGCAGATTGCTCAGTGCGGCACACAGGGCATCGTGGGATCGCACCACGACATCTGGAAGGGCAGCCTGGATACTCTGCAGGGCTCGGGAGCAGGCGTCTGCTGTCTAAGTATGTCTGGAAAGCGAGGCTTTCTACCAGCTAGCCAGAAGCCAGGTCAAAATCTTCTATGAATAAAGCAGCAGATAAACTCCACTCCTAAGGAATTTTCATTCCCAATAAACTTGACACACTGTTTTCTCTTAGTTGTATTAATAGTTCCACACTGATAGTATGATCCTTCCCAGGAAAAGCAGGGAAGCAGCGCTGCCGTCTCAAACCTCCCTGCCATGAAGTCAGCTTTTACACACACACGAGCCATCAGGAATGACACCTTTGAGTGACGGATTCCCACAGGGAGCGCTTTGTGCTGCACTGGGAACGATGCCTGCCAGATTAACGCAGCCTCCGCTCCCTGCAGGCTCAGAGATGCCCTGGCCCATGGATCATCTGATGGGGTTTTCCTCCCAGCCCTATCTCCTTCCAAGCTGCAGCCAAGCAGCTGTCACAGCACAAAATTGTTACAAGATCACTTGGGGTCTGAGCCATCTCTTTTGGTATCTGTGCTGATGTATTGTAAATGAAATCTAAGTGAGCATGAAGCTGGACCACCAGCTCTTTTCTGCACCGCTCCCCGATGCTCTTCACAAGACTGTATGGCCACAGCATGCAGAAAACTTGTAGTTGATGACCTGGCCATGAGGCTCAAGGGAAGGTTCCTGCAGATGATGATTCAGCAAAACCCTGATAAAGCACCATGTGTGCCTCGTGCTGTCCCACCTGCCGCTCCCCCAGGCACAGCCCGCTCTCCATCACCGTTTTCTACTCCCAACTTCAAAGATGCTTTTCTCCTGTCACAGTAAGGTTCTGTGAGTTTTTGTTCCTGTTCCTTGTTTAGGCCCTACATGTCTGGTGGGGGAAATTTTAATTAAAAGCTGTTCTGCTTTTATGTCCAACATGCTTCAATGGGCAATACATCTTTCTGATGCTGGAATTGCCTACTTAGTATTTCTTACACCCTCTAAGCAGCTGGTGCAAGGCAGCACTCAAATTAGGATAGGGAGCTGGATGGAAACCACATGGTGTGGCTCAAAATCCTCTGCATCTCCATTAATGCTACTAATTATAGCAGTGGCTAGATTCCAGCCGATGCCTTGGGAAAATGAGACTCTAGGCCTAGAGATTAGGGAAAACATGCTAAAAATCTATCCAGACATCTCCTCGCAGGTAGCTTGCCATCTTCTACGAGCAGCGTTTCGTTTAGAGACACGGGAAAGCATCTCAAAGGATTGTTCCTCTGCAGAGCAGAGGAGAGATTTCACAGACGAGGAGGAAGCATCCTCCCAAGTTTACATGCCCTCAGCCCCGGCCGTGAGATGTACGGAACCAGCTCAGCTGCAACACCCTGGGTCAGCACGGGCTGTTCTCAGCTCACGGGTGACACCAGAACACGGTCCGGATCACACCTTTTCCTCTTGGATTAAAAAGAAAGGTCTTGTCACTTCTGGATAACGCGGTTTACCATGCTGCCTTGGTTTGTGGTCTGCGCAGGGAACGATTGCCCACAGCACTGAAGGGCATACATACAGTTTGGCAGAAGAGAAAAATGCCAGGGAATGGAAGAGAATAAGAGGAAAAGCACTTGCCCGAGCTTCCGGGCTGCGGCTCTCCTTGCGGGTCAGTTTGCTGGCTGCAAAACCCAGGCAGCAACCCCTCCCTTGCAAGGGAAGGCAGCTTTCCCCCCACGCCCTTATGGAGGGCTGGGAAAGGCTTTGGGCTTTACTTGCTGCTGCTTTAACTGCTGGCATCTTGCAAGACCCAGCAAATCCTGGCTAAGGCCAAAGAAATTGCATTTTTGTCCTGTCTTTTATCAAGTGAAATGTTAACAGTAAGCTGCAAAACAGATTCTTTGTCCCTTTATGAAATCAGCCTGCACAGCCACAAAGTTCCTTCTCCTTTATCGATCTGCAGGTCGCTGCCTGAGCTTTCAGGAGCCCCCACACTGGACCCGAGGTTCGCCCAGCCACCGACGATGCATCAAATGCCATTACAGGTGGAAATATTGTCAGGCCGTGTACAGGAGCATATACATTTAAGCTGAGAAACTACTTAATAAATTCAGACCAACACTTTGTGACATTTCCCACAAGACTTTAGTGCTGTTTACAAATTCCAAAGAACACCCCGAGTCATTGCTGGCACAGACTTATGATTTATTTCAAAGAAAAATGGGTCAGAGTGTGTGGGTCTGTGTTTAATGTGAAAAGGGATTTGGAAATGAAAAGTCAACTGGCATGAAAGATTGCAGGGCAAATGTAAAAGCAGTAAAGCGTGTGGGTGGTCTCTGAGCATGTAATAGGATATTTGTAAGGAAAAGAAACACGCAGGATTGTAAGCTTTAATAAAACAGTTTCTTTTTACCCAATCAATAACATAATTGTAATTTTCCAAAGCAAATTGCCTCTTAACTCCCTTTTCTCAAGGAGAGAGTGGCACAAATGGGACAAGGACTGAGAAATTACTGAAGCAGCAAGCATGCACACGTGTGCGTGACACCCCCAGCCCCAAGGCCGAGGTCCTGCTCACAGCAGGAGCCCCAGGATGCAGCAGAGCAGAGCCCGAGCAACCCCCAAGCAGAGGAGGGTCTCCTGCCCCATCACAGATGTCCATCACTTTCCTGCGCTTGCCAAAGGATGTTTGGAGCAGCCCAGTGCTCCGAGATGCAGTTGTGCTGGGAGAGGCAAGGGCTCAGTATGTCAGGAAAGGGCTTGGCAGGAGATGAACGGGGAATGCAGCAGTATATTGGGGCGGTTGAGGGGTTACAGGTCTCTGGGAGGTGGGGGATTGTGGCATCAAGGTGCAGCTGGTGTGTGGTTCCAGAGCCCAGTGAGGGGGGAGAAGGACCCACAGGGACGGAGCAGACTGTGGCAGGACAGAAAAATAATTGATTCAAAGTGCGGATAGCGGCAGGCTGTTACTTCTATCCAAGAAGACTAGCTGCCCAACAAACTTCCTGAATCCACCCAGTAGCATGAACACCCAAATTACATTCCTAGCTGCTTTGTCAGAAGTTCCAGTGTATCATGCTGAAAACTAATTAATCATTATACAACTCCCTAGTATGAAGCTAAGCCCCACCTTCTGTTTCAACACTTACACAGTATTAAGCACAATTTTTCAAAATTCAGCAGAAACACTTGAAGATAAAAGGGCGACAGGAGTATCTGTGACTGCATCGCCATTCTTTAGCAGCTCTCGCTGTTCAATATAAAATAGAAGGCACCGCATTTTAATTGCTATAGATGAGCATAAAGAGGGTCAGGCACCAAGTACATCTTTGGCTCAGACTCATTACTGGGCTCCATCTCTTTTGCCTCACAAGGGTGATTTCCTTCACACTGCTATTTGTATGCGCATCAGCACCAAATGGAGAGGATTATACAGGTGTGGGGGGTCTGTTCATTTTCATTTTTGCTTTTAGGAAAAAAAAAAACCCACTTTCCATAAGAGGGAAACATAATAGCTGTCAGGCAGTTTGTACTTGAATCAAGCAATAAATAGCAGCACAAGGACTGATGCTCAGGTTGGGATCGAAGTAGCTCAGAATGGACGAAAGGTAACCCCAGCAGACCATGACGCTCAGATTAGAGGCATTAACATGCAACAAAATGCAGTAATAAAGGTCAGAAGCCCTGTCACCGACACAGGGACACACTGCCTCACAGGAGGGGAAGGCAGACTCCCCAGCCCAGCCTAGGCTGCTGCTGGGCCAGATACTGACAGGGCCAGGGGGACCACGGCAGCAGGCTGGCAGCGCAGCACACAGCGGAGGATCCTTCCCTCTCCTCCACCAAGCTAGCACAAGCTGAAGAGCAAGAACCACCTTTCTCAGCATGCGCCTGTGCAGCACCAAGCACACTTGGACTGTACCCACAGGAGGAGCTTCCCTCTCTCCTTTTCATAACAGAGACATTCCAGTGCTAATTACTGAATACTTAGATATTCTTGTACTAATGAAGATTCCCATCCTCTCCACGCACGCAGTAAACCATGACGCAAATACGCTGCTCGGCACATGCACTAATGGGCGCTAAACAGAGCGCACCTAAGACCAAGCAACAAGCAACCCAAGCTAAGGGAAGCATCCCTTAGCCCAACGCACTGCTGACACACACCAGCTCCCAAACATGTTCCTTGCCACACTGAACTGGGAGAAAAACATGAGGAAGCCTTCAGGAATTTGTATTAAAAAAAAAAAAAATAGTAGAAAAAAACCAACTACTCACAGGCTAAGCAAGCAACAAGTCCACCCTGCACCATCCTTCTCCCTCCAAAGCCTACCCCAGGGCTGCCTGTGCTGCCAGTTTTACTTCCTCTGGAGAAGCAGGTGGCTTCAGTAAGCCTTCTCCTCATCCCCAGCCAGACCTCCTCCTGCCTCGTTAAAGCCTAATTGGAGGATCACTGCCAGTAGCTGTGAATCTTCTGGCTACTGGGGAACATGCTCATCCTTTTAACCTGCTCTTGTCATGTGTTTTACAGGTTTCACCCTTGCGTGCCAAAAATTTTCCCTTTTAGCAGAGAACCCTGTCTAGTGCCCAAGCTAAAGAGCCTGGTGAGCCTTTCTATGGAGCTCCTGTGGGAGGCAGCTCTGGCTTTCCCTGCTTGTGCTGGTTCTGGCTCTCAGGGCACGGCCACTGGTCTGTGCCTCCAGAACTGGGTGAATAAAAGAAGGAATATTCATCCAAGCATATTCAAAAGTAATCAGACATTTAAACCTGAATCCAGACTACAGAGTTTTCCCGTACCCGCAGTTCTGCAGTGACAAGGCCAGCAGTTTTGCAGAATTGCTTTAAGACAAAACCTAGTGCTTACTCCCCCTCAAAGTCTGCCCGAGGGACATTTTTGTGCCCTCTTCTAACCCAGCAACTTACTGCATTCGCCTGAGCTGCTGGTGGACAGTGCCCAGGAGGGAAAGGCTGTCAGCTGTCCCTGCTGATGCTCTCGCTGAGCGCTGGGGAGGATGGGCAGCACCCAGGCTCCCACCATTGGTGGTCCTGTTCCCAGCTGGGAGCCCGCAGACATAGCCCAGCGAGCAGCCCTTTAATGTGGGGTGAGAGTCATGCATGCATGCAGCATGACATCTCCATCAAACGGGTGCTGACAAAACTTCTGGGTGTCCCTGGGGATTTCAGAGCGTGGTCTCAGGTACCTCCTTGCTGGGCTCCGGGGCAGGTCCCAGCACCTGGCAGCCAGCCGAGGCTCGGGCACTGGTCCTGTAGGACCCCTACGGCCAAACCTGCTGGGTGGTTTGACAATCTCATCTGCATCCACGGCTCCAGTAGTGACTCCCCTGGGACAGCAGCTGGAGGTGCCCCATGTGCCACTCAGCAAACCCTTCCACAGAGGGATTTAGCCGCCTGGGCAGTTCAGAGTCAGAAATTGGCTTCAGGTCTTTTCTGTAAAAGAAAAAGGAAGACGGTTTGAAAGACTCTTCCATTATCCTTCAGGACAATAACACGATCCTTCGGGACAATAACACAATAATTAAAACCAACCTACACAATCCATTTTCCTTCCAGATCTTGGAAGACTGTAAGAGAGAGAATAACAATTGCCAGGACCCTCTCCTTCTCCCCCTGAGAAGAACCTCACAACTGACAGAGACTTGAAAGCTCAGAGCCAGGCTCTCGGGGAGAAGATGAAACGCTGCTCAGAATATAGATTTTGGTGCCAGATGGGAATTACAGCCCTGATCCATCCTCCTCTGTCACTGGAGTCTGTGTTGCTCTGTGGGCTAAATGGAAGTGAATACAGTTACTTTCCCTGTCTTGGGGGAAAAAATGACATTCCATTTTGTCTCCAAAAAATACACATTATTTAACTTATAAAATATTTAATCTATGTAATTAATCCTCTCATGACAGCGCTTTGCACATTTTTGCTGGCAATCCATACTTTGAATGGCCTATAGTTATAGCTAACTTTGTTTCCTTTTTCTCATGAAATTAATCAAAGGCTTGTATTCTAAATTATTCAAGAACTGAATGAAGCCTGCTTTCTATGGCTTGCAGCAAGAAAACTACTATTTCTTTCATGTGCCAGCAATACAGCAATTCAACCTTTCCGAGGGGGAAAGCACCAGAAAGTGGAGGCAGAGCAGCAGCCCGAGGTGCCAGCATGGGCGGCAAGTCCCCGCTGCACCCAGGTGACACGGCTGGCGCTGAGCATCCCCTGTCCGACGGGTCCACACACATCCTACACCTGCCTGGAAGGAACGGCAGCACCAGACGAGAGGCTTCAAACCACCGAGGCTCGGATGCGTCATCTAAACAGAGGTGGCCCAATTTCCAGAGAAGCTGGGCTCCCGCAGCTCTTGCTCAGCTTGGGCTGGTTTGTCGTGGCCGGCTGCAGGTGGCTTCTCTTTTCATGGCACTCCAGGAGAGGTGACACAGTGGCCGTGGGGGCCGTGGGCTCTGGGTACTTTGAGCTCTATGGAGACAGGGCAGAGATATACTGCTATAATCCAGAGCCGGATCTTGTCCTTAAAATGCACCGCCCTGTGCCTGTGCCCTGGCCAGCAGGACCACAGCACGGTGCTGGTGTGAATGAGCAAGTGATGGGGCTCTTGAGCAATGTCATGGCAAGAAGCAGCACTTCCTTCTGCTCCCCTGACTTCTGCTGCCCACCCCACGCAGCTCTTTTCTTTGCCGAGAACCTGTCTGGGCTTCTGAGTTCCCTTTGGGATACGCTAATAATTCAAGCAAGGCAGAGGGACACATGCCTGCAAGAGCTGAGGGGTAACGTACTAGACAAACCCAGACGATCAGGGACCTGAGGTCCATGTGGATCATTCCTTGGCTATCACGGGCCGTGCTTCAAGCCCATGGTGCTTGTCTGCTCCTGCGGGAACTGCTTGTCTTGAGAAGACTCCGACCATTTAGGAGCATCAAAAGCTCAAAGCACAAAGTGTCTCCTATCACCAGCTTGAAAGGTAGATTCTCTTCACCAAAAGCAATCACATCTCTCGTGAATTTCCCACTCAGTTTTGAGCCCTGAACATTGCTCAGCATCTGCATCAGTGGGGCTTCGGGGCCGGTGAGCTAGGCTGTTCCCCAGGTGTTTCCCTTAAACTGCCCAGTGCCACTTGGCACCGGACACCTGTGCCATCCTCGCCTTCGTCTCCCTTCACACAATATGTTTGTGTCATTTCAAAGGGTTTGATTTGCATTTGGTCCCCGCCGGTGCTGGTGTTCCTATGGCTGGCCAAAGCCCAGTCTCCTACCACAGTGGAGCTGCAGGAAAAACCTGATCACAGGCTTGGCGAGGTTTTGAAGTGTTTTATCAACACTTGCTCTTCTCAGCTCCTGGATGTGCATAAGGCTCTTGCTGGATTCAGAGTTCAGCCCCTTTGAAGTTTTCACCTTCAGGCTTATTTTTTTCAACAGAAAATTCTCTCTATCACCACTTGTGGAGGAGCCATATGGAGAGACTCACTGCAAGGGAGACACATTTGCTGTTAAGAGCTGCATATGAATTTCCTGAGATCCTTTTATTTTTCTTATCTAGAATAATTTCTTCTTTCTCTGAGCAGTCGCTACTTGCAACCTCCCAGGAGTCCTTTTTCCTCTGACTCTTGCCCAGCATACTCAGGATTTTAGTCACTCCACTAAGTGCAACCAGCGAGAGCTCTGGTTTAGGTTCGGGGGCTCTGGAGATGAGGTTTTTGTAACACGCAGAACATCACCACTTTCTGTCACACGGGCTCTGGGAAACCTTCAGAGCTCACAGACTCTGTCCCCTCCAGACTGACAAATCCTGTTCTCAAGGAAATAAATTACCAGCACTTGGCACAGAAAGGAGACCCAAAGGGGACTGACAGTTCATTAACCGGACCCGAGAAAATGTCCTCATCTGCCCTTTACTATTCAGGCTTTGGTTTGGAAGTCACTCTTTGTTACCAAATAATATGGGCAAATTGATAGAAAACTCTATTTTCTGGCTGTTCCACTGCCCAGTGGGTTGTCAGCTGCAAACACTTACAGCAACGCATCCCAGAGCACACCAGCCTCCTGTCAAGGGAAGGGGCAGAGTTTGTTAGAAAGCATTCCCAGCGAGCAGGTGGATCGAACGGTGACAAATTCAGTAAGAAAAACTTAAGAGTAAACAGAAAGCATTAGTCATGGCTTGGGGAGCCAGCAGCTGTGTTGGCAGAATACAGGAAAGTTTCAATCTCATGTATTGTTAATCAGCTCCAAAATTCACAGATGAAGAAAATAGTAACAATTAAAAAACATAAGCAAACCCTTGACTAAAGCATACCCTGCTGCACAGCAAAGTTCAGTTTAAAGCAAAGAACTTTGCAGGGCACTGTCCTAATGCACAAAAGCATCCAGTGCAGCACCTTGGTACAGATCCGGGAAGTCTTCTAATGACGAAACAAGCATTATGAGCATCATCGTTAATCAGGTTTTATGGATTTACAAAACAAATATACACACTTATCTTGTTTAATATTATTTTCCAGTTGGAACCTTATTTCAATACAGATGCCCTGAAATGATACCATTCATAAATAATGCAAGCAATAAAACCTTTCTCTTATCCCCTAGCCCACCCAAATGCAAGCTTAAATGTCGATTTAAACAAACAAAATGGTAGAACTTTGGGTTTCAAAGACAAAAGCATGGACAAAATGCCAGTCACTCTGAGACCTGGTGGCAAGCTGAGAAAGCCTGCGCAGCTTCCAGGCTCCAAGTCACAACCGAGAATTTATTTTTAAGGAGAGAATTCACGCCCTTGGTTTTGTGGTTAGATTTATATCATGGGGCATACTTGGTTTGTTTGGACACGGGGCATGGATGGGTGATCAAACTGGCCATGGAAGCACGTGCGCTCACACCAGGTCTGTTCATCCTGTAGAGCTGATCATCCCCCTTTGCCCACTGAGTTTTCCCAGGTTTCAGCCAGGCCCCCACGTTCACCAGTGACATGCTCTGTGGAGGGTGGTGGGGAGAGAGCAAGCTGCTGGAGGAGCTGCTGCAGACAGATGGAGCTGGACGCCCGGCACAGGGAGCGCTCCGGCTGTGTTAAAACCTGCCAGTGCTTCAGCTCATTTGCTATGCATCTTCTACATAATTCATATCCCAGAGACTGCTGAAAATCAGGAACAATAAATAAGGCAGCAAAATTAGTATTTTTGGTCTGGTTTTCACCAGGCAAAACACAGCTAAGAGAAAGTCTCCCTCTGCTGAATTTGGCTAAATTCTAACCATGGGAAGAACTGCCTTTCAAAGCAGTAAGAGGCAACAGCCTTTTGCCTTTTAAATTTTTGGAAGAACTGATGTGTCTTGTGCTCAGAAGCCTGGGACCAATGGGGAGAAGGAACATGACCTGTGGGTTATTTTGCAGGCACAGAAAGGGCTTTGAGCAGGCACAGGCAGCAATGCCAGCCAGGCTCCCTGCAGCCTGATCTCCTGCCTTGGAACTGCCTGGCTGCACATTTCCCAGGATTTTCTAGTAATTTCTCCAGCTAACCTTCAGGTCCCAAGCAATGAGCCCTCCAATTCTACTCTGTGGAGAACACTACCTCGGAGAACATGCTTTACAGGCTCTCTCCTCGCCCTTCAGAGCACATGCTCCGTGTCCAGCGGTACCAAGGGCACAAGGCACACAGGTCTGGTGGCAGCAGGTCTTGCAGCAACTCCTCCATCTGTCACACTCTTCCTCCTTCCTTAGGCGTGCCCGAGTATGGTTTAATGAAGTGCATTAGGCCCTGAATGTGGGAAGCTTGTGCCCTTCTGCAGCCGGGAGCTGGCAAAATCCTGAGAATTCAGGTAAATCACTTTGGGGGACTTGGCACAAACCCCTGACTATCAGACCTCAGAGTAACAGACTTTCTCAGACTTGTGGCTGAACACCAGCCTGGGGTGGTAAGCACACAAAAATCTGTTTTTCCAACACACACACCACCTGCAGCCCATCTCCGCTCCTGGCAGCTGGATGGGGTACGGGGCTCCAGGAGCTGGATGGGGTACGGTGCTCCGTTGCCTTCCAGGTGAGGCTGCAGGCAGCGACCACAGACGACTTCAGACGTCTGGCACCGGGGCTGAAATGGCAGCTGCAGCCTGGGCTGGAGCTCGCTGCTCCCCCTGCCCCAGACCATGACCTGGCTGAACAGAGCCCTGCTGCATCGCCAGGTGCTTCCGTGCCCGAGCTCCTGGCTCTGCCAGGCTGGCGGCTCGTCCAGGCACTGTCCCCCATGTGCATCCCCAGCTCTGCCTCCTCTGCACCCTGCTGCAATACCTGCCTGCTTTCTGCCAGGTGCTGACAGACCCTACTTGCTTGCTTTCTGCCCACTGCACGTGTGTGATTACGTGATACATGAATATGAGTATGTACGTCGCCCTCCCGTCATTCCTTCCATCCCTCCCCCAGCTCTGCATCTCCCCTTTCAATCCCCGCAGCTCCTGCCCCTGCACACGCCTGTTTGGGTGGGAGGCAGGCGAATGCGAGAGGCTGCAGAGAGATTAGAGCCTGATGTTCAGAGAACCGATGCTGACAAACCGCACAGTCATCACTCCCAGCAGCCGCCTGCTCAGCCAGCAAACAAGGGAAGAAAATAAGCTCAGTGGCTCGAATAAGCCCTAGAGCCTGCATTTGAATTTACAATGAGCTACTCTGTAGAGCTCAATCTGTCAAGTACCATGTCCCATTAAGATGAAAATTTGAAGGTCTCAATAGAGCAGATAGATAACCTCTTTTATTCTCTTTTATTGAGGATGCTTGTGAGGCTGGCAGGTCAGGGCGGCTCTGACAGGACCGCAGCTATTGCGAATGCTTTCTTAGCAGGGGCCACCATTCCAATGACCACGTACTCCCTTCCTTGCTTGTTTGTTTATTTCTTGGGCTTTTATTAATTCTCAGCTCATCACATTTGCATGTGCTTATGCCAGTGCCTCAGTCCCGGGGCCCCTTGCCTGCATGATGCCACTGGTGCGGGATGCGCAGGATTAGAGCTGCGCTGCGCTCGCGGGCAGCTGTGGGCATGGACCTGGCTCTGCCCAGACCCTGCCCGCCCTTTCTGGGAGCCCTGGGTAACGCTGCCCCAGCAAAACAGGCAAGTAGCCATGCCTCTGTGGCTTTGAACAAGTCTAAAAGGAGAAAAATGAGAACCTCTGTACTATAAGTCACCCCCCACCCAGGGGTCTGCTGGAGCCGAGTGCTCAGAGCCTTGGTCTCACACAGAGCAACACTTTCAGCCCCGTCTCTCTCCCTCCTGACAGCTTCTTTGTCACCCCTGACAATCCAGCCCTGAATGAATGCCACCCCCTGCCAAAAAGCAGGAAAAAACTAATTTTGCTGTTTCCCTTCGTCATTATAAGCAACAAAATGTTTCGTATTCACCCCTGCCCAGAAATAATGTTGTACAGATGCAGCTTTGAGAAGGAGCTGCCTTGTTCCCTGTTCAGAGGTGCCACTGGTGGCAGCTCCTGTGGAAAATTGTTTAGCTGAAGTTTTGCATTAGAAAAGGGTGCCTTTCCCAGTGCCAGCTGCCAGATGTGTGCTCCTTCTCTGCAGCCCCATTAACCCTTTCCTGTTGCCTACCCAGGAGCAGTGGGGATCGTTACTCTCCCTTGCCACGTGTTTCGGCTATTGCAAGCACTGAATATTTGCAAAGCATTCGGTGTTTGTTGAAAGATTCTCTCTGGATCAAAGCTCAATATTTCTTGGCTTCTCTACACTTTCTGAGCTGCCTTCTGCTCACTGTTATATATTTGCCTTTCTCTCCTAGGTTGTTAATAGATCTGAACAGCTTTTGTTTATTGGTTGGGCTTCCCTCCCCAGGGACGGGCAGCGGGGCTGGAGCACAAGCGCTCTGAGGAGCAGCTGAGGGAACTGGGTGGGGGGGAGGGGGTTCAGCCTGGAGAGGAGGGGGCTCAGGGGGGACCTGATCAGTCTCCACAACCGCCTGAAGGAGACTGAAGCGAGGTGGGGTCAGTCCCTTCTCCCAAGGACATGTGACAGGACAGGAGGTGATGGCTTCAAGTTGCACCAGGGGAGGCTTAGATTGGATATTAGGAAAAAAATTATCTGCCGAAAGGGTGGTCAAGCATCTGAACAGGCTGCCCAGGGACGTGGTGGAGTCACCATCCCTGGAGTGTTTAAAAGAACATGCAGCTGTGGTGCTTAGGGACATGGTTTAGCGGTGGGCTTGGCAGTGCTGGGTTAATGGTAGGGCTCGATGATCTTGAAGGTCTTTTCCAACCTAAAGGATTCTATGACTCCACGGTTCCTGTACAGCCCCTCAGAGTGCTTTGGCCTCTCTCATACCTTTCCCCTCTGTCTCTACCAATGTGCAGCTGTGCTGCAGGAAACCAACAAGCAATTTCTCTTTGTCGGCGTTAGATTTACTGGAGTGTTTTAAAACACCAACAAACTACCTTTATGGGAAAAATTTTGACACTTTAAAAGCCAGGTTCTCTGAAAAAAAAACCAGCACCCCACCTTGTTCCTTCTGTTCTGCTTTCAGCAGCTCAGGAGACAACTGTTCTGCTTAATATTTTAAAAGTCCGTAGTACTGAGCTACTTTCTCAAGCAAACCCCTTGTGCTCATGTATTGAAGCCACCCAAAGTGGTGTTTTCTCTTTAAAGCAGTGATGTCTTGATAACAGTACAGGGATGTCAGGAATGCTTTCCCTCCCCTCACACAGCACCACCTGAGTGAACACCAGGACCTGCCACCAAATCCCAGGGGATCCCCAGGAAAGCAGAAGACCCCACCACCGCTGAGGAGGGCTGCTCTCCCCCGCCAGGGGAGGGTGGCAGCTCTCTGGGGGCTTCTCCACTTTACCCTGCCAGGAAACAGGCTGCTGTCTTGCATTTTTAAAGGAAAAATGATGTGGTCTTGCCAGCAGCTGCCGCTTCTTTTTACTGAATTTAGAATCAATAGTGCGTCAAGTGGCTTGGGATGTTATTAATCAGAAAACTGGCACGAAGGACCAGGAGGTAATAACACTGCAGTGAGCCCACTCTTTTCTTGCGGAGTGGCTGTACATCGTTCTGGGTAGTGCTAATTAGTCCTCGGGACCTGCCTCTCAACTGCTTCACAGGCAAGGCAGACTACTGCCTACCAGCACTGCAAAGCACAGCTGCTCCTGGTTATTTTCCTGTCATTCTGACTGTAACCTGCGGCAAAATATGATATTGCATTCCTCAAACTCAGAAGAAAGAATGTGAAAGCTGGGGAAAAAAGGCATACGTATTTTGGGTCAAAAGCCACTAAAAAATTATGAGGCGTCCTGCCAAGCCTGGGAGGAATATACAGCAGCTTCTGATGCTGTTATTCCCCAGGTTATTAAGGCTATATATATATATAATGTCCAGGCTATAGCCACCAACTGTCTTTCATCTTCCAGACGCTCTCTGGGTCTCACTGGACAGCATGAAGAACTCCAGTATCACATCCTGAAGCTGCCTGAAAACTGGGCTGGTAATTGCACAACCGCTAACGAGGTCTGCCCACGGGCACCCACAGCCCATCTCCTGAGCGCAGTACAGGACCTGGTGTACAGAAACCAGCTGCTTTTCATGGGAACTAGTTAATCATGTTCAGAGCATTTAAACTGACTTGGATAGCACCCACTTGTCACCTCCATCCCAGCTCCCTAAAACGCAGCAGCGTGTCTCACAAGCAAGTTGCATGTGTGTGGCACCAGGGTGTATTACACACAGGTCTGTGACAGGTAAGACACTCAGCTATCAGAAGATTTTCCGTGATCTGCTTTCAAAGATTGGAAACCTATTCATTTCCTTTTCACTTACCTTTTATAAAAAAGGCTCTGTTTGCAGGACCTGTTTGGGGTCAACAGGGTGAGTAGTATCTCTATAAAAATAACACAGAATTTCTGAGCCTCTGAATTCATACTATAGACAGCACACTGTAGAAAGGAAAATAACTTGAAAAGTGTTAGAACATACTTTAATAAGCTCAGGTCTCCTGCCTGTGACCCTGAAAGAGTGTTTATCTTTGGGCTTGTCTTGAGCAATCGTTATTTCACCACCACCTTAGGCTAAGCATGAATGCATGAATTTACAGCTGCAAATCCCATTTGACTGCATGTAATCTAGTGGTTTTCCATGGCAAAAAGGTTTGAAATTCTGCACCTGTCTTGCTTTTGCGGAGATGGGATTATGTTCTTATATAATTATTGTATCATTGTGTCTAATTGGATTTCCAATGCCATTTATTTCATCAGGAGGCTAACCTGGAAGTAACATCTAAGTCAATTTATTAATCCTAATAAGTTATTAAATTTGCAACTAATAAACACCAAAGGGAATGGAGATGAACATACTACTACCCCCACTGAAGGGAGTGTTAGACATATAAACGACAAAACTTTTCCCCAAATCATCCCTCCAGCTTTCACATATCTCTCCATAGCCATAAGGAGTTGGTTTGTCATCAAAGGACCTCCAAATTACCAAATTATTGCTTTCCTGCAGCCCTCCTGGTCTCTTGAGATAACCTCTGGTTTAACCCCCAGGTTCCTCCTCACTCCCAGCGTGTTATAGAGCTTTTCTTCTCACGTGACAATCAAAAGACGTAGAAAACATTCACAAAACTATGGAAAATAAGGGCACCAAGGTATGATTATAAAGCAAGAGATGGGATGTTTGTCTGGCTCAACTGCCGAAAGAGGAGCAAGCCGTACAGCACGGTGCTGGCAGCCTGGGTCTGTGGCAAACAACGTGTCGCGTATGGAATGTATAGTGTCCACGCATTCCGTGTGCAATTGCTTATTCCACACATTGCTCAGGCTGGGTTGCCGGTGGATATGGTGACCGTGCATGTGTTGCACCACCGAATGATAGCCACCACCGGGTGTTGGTAAAATAGTGATGAGTAAACCTGAAACAAACACAAAGTTAGCGCTTGCACGTCTCCAAAACTAGCAGCTTTTTAGGTAATAAACCAGAAAATTAAATACCGTGTCATATCGAATATCTGTCAGGGAAAGTGGCAGTTCTGGGGAGAGAAAGTGCTGCTGGGGACTGAGCACAGGTGGAGGGTGCAATCAGGCCTGGCCCATGTGGCACCCCGTGTGCTGGGCTCGGGATGTCATCCCTGACTCCTGCCTGCACCCTCCTCTGGTCCTTCAACCCAACTTGGAGCAGTTAGAAAGGAGAAAAAAACGCTTGTCTTTCTAGAAACTCTGTGCTGGTACCCACATCCCTTTTAAACTCCCTTCATTCCTGCATTATAAATTGGTTTTAATGTTAAACATAACAGTTTATTGCTATTCTCATTCAGATTAGCCATTCTGCTGCCTGCCCAAGCTCTCTCCTTTCTGCCAGCCTGGCAGGAGCCTGAGAAGCCGAAGCGAAAGCAGAGGCGAGCCAGGGGAGGAAGCAGCAGTGATGGAAAAGTTACAGAAAACACTCTGAAAAATGAGTGTCTCTCCCGATTCTCCCTTCCCCCTTGTACAATTTGCCATTAAATCTGTTCCTGTGCCTCACTGCAGTACACAGCATTCCCACCCTCCTGCCTCTCCTCACCCAGCCTGGTGGCACCCCCACCACCAGAAAGGGCTCCAGGGTGGGAAACTGGTCCCTGAGAGCAGCACGTGGGGCTGAGGCTACATCAGAGGGAAGGGGGATGGACTGCCAGATGCTAACGTTCAAGCATGCTGGCATGGTGGTCATTTTGGGGGGTAAAACTTGGGGTATTGTACAATAATATCTCAGTACAATAGTTCTACGTGCTCTGTAAGAGGCGGCTATAGATACCACAGTCATTTGTAATTAAAATGTGTGATCTTCTCAAATGCACGACTTAGTTTTTTTAGGCAAATCCATATTCTTCTATTTGTAGGCTGTTCCCATTTTAGGATTATACTGGCAGATCACACACACGGCAGTGAAGCCCTGTGATCAGTGCTCTTGAAATTTCAGATGCTTTAGATCTTGTCTTTCCTCAGGTTTATTTATTTATTCACAATCATATCTTCTCCTGGCAAGCTCTGGATGCTCCTGTTTCACGGCTTGCAGCAAAACTTCATCAACGACTGCTGTTAGTTAAAAATCTCACCATCGAGTGGTATCGAGATCAAGCACTTCTTGAATTTACATCTCTCCATGGACTGTGATTTTCTCTCTGCTGCTGCATTATGTGATTTTTCATATTGCTTCCAAGAAATGGGGCTGTTATTTGGCCAGCCTCACAGCTCCGCTGCATGTCTCAGAGTCAATTCTTCATCCCTGCTACTGCCGTGGCTTCTTCCTCTGATTTTTTTATCAACAGAGTCCAGACATCCCTGGTTGAAGATAGATCTAGGGGCCATAAACGGAAACCTGCTGCCCCCACAATGGGAACTGGCATGTAAAATATATTTTTAAATTATGTAATTTGATTTAATTGTCATATGCCTTACCTAGGAAACTACTTCAACTTCTCATCCCATGGCTTCATGTTTCCCAGCATGCAGCACAGCACAGCGGGGACAGGGGCAGAGGGGCTGTCCCGACAGACACCCCGATGCCTGAATTGGGGTCCCTGAGCTGGGTTCTTCCCCCCTGGTGGTGTCACCTGCCAGGCCCCAGCAGTGGCTGCACTGGTAGGGACCCCCACTATGCTGGGGGGGTGGGAAGGGGGTGGCTGGAGCAAGGGGAAAGATGACCAAAGCAGCTGGAGATGCAGGGAGATGGGGCAACAGCACCCAAAGGCGCCTGGGAGCTGCCACGGGAGCTGGGAGGGAGCAGGGCTGCCTCGGCCGCCGTTCTTGTAGGTCCTTTCCAACTGAAATATTCCGGTTTGTTTTGTTTTAGTTTAGTTGTGTTCTGTCCTATTCTATTCTGTCCTATTTTCTAATCTATTCTTTTCTTTTTCTATTCTATTCTATTTTCTACTCTATTATGCTCTATCCTATTCCATTCTATTCCACTCCTCTACTCCCTGCTCTGCTCCATTCTAATTCCCAGAGCTTGGACAGGAGGGAGACGGGGGAGTCTCAGCCCCAGGGGTATGGGATACATTTTCCCTTTTTTACAAGAATCTGTTAGCTACTTTGGATTCTTACAGAAAGTATAGAAAAAATTTAGAGAGATACTATGAATACGAGATACTGCATGCCCAGCCTTGCACTAAAAAGCCTGCTGTTTTACAGCAGTTATTCTGTTCTGGTCCCTACTATTTATCACATTTGTATCTGATCACAGCATAGCAGTGTACTAAAGATGCAATTAGCATTCTCACAGATATTATCTGTAGCAATACACAGCAATAAAAGCCAAGAAGTGAAGAAGGCAGCGTCCGGTACAGCTGCTTTCTGCCTAGACTGCAGATTTGTTCTGTACCCTGAAATTTCTGACAAACCACAAATAATTGGCGTTTCAGTTTAATCTAAAATATAGCAATGTCTCCTAGCATCAGATAGGATGCTGGTTCGCTATCAGGGCATCCTGGTGTATAAACAACACTTCTTACTGATTTTTCCCTGCAAGTTCCCCATCCAAACACGGACCCACTTCAAACCTGTTGAGAACAGCCCCAGAATCACGTTATGGAGAGGTATGATTGCCTGTTATTTACCTGCCTGAAAGGAGACCTGTAATCAAGCCTGGTGTTTACCCAGCTAACAGAGGGACCTGTGATCAAGTCTACAATTCCAGCCCTGAGATGCCTGTTCTGCCAGGTGGGGATGCAGGCTGGGTCTGAAGCCCAGGGATGCAGGGGTTCTGGTGGGGAAGTGCCGGGTTTGCCCCCTGGGGCTGGGGGCAGGAGGGGGACAGGAGCCCACCGGCCCCACACCAGACAGCACCTTCCTGCAAGAGACCCAGGAGCTGCTGCTCAAGAGCGTAGGTACGTTTTTCCATACAGTTTTCATCCAGGCCTGCTTGGGGAAGATTAGCATTGGCACCATGTCAACTGATGGGTTTAATCTCATTATGAATATTCATTTGTTCATGTTCCATGACAATTTTCCTTGGAGTCTCAGTGAGGCTGTGGCCACAGCAGGCCGGAGCTGGGCTACTTCCCTGCGGTACTTCTGGCTCCAAATGCATGGAAACAACTGTGGGGGAAACTCTACCGTTCAGCAAGTTTATGGGCAATGCAATTTATTTTATGATCAAATTACACCAGGGTAATGCTGCCTTTTGCATCAGACAATTCAGTTCTAGTAATTGCTACCCTGGGGGTCTCTTCTTTTCTCAGTATACCCAGCCCATTTATAACACTAATGGTAGCAATGTGTGAGCAGAGGGAGGATAATAGACCTTAAATAGCAGCAACATCTTGCTGGAGGAAAGAGAGCGCTTTGTCTTTATATTTCCAAGACTTGTTGAGCCTTATGAGGTGCATGCCTCTCTCAGCGAGCTGTGAAACAGCACAAAAAGTTGATGCCATGTGAACTGATCAGATCAGGCGGCTTTCGCAGTGCGCCGCCTCAGACTCTGCGACCTCAGGATGTGTTGTGTTTCTGCACACGGGCGCTTTGCACCTGCAGTAGCCCCTGCACAGATTGCTATGTGCAGGCATAGTCCCTCCCCTGACCCAAGGGACAAGTTTACACGCATATAGGTTGCAAAGGGCTGAGGAAAACCTGCAAAGAACTGGAAAACTCACCATCTTTTCCTTGTGAAATGTAGCCAACATTTTCCAAATGCACTAGGTAGGAAAGGTTAAAGTACTCTGCTAGGTAAAAATTCTGAGTATTTCCAAAATACAGAAAGGCAGACACCCCAAGCGAAATGTTGTTATACAGAATAATCTCTTCGGTTGCCCATGGCAAGCGATAAGGCTACTGTAAGTCCTTCAGACGTATGAACTTGTTCTAGCTTTATGACAATTATGGAATTGGAAATCCATTGTTCTTACACATTTTTTGGTGTCTGTTCCTCGGCTGGCCCTTGTTCCCTGGGATCTCTGCGGCACCGTCCCTTATGATCTTAACTGAGCTCTGCAGGATGGATCAGGTTTGTTACGGAAAGCGCAGAGCAGGACAGCATCTCAGGCACTAACAGCCCCGCCAGGAAGTCTCCTCTTGCTCTTTCTTTACCATCCCTCCCCTCCTCCCTTGTACTCGCTATTGTATTTGCTACCAACTCATAACAACATTTTGCTCCCTGTAACCAAATGGCTCTGGAATATGATTCAAACGAGACAAGGCCTCAAATTGCCTCTTTTTTGGTACATTTAAGAAAATCCTTGGGTATGAAATCAAGCTCCCTTCTCAAGCAGCAAAACAAGGTAAATGTGGCTCAGCATTTCATCTTACAGGTACGCAGAGCTGAAATGTCACAGAAACACATTGCTAGGAATGAAAATCTTTCCACAGCTTTCCTCGGCTTTTTTAAAAAAGGTGAAAATAAGTGTGGGATTTGAGCTTGGTATTGTTAAAAACTGGATGCTTGTAATTAATGGAAAGGAATGCAAAAGTAGCTCCAACTTGAAAATCCATGTAAGCATTCATTACAATGAGATCTCGAAGTCTCAAACTCCATTCAGATTTGTAATTCTCAAGTAAGCTGTGAGATATCAAAACACAAGCTAGATTCAGCCGAACTGGCAAACCTGAATAAACAACTCTGAGGACCACGGGCTGGCATTATGGTCTATCTGCGCTCAGCTACATCCCCCAGCTGGGGCTGACAGCCCCTGTCCCAGCACCAATAAACTGCTGAACAGTGGCGTCGGGTCCGCCCATCAACAGCATCTGCTCTTGTTCCAACATCTTGCAAAACCCTTACCTATCCGCTCTGCTCATGCCTTTTACCACCCTCATGGCTGTACCTTGGGCCATCAGCAGGGGTGGCTTTTGGTGCAGGTACTCAGCAGTGTGGTTTGGTCTGTGCCCGGCACGAAAGCCCGGCCACGTGAGCAGCAGGCTCAGGAAAGCTGTGCACCGGGGGAGCGCACAGGTCACTGCCTGCAAAGGTTTTCTGCCATGGTAGCATGGCAACAATTTTATCGTCTAATTAATACCATCCTCGGGAGAACAGGACTGAGCTGAATGCCAAGATTGCCAGCCACAGAGAGAGGATGAATAAGAGCTGTCAAATTCAAGTAATCAAGGAGGACAGGAATGAAAACCATGCTGGGTGGAGGGAGTCAGCAATACCTTGGCCTGAACCACATTTAACTCCTCAGAAGGAGATACCTGAATTCCAGCACCGGGAATAGCAAATGTCTGTTCCCCCTCGCGGGTGCCACCGCCTGCTCTGAGCTGCACCCACAGCGGGGCAGAGCCCGGGGGCTGCGGTTTGGCTTGGAGAGAGGCAGTTCCGTGTGGTGCCTGCCCGAGCTGACCATGTGCAGGTTTCTCTGCGGCGAGTAGCATGTTCAGCCATAACTTAACCCTTCTGTTCTTCGCTTTCCATCTCTCTGAAATGAGGATGGCATTTGCCTTCCTTGGGGGTGACCAGCGAGCTCTGCCAGGCAAAGGTCAAAGCCTCAGCGGTGCTGCTGCGCTCAGTGCAGATTGATGCCAGCCGGGAGGAGCAAGGGGATGATCTGTCTGGGCTGATGCCTGTCAATGGGAAAGAATCTGAACAAATGACATGGCATAATGTACTTTGAAATAATGTCCTCTATTTTGGAGAAAGTCACACCACTATGTTGGAAGCAAGTCTTGATCTATTTAAACTGTTTTGCTTGAGGTTTGAAAAGGACGAGAATTTCTTGGAGGGAAAAGCAACAGCAAACTTTCAACCAGCTGTATAATTTCCTATAAATATTCTACAGCCCCGGGGATCCCAACAACCTCATTGAACACATGGCATTGAGTGCTATGGATCATCTTCTCAATATGATGAAGCTAGAAAAACGGTTAAAGGAGTCCTGGAGGATACCTGGATGATTGCAAACATGAAAGGCAGCTCCTCCGCACTGGCACTGGCTCCTGGCAGTGCCAGGAGCCTTTAAAGTCTAAGTTTGATGGACTCCATGAAGAAGAAAAAATTGACTGAGTTTTGCCAAGCGCCTCCATCCCCACCCTTGGAAAGTGGCAGGTAAATGGCAGCAGCAGATACTCCCTGGGTTCCCGGGGAAGGCATTCCTCCCAGCCTCCACCTCAGCCCACCCCCATGTTTCACCCACTCCAGCTGACTCCTGGTATGGATACCCCATGCTCAGTGGGGACATTTCTGCCTGCCCCTCTCCTCCATCCCTAACTGGCACGATTTCACTCTACCTTTTATCTGTTTTTTCATCTGGGCTGCTTTCCAACCCTTTTTGCTTTGATCTGGCCCATTAATGTCAATATGCTATTTTTGGAAGCACCATTCCAGATGCCTTCAGATCTCTTCTGCCATCTCCGCTGGCAGATGCAGCGCAGAGCGCACGGGGCTGCGGTCAGAAGGGTTCTGAAGGAAACAGAGAAAGCAGTGAGTGCCCCGCACCGTCCCCAGCTCCCGGGGATCATGCCGGCAGGTCTGCAGGCACGTAAATTAATCCCAGGCTGCTGCATGCCCTTCTATCGCAACGTGACAAAAAGCTACTGCTGGCCGCAGAGAGCCTCAACGCAACTTATTGATTTACTTTTAACACTTCATTCCTCAGCAATAATATAAATCAGCAAGAGAAAAAGAGGAATAAGGAAATAGCTTCCAGCAATGCTGAATGGACTCTTGGTGCTTACGTGACGCAACCTTGGTGATACCCAGCAAGGTTACAGTGGAGTTAAGTGGAGTTAGGCTAGTATGTCATAGCTTGTAGACACACACACACCATTCTTAAAATAGCTTAAAGTGACCAAGACATTTCTAGAATACCCCTGGGTGAGCTCATAGGGTGCACTGAATCACTTCGGCTCCTGAGGAAAGTCAGGAGCAGCAGTTCTGCTGGCAGCCCGCTGCCCATGGGCACTGCAGGGGCTGGGGGGCTGCCCTGGAGACGGGCAGAGGGGCTGCAGTCTGGGGACATGCTGGGCACACCAGCTGTGCCTGCGCAGTCCCTCCTGCCGCTCCTGTCCCACCCAGCAGGACCCGACCCTGCGCCGTGCTGTCTGGAGATGCCCAGGGACCGGCAGCGGGGCTGGAGCACAAGTGTTCTGAGGAAACCAGGGTGTGTATGTGTGGTGGGGGTGTCAGCCTGGAAAGGAGGGGGCTCAGGGGGGACCTGATCCCTCTCGACAACTACCTGAAAGGAGTTTGTAGTAAGGTGGGGGTCAATATCCTCTCCCAGATAAAGAGCAAGAGGACAAGAGGCAACAGCATCAAGTTGCACCAGGGGAGGGTTAGATTGGATGTTAGGAAAAAATTCTGCACCAAAAGGGTGGTCAAGCATCAGAACAGGCTGCCCAGGGATGTGGTGGAGTCACCATCCCTGGAGGTGTTCAAAAACCACATAGATGCAGCGCTTAGGGATGTGGTTTAGTGGTGCACCTGGCAGTGCTGGGTTAACAGCTAGACTCAACGATCTTTGATCAAGTGTCTTTTACAGCTTAAATGATTCTGTGATCTGGGAGCAGAGGATGGAGATGCAGGCTGAGCCCCAGGGCACAGCCCATCCCTCGGCAGATTTGCCGTTAGAAATCATCATCCCACAAGGAAGGCACCAACCCAACACCTGCCTGAAGTGGTGCCCTGGGCTCAGCAAAATGCTTCCCTCTAACAGAAGGCAGGAGGAAAGGCAATCTCTCAACTAGGATCCCATTCCCAGCCAGGGAGGAGGGTTAGCCAGGGTCAGGTGTGTCCTCAACATGCCACCCCTCACCTGGCTCAGAGCAGTGTCCAGCACAATGGAGCCCATCGGTAGCAGGGGAGGGCTCCTCCAAGCTGCCCAAACCTCAGCTCACAGGAGAGGGGAGCAGTGGAAGGACGAGCAGTTGAGCATTTCCTAGTAGAAGAGTGTTGAAGTTAGAGTGGCAAATCAGTTTGCCTCACATGGGACACCACTTGTCATAGCACAAGCAAGCTGCAACAAGGCTTTTACCATCAGTGAAATTCCATGGTCAGGTCCATGCTGTTTCTCCTTCCTCCAGAAGTCAGACCAGACCACCCCTCCTCCTCCATCCCCTCCTCCTCCATCCAACCCCTCCTCCATCCAACCCCTCTCCCACACTCCTCAGGGCTATTTAACCACTTAGTGGGAACAAGCTACAGCTGCACATCGTCCAGTCAATCAACCCACAGCCTTTGAGGCAAGGCCACAGCTGCATGTTATCAATGTTAATCAACCCACTGCCTTCATTCCTCTACAGAAGAGCTAAAAGGGTTATTTTAAAAATTAAAGTGTTCCCGTTAGAAAAAAAGTTTTGAATGATAGTCTTCCATGTATAAGAGACCACAAATACCATAGAGTAAAATAAAATGGAGCAGGAAATGGTTTCCTGCTGAAACAAAAAACAGAGTATATTTTCTGAGCTGAAAATTCCCATTTCCCATCACATACGTAGGCCCACACGCTTTCTCTACAGAATTATTGTTCAGAAAATTATTGATCCACACCCACCCTTAAGTGCATCTCTCATTTTTTTTCTTTCTGCTAAACAGTCGTACGTGATAAATGTCTGTTATATATGCACTCACACCCTGACCCATGCACAGTACATGCAAGCACATGCACAGATCCTCTTGTGCCTCTGAACACAACTGCTTGGGTGCTTCCATGTGCTCACATGTATGTATTTGGTCTCACCCTCCCAAGCCTAAAGAGATTTCCTGAAGAAAATGGAGATGAAGCTCAATATACATCCAATACCTACTGGCTTCCTGAGCGCTCGAGATGCGGCGGTTTTGGTGTCCAGCCCTTTCTAAAACACGCGGGAAGTGCAGCCCCCTGCTCTGCCCTGGCAGTGTCCCTGTCGGCATGCAGCCCACCGGGCTGTCTGCACTGGTACGGAGCACGTTTCTCTTCTGCAGACAAGCCAAAATAATCATCAATTGCAAAGAATTTTTTCAGTCTGCACCTCCTATATACCTGCAAGGGTGGATGTCAGAAGTGGGACATTAATCTCAGCCTTTTGTACCTTTTATCCTCAAGTTAAATGGATGTGGAAACAACATTTTCATTGGTGTTTGCTTGTCCTTATAGCCTGTGTCTCGGTGATGGGGTGTTCTGATTTCAGGAGCTCAAGCATCCTGAAACCTGCCAGGTCTTAAATTTATTATTGATTCTTTCTGCTGTCTCCAGGGACCGCTGCAAAAGAGTCAGGCTAAAAACCCTTATTTATGATGCATGGCACTTTCAGCACAGGATGCTGATTGAAGAGGATTTCGGGTATAGCAATTATTCAACCACAAACACACCAATGTTTAACTAATAACCTGTTTTACCATAAAGTCCTCTAAGCCCTAAGCACTGGGACATGCGATATATCATCTAGCACTGTGCCTTATTGGCCTCATTACTATATAACAGAAAGAAGTCAAAGATGAGCTGGTGGGGGAAACGCAGCTGCTGAAGAGGGCAGCCCCTCTGTGGGATGGGGGGACAGGGGAAAGGTCCGGGGCACCCTGTGAGGAGGACAGATGGGCACCCTGCCCAGACCCTGACTCTGCTCCATGGACCTGCTAGAATCAGCAGATAGGGAGAGAAATAAAAAGACTGGGGGGAAATAGATGACTAAACAAAATTAAACTGTTTTGGGTTTTGGCAGAGATTCCCTTGGGAAGAACATCCTTGATCAACATCTGTCGTTGAGAGTGACTGCACTCAGGGGTGAAACATCCCAAGAGGTCTCACTCCACGAGAAGAGTGAGAAACCAAATTAAGACCATCTTCAGAGTTGACACTGGAAGAGCCAGCGCCAGAAATACCATTACATATGCACTTGCAAACTGTTAAGCACCTTTTAGTATTTTAACGAGCATTTGGATTTTGCAATGAATGTTTTGCCACAAGGTCTTTTAACGGCTGTACTGATGGTGAGACACATGTTCGCAGAGGAAGCCACTTCCTAGAGAAACAGGGCCCCATATGAGCAACTTCTCCTGGTAACAAATGAATCTGATTAGAGAACTTTTCCTTCCCTTTCATTCTGCAAGGAGAAGGATGAAAAAGGACTACAGTGGAAAGGAGCCTGGTGCTAGGGAGGTGCAGCTTAGCACATGGGCTAAGGATCCGAACTGTTCTTTCCTCATAGCCAGCACACTGTGGAAGAGCAGAGAGGGAGGTTTGATTGTGCAGATTTTAGTCCCATTTCCATTTAAAGTGTATTTTTCAGGATTCTTGCAATCACTGTACTGATGTTCCTCTACTTTTCTGTCATTTTCCATTTGCCTCTTTTTCCTCCAGTTTTCTGCAAAGAGACAGATCCTTATATTTACATGCATTTGTTTGCAGAAATAAGTACCGGGATAGGTGTTATTCTCTAAAATATGACCAGGGAACACACTGTAGTCTCTATTAATGATGGTGAATCGCGGGTTTTATAGATTGAGGCAATGTGACTGCTTTATAATCGCCTTTTCATACAAGGATGAACACAAAGCTGTAGCCTCCCCGCACTGTATTTCTTTATCCTGGGTTAGGTTTGACTTGGAAATGCTGCTCTGTTCATTAAATGATTAACAGCTAGTGAAAACTTGCAGCTACCTTCTCTGAAAACACCACTTAGAGAAACAAACCCATCTTTTTTGTACTTCTCCTTTCATCACATGCTTCTGCCTTGCTCACTAAGGGCAAGAGTTGCAATTGCTGGCTGCATTGCTGCCCTGAGGACACGACATGGTCCCTGAAGGTGGACCTGGGCTTCATGTAAGCCCCAGTCTCCAGGGAGCTTTTAACAGAGAAATCTCTTCCAGCTGGCTCAGAGCACCTTCATCACAGATGAATGTCATGGCTTCAGTTGGAGGTTGTATTTGTCTTCTCTACAAGTCAGCTCATCACCTGGACGTGATCAGTTGTGAAGCCACTGTGTTGGGAGCTTATAGCTATCAGTTTTCCTCATCAAGCAAAAAACAGGGTAAAGAACGGCGAATGAGAGCATCATCGGTCATCTTCAGTCTCCCACAAACTGGAGGCATGTGTTACTGTTCATTGCGCATCCATGTCCAGTGATTTCCCACATGCCGTGGGGAGCAGCTTAGCATTTTGGCCATTGTGAAACCACAGAGCCAGACAGAATCACCCAGTACAGTTCAGCCCTTCTCAACACAGCTGTGATGCCAAAACTGCTCTGTTTCACCTGAGAATTCACTGATGGCACTGCGTGGTTTGGGGCTTTTTTTGTCCTTCTCCATCTCTGCATGAGCACTCTCCACCGGCAAGAGTTTCAATGCCAGACCATGCTGTGAGGGAGAGAGAATCTACACAACACTCTTTTTTTTTTTTCTTTTTATCCCCTGCCCCAGAATTGTCATTCTTCATCCCAATATGGAAACATGGAGCTTGAAAGATAGTAAACTTTTTTTCTTTATATACCTGGAGTATGCTTGAAGTCAAAAGGAGAGACAAAATTTACTTGCTACTGCTACCAAAGATTTTTTCTGGCAAATTATTCAGTTTTATTAAGCACTTAAAGACCTACAAAGTTGGTCTTTTAATGTACTTATATAGCCATAAACTTATATCGCTGAAATAATTGCATTTTAATGATTTTTTTATCTTCACATAATTTGTATATTTAACAATCACACCAACAGAAAGAGAAATGCTCACTGTAGAAGCTTTCTGCTTAGAGATTAGGTGCACACTTATTCCTCATCCCCACGCTGCTGATGAAAGCTTCCAAATTCCCTATTATGTGCTCTTAATGGCTTCTGTGAAGATAATCTAGCCGTTACGATGTCCTGCCTGGTCTGCTACAGCGCCTGGGTGCCTTGTGCACCAGGTCTGACCGCCCGCTGCTCTAGAAAGGCAGGCTCGATCCCATCTGGGCAGATTGGCTCTTCTGAGAACCGTCCCAAGGGAAGCTTGTCTCTGCTGGGAGAAGCAACTGAAGGAGCCTGCTCCCTCAAGCCCTGGGCTGAGGAATCCCATGGGATGCATGAAGACCACATGCCTGGACTGCAGTCAGCCAGACCTCCTTTTTACGGAGCAAAAAAAGAGAAGGATGATGTCCCAACTTCTTTGCACAGCATACAGAGCTCCAGATCCGGTTGGACTGGTAGCACCTTTCACCTCGTGCTGTCTCTGGCACTTTCCAGGTGACTGCTGGGAGCACCCCAGCGCCACGACCTCGCGCGGAAGGTTTGCCATCCCCCATGGGCATTGCAGCCCCGCGGGGCTGGTGCTGCTCCAGGCAAAGCTCTGAGAGACTGTCCTCATTACGTTTGGCTCTTGGGTTGTGATAAATACACAGGGCTGATTTAAACTGCCTAATTAAACCTTTAATTTAGATTTAGTAACAGTTTAATAACATTTATATCTATAGATAGATATAAATTAGCAACCAAGTGCTGTTTACTAACAGTGTAGAAGATACTGTCAACTGCCACGCAATTCACAAAAAAGACCTATGCAACAAATGGTTAATTAAGTTCTTGGCTGAGCATTCCCTGTAATAATTTCTGGTTATTTAGTGAGATCAGAATTACAAATTATTAAACCCAGTTAATAATTAGTTTAAGTGGACATTAATTAGCATTGACTAATAATGAGATTCTTACTACACCCACTTGCTTATCCGGAGACCTTCTCCTGTTTAATGATACAGAAATGAAAGCCAGATGAATCAGTAGTATTTACAGCTTATTGAAAAGAATTGCCCAAGTCAGAAGGAATAAATTAGCTGGTAATTCCAGAAAAGTCAAATGTGTAATTACCATGCCATAGGGTGTCTTGTCCTGCACCAAGCTCCTGGCTGCTCCCGCTGCTGTCGGGCAGCCCACGAGCCCTTCCCCGCTAACGCCACTGCCACTGATGAGCTGCAATCAGCACTGGGCGAGGGAACCCCCCTTCGGGGGGGCTGCGAGGGGTCTGAGCAGCACTCGGCACCGCTGAGCTCCCCTCTTCAGGGCTGCAGGATGAGTTCAGAAAAAAACACTCAAGCATCTTTAAGGGCAAAGGAGCTGGGAGCGCATTCTCAAGTCCACTGATATATTTTTTTATAGTAATTGAGGTCGAGAGGACTCAAATCTCCCACTGAGCATGTGCTTAAGTGGAGATAAGAATCAGGCCTCCATCTCCCGCTGGCTGTCGGGAGGAGTTTTGCTTTTCCAGAAGCAAAGCTTTATGCTTTTGGAAGGCTCTGTCTGCTGCATGCTGCTGTCACAGGAATGGCTGGACCCTGCTCACCCAAGAAGTAATAAATAATCCCCCTGTAACTGCAAATAAAACAGTTAAACCCCTTAGACAATGAACTGCAAAAACTGAATTCCAAATACATCCTTTCTGTCTTTGTCGTAATCTCAAAGTCTTCACATGTTGGGTTTTGGGGGGCGGGTTGTTGGTTGTGGGTTTTTTTCTCTCTTTAGCAAGCTGCAAAGTGTTTCAGCACAGTTTCAGCATATCCTCTGCTAACTTGTTACGCAGACATTTAATTTTTCTGGGTTTTTTAATTTAATCAGAGTGATGCACAGGTCTCTGCAATCCTTTTAATCTTGGCTTATTGCACATGTGGAAATGGGGCTGCAACACAACATGTTATGGTGAAGTTTCTCCTTTTTGCTTTAGGAATGAATTACATTGCGGCAAGCTATATTTGGAGCTCTCAGGCACTGCTCTCCATCCTGTGGCTTTTGATGTTTTATACATTTGTCTGAGCTGCCTGTCTGCCGTTTGAGCTGGCTTGAAGTTATCAAAATTTCATCATTTTTCAAGAACAAAACCACTTTCTCCAGTCCCTCCCCTTCCACCCGTTTTCCTCCAAACACAGCCAGCCCGCACAGAACCCCAGCTACTGCTCCTGTACCCAGCCCCTGCGTGCCGTGTATTGTTTAACTGGGTACCAGCTCTTGACTGTGTCACGACTTGGGCAGGGCAGATGAAAGCAGCAGCTGTGATGGATTTAGGTGCAGGAGGGTTAGCAATGATGATGCTTTGAGCTTCTAAGGCACCCTTCATCCAGGGAGCAACACGTGTCTTGGTGTCGCTTGCTCAGCCTTGCAGCCCCGCGGGAGCCGAGGTCTGGTGCTGGGTGGATGGGGATGCTGGTGGCAGCGTGTAAGAGGGATGCAATTCTTTGCTATGAATTGCTTAATTCCTTGTATTCCTCCTCCACTTGTATGTCCGCTAGCTGCCTGTTTGTTAGTTGCCTGATCCAAGTAAGTCAAAGCTGGTTAAAGCCACAATTTAGCCATAGGGGACTGAAAAGTCAGCACCCCCCCGGGCAGGGACAGAACAGATCCCTCGGGATAACTGCTGCTGTTTTGATTCTGCACCTATGCTTTGTGAGCCACGCTGAATTTGGGTACAACAGCTAATCTTGAATATTTGTCTCTCTATGGTAAGTGTTGGATGTAATTTCAGACTCGGCTGGTGTCCTGAGAGGTAGCCCACAGGACGTGCTTTTCTCGTCTTCACCTTTGGAATAGGCAGCCCTCCCCTGGAACTCGCGGATGCTGGTGTTACTGCCAGTGTTTGGCGTAGAGCTGGGCCGAAGATGGGGAGAACATCTTCGGCTGTAAGTAAGGCCTAGCATACTCTAGGCAAAAATGAACTTTCATTGCTTCTTAATGACGATTAGTGATTTTGATACCACTGATCACATGCATTCCCAGAACATTTGATTAACGAGATCATTTCTAAGAAGAAATAATAAGCCCGTGGCAAAAATATGACAGGAACAGAGAGATCTGTCTTTACTTCTCTCTCATAAAAGGCTCTGACTGTAAAGAAATTCTTAAAGGTTGTAAACAAAAGCCTTATAATGGTTTTCTTCCTCCCATTTCCCCTTCTCCCCCCCAAGCTACTTGCATCATTAGAAATCAACACATTAGCTGTAGATCTCTTGCTTTGGGTTTGCAGGCAGATAATACCAAAGTATTTCTACTCTTAAGAAAAGTGAATTTCAAAAGCAGCAAAGGGGAATTGGAGCTTGACTCCTGCTGATCATCTGCAAAATGAGCCCAGGCAGCTCTTCGCAGGGATGGACCCCGGTGCCTGTGGCTGCAAGGACCATGGGCACGGCTGAGCACAGCCCTGTCGGGGCAGGCAGGCAGTTAGGGTCAACGCCGAGGTGGCCCCAGGACATCAGTTCCCCAGATGCCAGCCCCTGAAGCCCTTTGCCAGTGTGCCACAGCAGGTCCCTGAGCTGGTAAAACAGCGGGAGCACAGGAGGGAGGAAGGTCACAACCACATTTCCATGCCCTTGTAGCAGTAAGGAATTTCCCTGGCTAAATCCCCCTATGTGCTGTCTCTCATCCAAGGGTCCTGGAAGGCTTCTATCAATTCTCATTTAAACCAAGTTATCTATTTTTCCACCAGTTTTTGTATGAGGAACTTACATTCGGACTTGCAGCAATGACCAACCAGGGAAATATTATTTGTCCTTCCTCGTACCGCGATGACAATACTAGCACAGTGGGAATTGTGAATACAATTAGAAAGTGGCAAGAAGTAGTGAAAGAGATGAGTTCATGCCATGCAGAGAAAACAGCTACCAAAGGCGTGCTGAGCCTACAGGCTTATACAAATACGTGGGATATGCAAGATTAAGAGGAAAATAGACTCTCCAGAACTGTTATAATGGTGCCATATTTTTTTAAAACCTGTGGTATGTTAATACCATACTTCTGGGTTTAATCCCATCTCTGGATAATCAAGGTGGAGAAAGCAAATCAAGCAATGTCTGGCAGCCGATTGTCCCAGACCTGGCTACGTGCCGTTACTATAACATCCTCTGAAGCCACCCAGGTGAGTGCTGCCAGAGACAGGCACTGCTTGAGATGGACACTTGTTCTGTCCCAGCCCTGCAGCTCTTGTTTCTGGTGAGTGAGAGTGGGCAATAAAGGTGCAATTATGTTGAGACACAAGAAGAAAGAAGATAAATTATGGTCTTCCCTTTACATAGCACACTTCATCCCAAAACATCGAGTTAACTGATTGATATACAAATTACATTTTGAGAGATCACTCTATCCATCCCTGACATGCAGATATATATAATGTAATCATTATTTTTTAAAGCAAACTTACTTATTAATGCAAACCCTACAATTGGGGTGAGCTCTTCTGGGCAAAGATGAATCAGAAGTGACAAAACTCTACCATCTCGTGACGGGTGTGCTTAGGAATGAATGGAATAATTTAGTTACTTAGATCCCTCCAACACGGTAAGTTCAAAGCCAAACAGAAAACGCCTCTTTTCTCTAAGGATTCAAAACAGAGTTTGCTAAAATGTAATTAAGCACCAAGTCCCTTGAAATCAATCACTTCCAGAAACTAATACCCACCTTGCTGATTAGGCAGTGGGTAAGCCAGGGGCAATTAATGAATTAGTATGAAAATTGTTAACCATGAAAGCAACCCATTTTGATGGGATAATTGCTCTGAGAAAGAGTACTTGATGGTTAATATCAGAAGAAGTGATGTATTTGGGAGAGGGGAATCTTCTATGTTAACTGCAGCTAATTAAAAGTGACCTAATTCTCATTAATACTATGTTTGATTGGATACAATCTTGAATCTAGGAGGCTAATTGGGAGCATCAGCACGTGTTGCCCCAGCTGATGTCAACTGCGAGGTTTTCTGCTTTCTCCTAGACAGGGAAAAGAGGTGGGGAATGTCTGTCAGATTGGAAAGGTGAAACTCTACCTCCTCGTTATTTTTCAGCCCACCCTGGAGCAGACGTCCATCGCTGCCCACCAGCTCCAACAGGTCACAGCTACGTTTTGTGTAAAAAAGTGCTTATAACTGCGGTGTAACACGGGCTGAAAATGTGTCAGCCAAACTCACTCCAGCAACTAGAAACGAGCCCAGTAAAATTAAGCCCGCCGTGTTTAACCGTTTGAATAATGTGTTACATTCCTAATTTTTCCAGCATGTGTTTGTTCAGGGTGGCTGAGTGGAAGTGTCAGGGAAAAATGTTTGGTTTTCATACTCCTGCAGTTAATGACCAATTTTCCACAAATCATAATAGTCCTACACCATTAGGTTTTATAATTAAGTCTTTATTATGTGATCCTGTTTACTCAGCACACAGCAGAATTTGACAGCCATCCCGCTCTCCATCAGACAGGCCAGAAACGACTTGTGTTGCAATGCAACTTCACAAATGAAGGCTGAGCTCCTCTGACAGCACCAGAGATCACAGCTCCAGGCAAGGAGAGAGGAAATTTCAGCAGGAAACGCAAAGTAACCCTGACAGGGAACTGCTGCTGTAGCTGATGTAGCACTATCCATCCCCACCCGCTGAGAAGCTTCACACTGGAGCATCACCTTTGCGTTAACTTCAGTGGAGATGCCCCATTTGCTCCAGCCAAAGAATTAGCCCTGATGGTATCGCAGCCGCCTGCCTGAGGATGGGGAGGATGCCCCATGACCCTCAACATCCCTAGAGGCCAGCGGTTAAATGACTTGCCCAGCTAGGATGCTGCTGGACTATCCTACAAGGGGATGAATGTGATTAGAAAAGGGAGGTGCGACCAGAAATGCCGCATCCCAGGGTGTTTGCTGGCTGTATTCATCGCATGGGAAAAACACATTTCAGGTTTTCCCTAGCCCGTTCTGCAAGCAGTTTTTCCTTCACGGAAACTGCAGCCAAATGGGAGCATTGCTACTGGCGAATAAAGATGTGGGTGATTCACTGGGCAATCGATATTCATTCCAGAAGGGAACAACGGCTGCGTTCACTTGTGTACAACTGAGGGTGAAAGGTGGCAATCATGAAATTAATCATTCATTTAGCATTATACCTCTATTTATATGGCTAGGCAATGACAAAAAAAAGCAACCACAAATAATTTATTGAACAAAAATATCAAAATGATTTGTGTAAATTGTTGACAATAAATAATCTGACCGGCCCTTATCCATCTAGGAAGGTTCTGAACTGCTGTGCCAGTGACTTTTCACAGCAGGGGGGATTTGTCACCTTCACTACAGACCAGGGTCAGCCCCCCCAGACCACAGCAACCCGTGGGAAGAGTGCACAAGGAGCCACACTCCGCTTCTGGGCTCGGAGTGCCAGCCCAGAGGGCTGTCCAGGTGGGTGCTTATACAGACAAAATAACCAAAATGTCACATAAATAAGGGTTTGGGTTTGGTGCTCCTGCCCTCTAGCTCTGTCCGGGCAGGAACTCATTTCCCGCCCTCGCACACAATGTGATCCGGTGCCCCTCCACCGCCGACGCAGACCCCCCTCCACCCGCTGCCATGCCCTTCCAAAACCGCCTTGAGTCATCCCCGTGTATTTGCCAAATGGAGCCAAAGAAGAATGAACGTAACACTGGACCTGCCTCATGGGTTTCACACCATTTTAAAGAGGGTTGGGAGTAGCATAAAGTTGTGGTGGAGCAGAGAAGCTGAGCGGGCAGAGGTATTTACGCTTTGTATACTGCTCAATACAAAGCCCAACTTAAAATCCCTTTTCTTGGAAACAAATTAGTTTCAGATCAAGGGCTCCTGCTCTGACTCAAAATATGACTTTCACTTCCAAATTATTCATCTTGCCAGAAGCTGTTGCTAACAAAAAAGGCAATTTTTTAATGGTTTGTATAACGTCTTGTTCACTTTCAGTTTTCTTCATAGAAAATTCTCTTTGTCACTTCCTGCTGGAGACTAAACTTTTCTATCACATTAATTAAGCAAGGTAGCCCAGGCTCTTGGGTAGAAACCCAACTGTGGGTGCTCTTTGTGCAACCCCTAAACGTAGCATCCCTTGCACCTCAACTCCAGGCTGAGTGGAGCCTCAAACGACGACCCACAGTCTCAGTGACAATGATCCCATTTATCACAAAGGTCTCCAAAATCAAAAGTTTTAGTCAAGATTCTGGTACTAAGCTCTCTCTGGAAGGTGTCTCAACAGGCAATAAACGTCAGCCTCCTAAACCTTCCTTTCCTCCTCTCCTTCTGGGCTGTACACTAGCATCGATTTTCTTTTTCTTTCTTAAGTGCTACTTGAAGCACCCAAGAGCTGTTCTGAACACACGTCTAAACAGCACAAGAACAAAGACCATCCCCTCTTCATCCAAATGCCTGTCAGAAGCCGTCTGGAGACCACAGCCAGGAAGCAAACCTGAGCGACGAGTGGCTGCACGAGCATTAGGAAACTGAGGCACGGAGACACGAGGTGCTGGGAGCTGGTGGAGCACTCACGGCATCCAGAGCAGTAGCAGCGTGATGCGCATGCAGGGAGGGATGCACGAAGGGGAAGGGCACACGGATGCACCGAGAGCTGCACCCAGAGGGGAAAACAGGATTTCAACAGCTCCCACAACTACTTGTTAATACAGGGGCCTGCGCAACATGAAATTTATCCTTTAATCATATTATTCTTCCAATCCTCCAGTAGACTGAAAATTTTGTCCCTGATAGCTTTCTATCCTCAGCAGAAAATGTCATAATATCATAATAAAAAAAAAAAGAAAAAAAATCTACTTTTATTGTCTATATTTCCACTTGAGAAAAAAAGGAAAGGGAAGGATTTCTAGTAAAATAAATAAATAAAAACCCCTAATTATGTTGTAAAGATCTAGAAGTCTGTGGAAAAATCAAGTTTGATGTTCAGATACAGAAAAAAAAGTATTTTGTGGATGTTATTCCCAATGAATTCAGAGAAAAAATGTCCTAATTATCCAACCTACTAGTGTGGCTTTTCCATGATTGTGTGACTGTTTGCACCACTTTTCTATTTCATCCAAAACACTGAAGCAGAAGCAAAGACGGCATACAACAGCATCCCTCACCAGAGCTCCCGGGGCTGACGGCACTTTTGGCCCCATCCTGCAGCACTGACTCTCGCCCGAGCAGGGCAGTGCCAAGGGGCCGGGCAGAACCCCGCTCCTGCCCCGTGCCAGCCCCCAGCCCCACGGGGAGCTGGCCGTATCCCCGGCATCGCCGCGGTGCGCGGAGGGGCAGAGCAGCTGCTGGGCTGCTGATGGAGATGCCAATACACGCGGCTGGTGCTTAATAAAAGGGGAGCCCAGCACCTTGCACCACCACGTGCAGCACTCACCAGCACAGAATGGCGGTAACTGCTGTGAGATTTCTGCTCACCACCAGCGCGCGAGGAAGCTGCTGCACGCTCCCGCTCCTCTTGCTGGAGAGCACGAGAGGGCTGATGCACGATGACATCAATCTCAAGGCTCTCTGCCTGCCTTTTAAAAAAAATATATATCAAAAATTAAAACTGGGCGAGCTTTAAACTAGCTCGGATCCTGCTAGCCATGTTTTATCCAAGCCCTGAGTTGGGCACAGAGCAAGATTCTTGTTCCTTTAATTGCTCAGAGAGAGCAAAGGAACTCTAAAAAAGCCCAGGAGCTTCCCAGGTCCTGCAGCACACGGCGAGCTGGCCGCGGTGCCCGGTGTGCCAGGCGCAGGGCCCGCCTGCCGCTGGGACAGCGGGAAGGATGCTCCCTGTGGGATGGTACCCTGCCCTCCATCCTCCCCACCGCCCACACACCCGCCTTTAGGCTGGGAACAGTGCGTTCCAAGAAGCTGAAGAAAGGATATTACACAAGTCAGGGAGAACAGGGATATTTTTCCCCTTTAAATTGCTTGCTGCTTGGCTAGCTATTGATTACCTTTTTTGCAGAGTTGCTATTTGTTTTTCTTCACAATATATTGGATTCTCAAGGTTTTTAATCAACTGTAATTGATTGTGAATACCTCTAGCTGCTCTTGAGCCTGCCTGGCTTATTCCATGTGCTCAAAGCAGGGGTTGTCTCATTCCACATGTGTGCAGAGACACCTGCCTCCCCTGCCTGCATCCCCTGCCTGCCTCCTTCCCCCCCCCACAGCCAACCACCCAGCCAAACCAGAATTCTGGGACGAGCTCCATCAGCCAAACACATCAGCAGAAATAAAGGCATTTTCCCTAAAAATTCCCAGTTGCCCTCCACTCCTTGCAGAGCTCACATCATGCTCCCAGCTTCCCTCTTTGCTTTTCAGGGGAACCCTGGAACTTCTGATTAAACTTTAGGACTGAACCTTTAAAAACTTTCTGCTTGCTGAACTTGGAAATGTCAGCAGGTGTTCTGGTTGCAGCTGGAGCAATGCTGGGCTATGGCTTCTATTGGCTTAATGATTAATTGTATCCAGTGGAAAATTATTCCACAGGCACAACAAGCAGCACTCAGTGTTTCCAAATGTTAGTTTCTTCTATAAATGGGTGTTAGCAAAAAGCAGATGGCAAAGATAATTCACTGTCTACTGCGCTATCCTCACCCATTGTCTTTGCCTGTTGCTGTGAACTTCAGTTAGGCTCTATTTACAGTTATCTCTTCAGCTGCTGGGTATCGCGCTGTGACAGGCTGTGATTTATGGTTATTTTGTCCGCTGTTTTAATTATAAACGCGTTGTTCTGTGATTCGGTTTGAGATCAGAAAGGTCCCTGTGAGGCTGTGAGAAAGGGGTTAATTTTGATGTTCTCCTCAGAGCAGCAGTTTGCAGGTTCAACCTCTAACCCCAGCTGATGCTGGGAAGGAGCAAAGACTGGAGGAGGACATTGACTTACCCCCAGGCCAGCAACATTCAGGCTTTCTGGCTTCTTAATCATCTGCTTTGGCCACCTGAGCAAAGGTTCAACCACCCACTAACAGAGAGCGCCTGAGGCACACAAACACCTGCGGTTCACTGAGACCTTCTCCCTTCTGTGCCTGCAAGCACCTTGCAATTCCTGAGGTCACGCCTGGACTGATAAATGGTCCTTACACAGCATCCCAAGGCTCCTGTCTTGATTGCTCTGAGTGAAGAGGCTTCCCCTTCGGTGTGTGACTGTCGTGACTGTCCGGATCACCCGAGTCACCTCCACCCTCCCACACCCGTCAGCCAGGACCTGGCGGTCTGGGTCTCAGCGTTTGGTCAGCATCCCACCCCTGACTGCAGCACACTGCTGTTCCCCCACAGCATCCCTTGAGTCAGGTATTCTCTTGTTTACGGCCCCGTTAAAGGTTTTCTGATTAAATTACTAATTGGTCGCTTTTCCTGTTTGCTTTCCCCTGCAGGCTTTTCTCAACCAGATCATCCACTGCACAAATGTTTCTGTAATCTGAAGGCCAAGTTGTCCCTGCAAGTCATTCCTTAGCCCCTCTGAGACACTGTTCATTGAAAAAGCCCAAGCAACCTTAACACTCTCAGCTGTCAAGATGTCACGGAAATTTTGAAACATGTCAATTCCTTTTTAGCTTGTGAGACAAGAAATCAGCTAGATGGAGGCTTAAAGGAAAGAAGAAGAAATCATTCTCCAAACTAAACAATGCCAATTTTCTTCCCTGCTATGCACAGAGCATCAGCACCGATAGAAGGTTCTGCTTTCAACCGCTCCAGTGTGAAAACGTGCAGCTGCTTCATTACTTTGATTTCTATGACAGCCTATTAAGAATTATCACTGCCATCTGTTCCCTCTGCTAGGTGAAGGGCTTGCTGGCTGATTGCACTGTAGCAAAACCCCAGCTGAATGTGGACTCCGTCCGTGGAAGCTAAAATTGACCTTGGCCTCAGCGGCTTTAGCCTGTGGTGGGAGCTGACGCTCCCGGTGGGACACGGTCCCACAGGGAACCCGGCCGGGGTCTGTGCAGAGCGATAATCTCCCTCCAGTTCTGCAGAGCCACCCCACAAAACTCTAATGGGGATAGAGTTTCCTATTAAATTTCCCAGGATGGTTATCATTCTCTATTTAATACTGTACACCTGTAGAATAATTTCTTCCAAACACCACTGCATTCCACAGAAGCCTGCTAATTCAACCTGTATTAGTGGAAAATCCTCCAGGATGGCTCGTGCATACCAGCTGCAACTGGGTTTTAACTGCCATTTCACTCTATGTGGCTCGAGACTGGTACTGTGGCCTTTCCAGGCTAATATTCATGGGGCAAGGCTTGAGCTAAGCGTTCTGAACACTGCTGAGTGCTCCTGGATCCTGTTATTCCTTGAGAATCAAGCTGTTTACGTCCCTTCTGCCTGCAATAGCAGATCTACCTGCTTCAGGAAACACAAGATGTCATAGTGGGTCAAATCAGCAATATTGAGAAATAAATTTTCTTCAAGAAAAAAAATCTTGCCATTGAAAAGAAAAGCAGAGCACATCAGGGATGCGTAGAATGGACACAATGAAAGACATATGGTTGCTTCATTCCAAACCCTAAACTCCAGGAAAGACAAGCACTGAATGCTGTTCTCTCGTGGACTTGAAAACATTAAAAAAATAAACCAAAACAAAACATCAAAGTTTCTGATCAAACCTGTTCCTTTTGGTACTCCAACTTTTTATGGTGCAAAAGCCTATCCTTCATGAAATTCAGATCTGAGTGCTCCTGAGCACTGAACTCAAAGGCAGAATACAAAGTCTTGAAGTACATGTGTATCACAAAGAGAAGAAATTTCTCTCATCCTCAGAGCCAGTGTATGACTCTCTCTAAGGCCAAACAGCCTGTACAGGACGTCCCTCACTAGTGTAATACAAATCGAAGCCTATTTTTGTATAGCGTTAGGTCTTGGAGACAATCCAGAGGCAGCTATTACAATCCACGCTGACTTCAGGCTGACTCACATCCTTAACTCATACGTGCCATTGTCTTTATTCAGATTTCCCATTTACATTGCAGGCATCTGACATTGGTTAATTACAGCTTATTTTCAGTGAATATTTCTTTTGTTTCTCCCCTTTATAATTAGTACATTTATAAAGGGGTAAAGCAGGCGATAATAAAGATGTTCTAATTGCGAAAGTCTGCAGCAGCACCGGAGAGGAATGGAAAAATTCTGTGTACACAGTAAGCAGAGGCTGGAAGGCAGAACCATCCCCTGCCCAGCTCCTGCCACGTCAACCAGCCGCAAGTGGCCGGCACAGCCCCAGCCAGGGTGAGAGCCAGTGCAGACTGCACACAGACGTCACCAACCAGCATGGAAAAGCCCTTATTGTTCCTTACGGAAGAAATGGCATAAAATTAATTTTTGCATCAGAATTTGCCTCCAGCTAGGATCTCCTGAACTGGTTTGCCAAAGCTTATGCGATCCAGCTCCCCGTGACCTTGAGGACGGGTGCCACGGCAGCCTGGATGTCAGAGCCCAGCGCAGTGCCAGGGTGTCACGTACCCTGCATGTACGTATGCAGAGATGTAAGTTAACAGCACGGGGCCAGCAGCGTAGGACCACGTCTATGGATGGAGGAGAGAGAGTGGGGAGGGCTCAGGGGAGATCGCTTTAACACCTTAACAGAGCTCAGCAGAAAATAACAGCTTACCTCTAGGCTCTTAAAGATATAACCTAGAGAACTGTAGACAGAAATACATTTTTTATTAGGGTCTCGAAAATCGCTTTTTCTCGCCAAAAAATGTATGGACTAACACAATTTTCTGTTGACAAACACGGTACAGCCTGGTGCAGAGGACATCTCCCATAAAGGCAACTCTCAGTCCCCCAGGACAGTGTCTTTGTGAGGGGGAATGCACTGAATAAGAGATGTCCTGAGGGGAAGGGAGCATCAATTCTTCCAAATGTTTCACAGGTGCTACTTACAAGCAATAGCTTGTAAATTTACAAACAAGGGATGTATCAGTTGCATCAGCATGGCTGCCCATAGAGCAGGCCACCTAAAAGCCGCCACCCATAGCAGAAAGAGAAGATGATTAAAGGAGCAACTGCTACATGCAAAGCACATAATTGTGGAAAGGGTAATTTACAGACAAGCAAAATAACTCATTCCTCTTAACTCAGGTATACAAACTGATGGCATAACACAGAAGCAAGAGAGAGAAGTGAATCACTCTCCATCACTTGCTAATTATACAGGGCTTGAGGCACCAGCCCGTACCAGCTCTGCCTTGCCGCCCAGCACCAGGAGCGAGCCCAGGAACTCCGTCCTCTGCTCTCACAGCCAACCCCATTCCTCTGCACGGGGCGTCCTGTCCTCTGCGAGGCAGATGCAGATGGAAACCCTCAGCCTGCCAGATTTTATGCAAGACATTTTATTTATACACTCTTCTTCCCTGATTATACCCTGCTTGAAATAGAGCAACACTTTTTCTTTCCACCAGTGTTCATAAGTCCTGTCTACTAGTAAATCTGCCCATAGATGGTGAAAAAATTAAAGGGATAAAGATCTCCCTGGCTAAGCTGAGCAGCTGGGTTGTAGCTGGTGCTGAGCCTGTCTCTCCACCCAGGTAAGGTGTCATCTGGCAGCTCCCGATGGTCTGACCTTACAAGTTTCCCTAGGACAAGAACAGAATGAACAATCCCTGCTGCAAAATGGACAAGGGATCAGACCGGCGCAGAAAACACCTCCATGAGATCCCAGCTGAGTTGCAAGCCCCCAGGCTGACCGTGAGCATGTCCCTCAGTATTCCCCACCTTCAGACCAAAAAAAAAAAAAAGAAAAGAAAAGTTAGTGCTAACTCTCCATCTCATTTTGTGCCTTAACATCGGCCCAGGACACTCAGTCACCTCCGTGAATGCGGCGAGCATTGCTCTCAGTTTGGTCCCTGCAGTGGGGAGCTGGGGGGGGCAGGGTGGTCCCGCAAGGCTGTGCTGTAAGCATGCTTACATGTAAGCAACTCAGACCTTCCAAGGGATGCGGGGACAGCACAGAGGAGCCACGTTTCACACTTGTGGCTGCTTTCACCCCCAGGACAGCACGCTGCAACAGCCCATCGCTGCTGAGGTGGCACAAGGAACAAAGGAGCAAACCAAACAGTGCTGTTGTACAAATAATAGGCCAGCAAGTCTAAATCCCATTAGTATTTATTTAGGGCGTACGGGACTCTAATGGCACAGGTCCACACTTTGAAGGGACATGCTGAACAACATTATCCCACCTTCTTCAGTTTACGTTACCAAAAACAATTCGCATTTTATTCTGCCTCTTTTTCTGGAGCCACATTGTAAAAGTGGAGAAAATGAGAGAGCTTGAAGTAGAGGCAAAAAAGCAGAAAGTGCTAAATAAAGGCGGCGGCATAAATCCGAGGGAAAATAGATGTAATGGTCTGATCAGCTGTCTGCATGCTACACCATGCCCAAAGCACAGGGCAGGGATGAGGACGCATTAGATCATAACTTCAGTGGACAATTGGACAAAACTCACTAGATTTAACAGATTACAGCAGATTATACTAAATAATTATTTATTTCTTTGGAGCTGGACTTCACACATCTGGTTTATGACCCAAACACAGAAATTGGCAAAGAGCAACCGTGGCCCGCATGAGCAAGTTTAAGGGAATGCAAAACACTGTTTACATGTTGTCATTCACAGACATTAATGTATACAAAAGTGCAAACTTAGAACGTTTTCCTAACCTCAGATGCAGTTGTTTTCATACCAGCCTTCCTTTTAAATCAAAATGGCTGAGAACTGGAGAACAGAGCAGAGGTACAGTTGTCAGAGCTGTCTGCAAACTGTGGGAATGAACAGAAAGTTTCAAAGAACAAGATTTTGATGCAAAACAGAAATGAAAGTGTATGAAGCTTTTCTTTCCCTCTGTTCCAAAGAAACAGCATGTTTTCAAGAACGTCACTGCTCTTGTGAACCCAAATACCTACAGATAAGAAGAAAAGCATTGAAAAGTCTCCAGAAACACAAGCAGACAATAGAGCCCCAGTCCCTGACAGCCCTTACCCCTCCTTCCCTTGTCCAGTAAGTTTTATTCCAAAAGGAGGGAGGAAAACTGTATGGAAGGTGAGACAAGTCAACAAAGGTTCAGCAAAGAATGGTATGACCAGTGGGGCATTCAGAATAATAAATGGCTCATTCCACATATCAACTGCACTTTTTATTATTATTATTTTTTAAGACTGGCTCCAGACTCTTTATTCAGTTACTCGGACCTATTGATGTCTCTTGTGCCAAATCAATACACTTTCCTAGAGAACAGGGAGTAAAAATCCATACTCCTCCTGCTCAGCAGTAAAATCATGCAGGCTTGGTGTTCGGGCGCCTGAGTGATTGCTCTGTGGGTAGGGTATTAAACCTGTCAAGTGTAGATGCTTGGGTAATAAAATAACCCATTTCCTGCGTCGATCTGCACTTACCCCCTCTTGGCCAGTGACCTGGAACATCATTTTCAGAACACTTGTGCAAAGCAAATTACCAGGTGAGCTCCCAAAGGCTCTGGGTCCTACTCGGAGGTGGGTTTTGCTAGCAAAGTCATACTGGCCCAGAAGATGCAACCTCAGGAAAGATCAGGGCTCACGTTAAGAACTGTTGCAAATGTAAACCCTGAGCACAGGCACTGGGGAACGATCTGCACCAGTGGGAGCCAAATTCCCGCTGCACACCTTGGGCACAGGTGGGTGCCGAGGAGGTGCCACCTCCTCACTGCCACCGGGCAGCCGAGGGGAGCGGGAGGCAAAGAGCTGCTTTGAAAGTACTCAGGGAGAGGTGGCCACCGAGGACGTATGCCAAGGGAAAAAGAATTTCTGCAGTGGCAGGACCGGGTGAGAGAGCAGCGTGGACCATCACGCAGAGCATGCTGCCCAGGGGACCCACTAACCCATCGGCAGCGTCAGCCGCAGTGCCGCACCGGGCAGTCCCCAACACGCACCTATTCCAGCGGCCGCTAGCAGTACCCAGGGCACATGTGGAAATAATTTAAACGTCGCAGTACATCACTGAATAACCTATTCATGAAGGCAGCCTCATTTATCAAGGTAGAGTGTTTTCAGCAGGGCCTTTGTTACCAGAGAGGGCATTAGCATCGCTAACACTGGCCTGGCTAACATGTGCGAAGTTATTTGCTCTCTGTTAGCCCAGGCAGGTGATGATGGCATTTGTCACGTTCTGTACCCTTGAACTGTGCCTAGCCACAGGGACGGAGCTCATTTAAATCAACAACTAAATACTAGATGGAGAAAAAGTTATTTTCTCCATCAATGTTTATTGACAATGGGCTTCAGCGCTGGACCTGCTGGTAACCGTGGCAGAAGCCAGACAAAGGAGCGCCTCATCGCATCAGCTGCTGCACCACAGGGCTGGCGGGGACACAACTGTGCCACCGCTGCTCCTGCTCAGGAATTCCTTCAGGCAGGGAGCGGGGAAATGCTTTTTGCTGTGACTCCTCTCCCCACCCTGAGTTTAGCAGATGATAGAAGAGATACAACCGACTTCCTTTGAAACCCACCGGGAAAAAGTGCCCTGCAGTCACTTGCACGAGGATTTGCTAGTGACAGTATACAGCCATGGCTCCCCTCACTGCACTGGTGGATGATGTTATTATATTGTTCAAGGCTTTACGCCTTACGGACAGCTGCAGGCTGAGTGCTGCTCAGAGGCTGCTTCTCACCTGCTTCACTGGGTTCCTCAAAGTGCCAAAGCTACAACTGACGGAAGAATTTTGAGCCACTGTTAGAAGTGACAGCTCCACGCTTATGAGCCTTTTCAAAATATTTTGTACTTACCTCAGCAACAGCAATAATGACCACCCGTCTGAATTTTAGTTCTAAAACCCAGAAGAACCAGTACATAACAATGTGGTGTAATGCTCTGCAAGTTACACTCCCTCTAGTGAATGAGGATGCAGATCTATAGTGATGCTCACTTCAATGTGCCTCTGCTTTTCCATTCAGGCCTAAAGTTGGGGTTTGCTGTTGGTTTTCATGTTTGTTTAGTTTGTTTGTTTGTTTGTTTTTTTAGGGGAGGAGAAAAAATATAATCTGAAGAGTTATACAATGTTTGTAGAGTACACAGAAACTCCTCTGAGACAGCTAGAGTCTCAGACATGAAACAGGAATGGAATCAAGTTTTAGCCTATCCTTATTTTTTCTACTTTATAACAGAAATATAGATGGACTTTTTTTTTTCCATTTGAGCTTCTTCCTTGAATCAAACTCTCCTTTCTTTTCTCTGTATTCCCTCAAGGCTGGCCTCTGTTTCAATGTCTGCTTATTCAAAAACTGGCCAGGCATTCTGCCCTGAACTGCTTTGCTCTGGGGAAAACAGCTGAGAGCGTTTGATATCAGTCTCGTTTGGATGCTCCAGCTCACCTGGTGAACTGACCCTGGCTACTCTTTGAAGAGGCAGATACCAGGCTGGCATGCTGGGAAGCTCCATTCCAGCACACAGTTTTGTCACTCAAAGAGAGTTTATTAACCCGTGAATAAGAAATTGGTTGATTAGAAACTTATTGGACCTGCCCCAGTGAAACAACCGCCCTGGTTCTGGCAGCAGGATGAGCAGGAGCCTCCACGCACCGACTCTCCCTGTTTTATCCAGAAGGATGAAGAAACCAAACTGCTCATTACAGCCAAGTCATTTACAAGGTTGTTTTCCTTGCATTTGGAAACTACTTTTTTAATTGGTTCGAGTTGATACAAGAAAATTTTAAGTAATTTTTTATATAGCCAAAGAGTTAGGAAAAAAATGTTTTGCTTGGCACAAAACATTCCCTCCAGTGCAAAGGTTTTTCTTTCCCAACTGCTTGGTTTTCAAACACACACAGAGCTTAGAGTTATTTGTTTTATATTGCCAGACATACAGTTTCAAGTGTAGATATTTATGACTGATTTTTGAGATCAGATTTATTATAGAGTTAAAAACAATTTACATTAAAATAAAAATTGAGCTCATTCACCCCATTTTATGATCACTGTAATAACGGTCTATCCTGGATCATTTCTTGGTTTATATTCAGTACAAGCACATTTTAATGAGTCTGTTGCTGTGGATCTGAGTGACTACATGGAAAGACGCTACTAACGGCACCTTCCTTTCTCTGCCTTTACTATGTCAGGGTTTTTCTTTGTATTGCTTTTCCTTAGTGCTCCTCTTGCATTTAGATGTATGAATGTTAAACCTGTCCTACAGTGCCTGAGGAAGCCTCTAGCCGTGTCTGGTGGGAGGCTGGTGTTTTGTCAGCAAACCCCAGCATTATTCTTCCCTCCCTGGCCCAGTGAACTCAGCGAGGTGGTTTTCTAAAGAGCGTGTCAATAATTGATCTTAAAAGGATTTATGCCTATCTCAGTCATGCTTTCCCTGCCACATTTACTCCAACATATGTCTGCAATCTACTGGGGGAACACAAACAGATCAGCCGTCCACATGACTGCACTTGGGAGCTAAAAATAACCTGCTAAAGTGAATACATTAAGTTCTGTATGCAAAACGCCTTGTGTTAAGTGTCTGTTTGCACTGCTGATAAAATGTGTGTTGAAATATCCGTGGCCTTGATGTCTCGTATTCACAGAACAGGGCTTTGACAGCCAAAAATACCACCCACCACACACACTTAAATAGCAGCCATATTAATCTGCTTAATTTTTCCATCCTCTGCTGTTTTGAAGGTCAGGTATTTGCCTACCATACCTAAACAGCTTCCAAACGATAAAACAAAGAATAGTTAAAAGTAGACAATTAGGGCTTAGAGAGAAGTGTCTCTGAGTAGTCATTCAAATCCAAGAGAAAATTTCAATTAGATCATGCTTATTACTCCTTCATGTTTGCTTTCTGCTAATCTTTGAGCACTTAAGCACCGAGAACATAAAATAGTCTTTCTGCCCCTCCAAGCACGAGCTAATGGATGAGCTGGTGAGGAGGAGCCGAACCTCCGCGCACAACTGGAACTGTGTATTTGCAGGAGCTAGAGAAAATACAGTTAACTTTCTTTTCCTTGCTGTTAGTAATTAATGATCAGCTACTGAACTTGCTTATGGAGGAGAAGAAATACTGAACTGGCAGCTGCCTTCGTGGCTGCTGCCAGAACCCAGGGAGCACTCAGAAACAGAAAGGGTTTGCCAGCAAGATACCAGAGGGATTCTCCCAGCTGTAACTGGGAGCAGCCTATGGCACAGGCCACCGGCAGACTCTGGGCCAGCCTTGGTCCGGGCACGTCACCTCCTGCCCTCCCATTAGTGCCGCCAGCCCACCACCTCCCCGGGCCCAGGAATCACAGCCTGGCCCTTCTGCTTCAGTGCAAAAGTCAACCGTGAACTACCGTAACCACAAAGTAATTCTTTCACTTCAGGAGCTTTGGACAATCCATACTGTCAATATTTGCCACTTTATCTAGTTTGATTACATCCTTTAATATTTTTCCAAAAGATCCACCGGTTTAAACAAAGTTCACTACAACTGAATGCTTTACAAGGTTCAGATTTTTTTCCCCAGTTTTTTCAGTATTTGGTTTCTTCTACAATTATTGACTTAGTCCAAAAATGGATGAGTATCCCATGCACGTTTATGAACATACTCACACATCTGTGCAAATATAAATACCTTTACTTATTCACATGCAATGAAAGTGCCTACATGTTCTCCAAGCACCTTTATTAATACCAAAGGTACTTGCAAGAGAACAAACACTGGCTACGGGTCTCTTATCTCCAGCAACTGTAGTTCCTGAATTCAGAATCTTTCACATTACTACCCCCAAAACATTTCTGTAAAGCCAAGTAAAACTATTAGTCTGACTTTATGGGAGGGAAGAGAGACAGGAGAGATGGTATGGGGACAGACAGACAGCTGCTCCTCTTCCTCTGTTCTGAGCTATCTTTATCTGGAAGCCGTGCATCTGCAAAACACAGCTCCATGCCACGAAAACCAACAACCCTGAGTCCTCTGAGTAACAAACATGAGTAAAATGGCATTAAAAAACAAAACAGAAAAAAAAACCCAACCAGGGTAATCTTTGCTGCAAAACCAGATACAACGGTGTGTGTGTGTGTGTGTGTGTGTGTATGTGTTAGTTTTTCTTTAAAGATGCAAATGACTGCCTTTATGGTCAAGAGAAACAGACCTCGGTGCTTTCCTGTTGGCACAAATTTGTTCCTGACTGGCCCCTTTGTGCCATTCATCCCCAGGGCGAGCAGGGAGCCAAGGCACAGCCCGTGCAGAATAACCCTGTGAACACAAGAGCTCTGTTGTCAGAACAACATTAGTATGAGCCGACGCGCTCCGTGGTAGCCAGAGCTCCGAGCGGAGCGGGCTGGAGGTACGCACAGGCCATGGGCCATCTCTGAGACGTGCCGACAGGAGGAAACAGGAGCCCGGTGGCACAGAACGGAGGGGCGGTGAGAAGGGGGGCTGGGCTGACCACCTTCTGCTTTGGAGAAGAACTCATCTTCTGAAAATAATCCTGACTTTGTATAACACTTTTAAGGAGCAAGCTTGCTGCTTTCATGATGATAACTGATGAAACTGCTTGGTGGGAGGGAGGAGATGAGCATCATTACCTTTTCTAGTAAGACAGCCCTGTTAAGGGAACTCCTTCCCATTGGGAAAACTTTGCTGCTCTGGAACACCCAACCCCGTGTGTGAGAGCAGCCCTGATACCCAGGCAGCGCAGGGGCGGAGGGGAGCAGAGGACGGCTGTCGGGATGGACGGCTGTCGGGACCTTCACCACTGCAACACGTTGGCCCCTGCTCTGAACCGACCACAGCCCCATCGGCATCCGGGGCGCCCGGGCACCCACGCCAACATGGTCCCACTCCGCAGGCTTTCGTCCCAGAGTCTTCTCTTTTGGGCTGTCAGCAAATATGACACACAGATACAAACCAGCAAGGACTGCTTTTGGCAGCTTACATTAAAAGAAAGATGAGGTAAAATGGATTGAACTAAAATAAGGAATGAGGTGACAGAAGGGGCTTTGTCTGATGAAAGGATTTCAAACTGGGATGTCTGACAGCCTTTGTTAATCATCATCTACAAACAGGAAAAAGCTTTCATTTGGTTCACACCACTATTTTGTTCCTACTTTTGCCTAAAAATTCACCTGAAGATTTCTGTGAACGGGGCTATGAGCTCGTACAGATGGAAAGGGAACACGCTTCACCCCAAGGTCCAGCTGCCCTCCTTGCGGCCACGCTGCACAGCCATGTCCAAATGGGTCTGGGGACACACTCCTGCTGTGGGGTCCTCACCTCTGTTTGCATCCTTAGGAGAACCAGGGTATCGCTGGACGTCTCTGTATTAGAAACCAGATTGCAGAAATTAACTCTGTTGAAAACCTTTGCTCTCCAGAAGAGGAGGACTTCTGTGTAACAGAAAGCTTACGGCGCAACCCAGAAGTATTTTTGGAGCAATAATAGTATCTGCTATCAGAGTTAATTCTGTCTGTCTTTGGCTAACTTACTTAGCCTGAAGGAAACCAGATAAGAGGAGTTTTGTTTTGAACGTGTCTCCACCCAGAGCTAAGGGAAACCTTTCTGCTGACGGACGGCTCCTGCCCACGTACCGACCGGCACCCACCAGTGCTCCCCAAGGCTGCACGTGAAGGACGTGGTACACAGGGTCCAGCTTTGCCACAAGTTTTCATACGGTTCAAGCCACCGGTCTCTTCTGACCCGTTGCTGAGCTTCAGCCCTAGCCCTCCGGGTCACATCCAGGTGTAACCTGGAAAAGGCTGGATTCATCACCCTCCAGGCAAAGGGAGCGAACCTCACTCTTCTTGCTTATCCTAAAGGGCTGGTCTTTGAGTTAAACTTTACAATATAAAAACTTGCAAAGTGCATTTCTAAAACTCACACATTCAATAAAACCCCCTTATACGAATTAGCCCAAACCTTACAGTATGCTCATACTGCAAAAAAGATCTTTTTCCACTTGTTTTGAAGTGGGCAAAGCCTGGTAAATGCTCCTAATTGCTTGTTGTGGTCCTTATATTTTGTGCTGGCTTATACCACATTTTAGTTATATTTTCATGTGAGCGCTTTTATATTACGATGACAGTAATTATGGCTTAATGGAAGGTGCCTTTTTCGTGGGTTTGGGAGAGCACAACATCATACACATGTGTTTCCAAACAAATGATGCTGGCTGTTACCCCCAGCGTTTCTATGCAGACCTGATGCCTCTCTATCACCACGCACCATCTGCACAAGGAATGGCGAGCACAGGAGATGGTGAGACCAGATGATACAAATGGAGGATTTCAAGGATTTTCCAGGCCTGGTCCTGGTGCTGATCTGCCCCCCGGACAGGGAGATCTGCCCCGGTAGCCATCCTAGTCCCATCACTAACTCTCTGAAACAGCAATGTCATTTTTCATCCCCAACCTATTCAAGAGGATCGCCGTCTGCCCTGCCACCCTCTGAAGGAGGGATAGCTGCCTCCACTGTGGCACTGGCAGAAGTGCTCTAAGCTAGTTCTCTGATTCTTCTAATTAATATTTCCGTAATAAGATTTTCACTAGTGAGAGAATTCACATTAAAAGGCTTTTCTTGTCCAATATTCCTTCTCATTTTTCTTCCTTGTCTGTTATTAACATCTGTTGAACAAAACTGACAACAACAGGGGATCCATTACTGTCATTCCAGGGGCGCACCATCAGTCCAGATGCTTCACAGGGTAAAACCAAAAATATTCCTCTCATGTTCGAAAGGGAGGGAGTCAAACACTAAGTAGATACCCTTTATCACTAAAAACATTATTTTTTTATGGAAACTATGTGAGATCTGGTTATTCAACTTATTAGTACGTTTTGTACTTTCCCCCTTTGGGCGTCTCTCTTTATTTGTTTTTCTGTTGTTTATAGTCAAACCATATTATCTCATTGCATCACTCAGTCATCGCGTTAGCTGGCACCAGTCCAGCTTTATTCAGCAAGCATATTAATCTTGACAATGCACCTGGGGTTTCACTCATTCTTCCTTTGGCTTTTAATAGACATGTCCCCATGCACTCAATTTATTACCTTGTTTATATCAAAGAGTGAACTGAAGAGCTGTGCACCCGAGTAAATCACCTCAATTATCAAACTCGGCTACTTGACCAAAGGTTTTAAAACACTGTAAAGTTATACTTAAACCTCCACACTCAACGACATGAAGAGATCTTAGTTAGCAGCCCATAACACATACCTACCCCAGAGAGGCAATGTGCTTGTATGAGTTTATGTGCTTTTTTGGTTAGCAATCCTTTAAAAGTTCTTTGAGTAAGCAGCTGTTCCAGGTAAGGAAGAATAAAGCAGTGTGAGTAACGTAACAGAGGAAAGATGTGCTCAAGCTAAGAACCCCCCATCCGTGGTTGACTGTTCAAATACTGGCACCCCAGGAACCGTAGCTCCTGGCTTTCAGTGTCCCAAGTTAAGGCGGATTTGACTAGAATATAGAAGTACTTCAGACATCGGAAAAATAAATAACAAGGCAAGTAGTTTATCACAGATGTGTTAGCAAAAATGAACAAAACAAGGTATGTAATGACTGAGAGAAAGATAAGCAATCCTGACAAGCCCAGCCTGATACTTTCTGTACTTCTCCAATGCCTTATGAGTCTCTTGGTTCTGAGAATTCAACCAGAAATCTAAAAATCATTAGCTTTATTCTAAGTTTTTTTCCCTGGTATTTCCATTTCTAGTCCAATTAGCAACACCTCAACAACAATTTCTCTCTCCTGGCATTTCAAATCCTTACAGGAAGGCTGTCTGCTTTTCAGCAGGAGATGTAGCTCTGATGTGAGCAGAAGCCTGAACACCCAGGGATGCTGCAGAGTGAGGTCTGGCTGGAGTCAGGCATCGCTGACACCAGAGAGCATCCATGCTCATCGAAATCACGAGGGAGACGCCGAACTTAATTCATATAGAGCCAGGTGCCCCTGGAAACAGAAGATCAAACCAGTGGGCAAGCTCAGAATTAATGCGGTTATTAATGAGTATTGGAGCAAGAAGCTGCCTGAATAGATGAATATGCTGAGAAAATCTGAACTATTGCAATGACAAACAGCAGCAGAGGTTACAGGCTACCGAGGGTGTCAGCAACCAACAGAACCATTTGCTGTGTACTTAGGACACCTCCAGAAACACCCTCTTCTGCTTTCTGTCAATGTTTAGACTCACTGGGCATCGCCTCCTCCTTCTGTTAACACTGAGAGCCCAGCTGTGGAACTGAAACAGCCATGTTTACCGGTGCCTTCTCTGAATAAGCAGCAAGCTTTCTTTCCCATACATATTTGCATTTCTACAAAATTTTCTGTTTGGGTGGGCACAAGTTGATTTTCCTCACTTCTCTGCAGGGTAACGTACCTCCTCCCAAAGTTTCCCTGTGTTGAGACAGTGAAGCCGATCAAGACACCATTATCCCACCAGACACAACAGTTGCACCAGGAGAGATGCTAACTGTTTTAACATCATTCCCTGATCTGCTGTAATTTGTACAGGGGGACAGGGTGAGGGTTGCAGAGTTATGACTACTCTCATTTAAGACCACGATTACCTTAACGGACCACTTTCAAAAGGCTCTTTCTCAGTCCCGGCTGTTTGTTAATGATCACTTCATCATCGTCATCTCAGGCAACCTATCCAAGCTGGCAAATATTTGGGTTGATAACTACGAAGTAAATTCAAGATTTTGCATCTCCTGCTCCGGCGAGGGTGCTGAGACTGACACCAGTGCAAGCTGATTTTCTCATTTTGCATTTGCAGACGAGCTGTTGTCTTTATCCCAACCGAAAGGCACCGCTGCCCAGGCCCTGCACTCGGAGAGCACCCACCGCCCCTGCGCACGCTTAACCCCCCCGCAGCCCAGTTAAAGGCTTTCCTGAATTTTAGACCAGGCTCTGATTCAAAGCAGGCTGCAGAGGGAAAAAGAGTCTTTCTGACATGTTCTGAGCAATTTTACTGTTGCTTTTTTCCTCTCCCATTCAGCGGAGGAATTGTTCCACTTCACTCCAAAGGGATGTCATTAATTCAGGTGTCTGTGCTATAAATGTGTATTTTGCTGATATGTTGTGTGTCATTCACAGCAAAGTCTCTCCTATCTCACAGTTCTGCAGCACAACAACTATCACAGTTTGGAGCCAATGCACCATTGAGGAAAATAATTATCCAAAAAGTAATTAAATTAATTGACCAGGGAAGTGATTCTGTGAGGCTGTGGGGATAATTAAAACTAACACATGTTTTGATGCATTTATAGCATAAATGCTCAGGGCCACAACGTTAACTGGCCTTTTCAGCTCCATCCTTCACCCAGTGCAGCCATCCTGGCAGCTGCCTCCCTGCCCACCGGTGCAAACTGGAGTAATAAATATGTATAATGCACTTTGTTCTTAATGATATTCATGTGAATGGGACCCACATTCTTGAGGCTCAAGAGGAACACGACTGAGATTTGTAATATCATAAAGGCAAAAGAGAAGGTCGACGCAGAACTGTTATTCACCAAATCCCTTAAAAATAGAACTCATTGAAGCTAGCAGGGAGGATGTTGAAACGGATAAAAGGAAAGGTTCATGAATTGTCTGGTTTTCGTTCAGTTTTCAGAGCAGGTAGTGAACTGGAAACTGCTGCCAGGGGAGGCTGTGAAGCTAAAGCACAAAAAGGGGAATTAGGTGGATTCATGGACAACAGGTCTGTAAACAGATACTAATAGCAGCAGGCAGGGATGTGCCCCTGACACCTGGGGATTACGGGAAAGAAAGAATTTTCTACCTCATCTACTTCTGGCCCTGGGTCCGCGGTGTCCCCTTGCTCTGCTCTGCATGGGGAGACCCGGGGCAGCCCTGGTGGTCCTGTGCCATGGGCTGCCACATGCCGGAGATGTCCCACTGCTCCTGGATGCCCCCCGGCGAGGTGGCCCTGGGGGGACAGCTGTGCCCCCCGGCTCCGGGGAGGGCCAAAGCCGCATGCTCAGAGGGCCACAGAGATGCCACGACCTGCTGAAAGCCAGTTTGCTTGTACGTATTTGAAAAATACCTTGAAAGAACAAACATCATCTGAGCAGGAGACAGATGGGTGGACAGTCTTAATTAACTGTTTCTTCTGGCATATTTTTAATTATTTGGTTGATATTTCTGCAGTCCATTACAAACTTCATTAAATTTACTTGCCTCACAGGCATTTCTACCTCTTACAATCGGCCTCATTCCTGTCAAAGATAAATTGCTTAATGGGATAAGTTGATCCTACAACAAATGGAGCTTGCTTTGAACTTGTGTTGCGAAGCACTACAACGCTACGCACCAGGCAGAAGGTTTCTCTGTTGTTTATCTTTGTAGTGATATGGCATGAAATAAAAACAGGTGCCACTTTGCTACCTGAGCTGCATTCATCAGACTGTACAGAGATTAAAAAATACTAGTCAAGTCAAATGAACAAAACAAACTAAACTAGAACGCTTAATAAAAGACTTTCAGTTCTTTGATGTCTGTATTTAGTATTGATGTGTTGCAGCTACCCAGACATTTTCCAAACTTAGTACTTTCCGCTAGAACAAAGCAAGCTCCACTGTTTAATTGTTTTAAACCACCTCTTGATGGTTTACCAGATCCTTTAATTCATATTTTTGAGAAACAGCTGACAATAGTTTCCACGTTCTATACCTATCGCGACGTTACAGCCTCCTAACATCTCTCTGCTTCCATCACCCCTCCTCCAAATGATGAAGATGCCCCGGTACAGGGCAATACCTCATCACCCTCATGGAGCCAGAAGGTGCCTCAGGGCAGCTCCCAGTCCCACTGGTTTATGACGCTGCCCTGTGTCTTGGTAAGTTGCTTTTCATTATGTGAATCATGCCACTGAAATCAGACCGATGGGACTCTTTAGTATTATGTCATGGTTGGAGAAACCAGAATCTATTCTATAATTACAGTAACTATAATGCTTTAATGTTGATGTGGGTGTAATCTCTTAATTAACACATACTTTAAAAAGCGCTTAATGCTTATGACAAAAAGCACTGAAACTTAATGCACTAACTCAATAACAGCATAACCTACTTTCTTCCAAATAAGAAAGCAGGGAATTATTAGACATCAATGCATCATTCGCTAATGAGTTGTAATTCTGTAGTAATTTACCTACTGGTTGATGAGAAATGAGAGATTTCCAAAATATGTTAGAGTGTGGTTCCAGAAAACTAGTTCAACATCAGGAAAAAAGAAGTTATTAAATTTTTCTCCATAGTGCACCTGGAATAATTAATTAGTTGGCAGGCCGCAAAGCATCCATTGCAGGGCTCAGGCAAACCGGGATTGCACGCGGAGGCGAGGGGCAGAGCCAGCCGTGTGCGTGTGCTCCCCGAAGCGGGCATTGTGCTGTGTCCACATGCTGCCCTTCCCTTGGGTCTCAAAAGCTATGACCCTAGAAATCTGTTCCCTGTAACTCCCAGTTATTAACAGAATTGTTGCTGTTACTCTGGCCTTTTTAAAAATAAACACTATGAATCTACTGTAACATCAGAAAGGCTTAGGGAATTTTCTCTGCAAAATCCACGATGGAAAGGTATTATTTTTTAATGAAAAGACATGGTTCAGATGGCACTGCCTCCCTCTTATTGCTGTAACAGTTGCAATCATGTATTTCACGTTCTCCTAATGCATACTCATGAGTTATTTCTGGAAAGACATAGCATATTTACTAATAACAGAGAAAAAAAAATCACAAAAATCTGATTTCCTCAAGAGATAAGCCCCTGGGCTTAGGGCTGGTCGCTGTGGACAGAGCAACGCACCAGCCTTGCAGCGAGGATCCCTCCTCCCGGACCCACGCTGCAGCGCCCGCGCAGGGCATGCACCCTGGCTGGTCCGACAATTAACACCTCCAAGGGATGGAAGTGCCAACGGACGCTCAGGAAAGCAGCGTGATGTGTTCAAAGACCCTGAAATTACTTTGAAACCTGAAGGTCCATTTTCAGAAGTGACATTATAAAACGCCAGCAGAGCCGCTCCTGCTCCAGGGGAGAGCCCCGGCTACTTCTTCTGGTTTAGCCAGCGGAAGAACATACTGTATCAGCCCTATGGACAGTCGATGTGCATATACAGCACGATTTCTAAAATATGTACTTAAATTCTCAAGGTTCATAGCTTTCAGAAGAAAGCTCTGACTTCTTTACCGCCTGCTACAGATGTTTCCACAGCAGTAACACAGTGCTGGTGCTGCTCAGACTCCTAAAGCATTTCCAGGTTTAGATAGGAGGGTATTTATGCAAATTCTATGTACTCGTCTCATATGTGTCTAAGTATGGGCTATGGCTCAAAAGCCCTATCAACACCACCCTTATTTAATAAAAAAACCCACCACCCAACTTATTTTCCAATAAAGTGTGAAACATCTGCTTAAAAACCACCACCCAACTTATTTTCCAATAAAGTGTGAAACATCTGCTGGAGATATTTGAGGGACTGTAGAACTACAGATGCAGAATGTCAAAAGGATCTACGCAGTAACTGAAACACCTACTTCAAAATACAGATTTCAAGCAGGTCAGACTATATGCATGTTTTTCTGCTTGTTATTTGCTACTTTTAATACACTTCCTTGTCATCCCAGCTTACGCTGAAGCACAGATCGCTATTTCCAGGGGGTTTGAAGCACTGGTGGTGCACTGGGAGAGAACTCCCTGGTGCTGCCAGGGTTTCAGGTGCTCCTCTTGTACGTCACGCGATGGTTTGAACGTTCACTGCTTTATGTTTCAGCGTCTAATTTTAGATCCCTTGAACCACACCGGGTTTCTGTCTTTGGGAAAGGACTGTCATCACATTAAAATACTGCACATTATATTGAGTCTGTCATAACTCAGAAACATATATCAAGGAGAAGTGTCAAAATGTTAATTTCAGGAATAAGATTAGTAATTTGTCTATTATATGTCCCCTTTTTGTTTTGCCAATTGCTATAGACTCAGCTTCATCTCTCACTTTTGAAGGGAACTGATGTTTGACTTTTTTCAAGATCTGCCTTATTATATTCTCTGCAAAGCAAATCTAAGTTTTGCGATTGCATATTTTCTGTCAAATATTTCTCCTTTAACATGGCAAATTAATTCCACATCTTCCCTGCTTTTGAAACTGCCTTGAAAATTGTGTGTTTCCTATGAGCTCAGTTGTGACAAAATGTTAAATGAAAGTAACAGAAAATATCTTCAACACAAATGAATTAAACTAAATCTTAAAGCAGCTTGCTTGAGCGAGAAGGCACAGACGTTCTCCCCACTGCCTTCTTTCAAACACTTCAGAAAACACAGTTATGGGGACATGCTGGAGGACACAGTTTTCTTAAAAGAAAAAGGGGTGTGGGGGGAAAAGCCAAAGCAAGCCAGGATGGAGCTCTGTGTACATCAAGCTACAAACTGCCCTGAGAGCAATGAAGAAGCCTGTGCTGCTGGAGCTCTTCTTAATGATACCATAAACGCAGACGCCGCTGCTGGCAGCACAGAGGTGTTGGTGCAGCGAGAGCCCTGTCCAGGACGTCCCACCCAGACCCCAGCTGAGCCCCTCGTCTGGCTGCTTCCAGCCCGACAGGGCTCATCTGCATTTGTCCACCTCTTACACTCCCAAACATCTTTGGAGGTGGAAATGCAAGCAGCATTAAGACTGTCAGCTTGAGAGAAATGGCAAAAAGCAATTAAAGATTAGAATAAACAAACAGGAGGCAACTGAAAGAGCTGAATATGAAAAACAACTTACTGCTTTAACTGCAGCAAAGTTAAGCACCTGCCCTATTCTTGATGTTTTGCTTTTTTCCCTAGAGCATTTTCCCATGAAACGCTGTAATCCCAACAGTCCATGACACAGAAGAGCCAGGGCTACCAAGAGGAGGAATCAGGCAAATCAGCGTCTCATGAGTAAGAAGTGGGATGCTGAGAGGTCTTGGGGTAGAAAGAGCAGCAGAAAAGCAAAGATGACATTCCTCACAGTTAGTGGAAGTGTTTTACTCTGCCGAAACTTGAAATAACCAAGAAGAAAGAGCTTACATAAAAGGATTCAGAATAGCTGCAACATCAGGAGAAAAAGTAGTGCAAGAGACATGTGTTATTGTTGCCCGAGACTGTGAAGTATTTTTGTCCATGCACCCAGAGCTAAGCACCTACTTCCATACATTAAAACCTAGATGAGACGTACCCGCATGAAGGAGCTAATGATCTTTCCACACCACTTGCTTCATTTGTCACCACAGCAGCGGGGGAAAAGTCCCACAAAAACCCCCAAACACACAAGACCCTTCCTCTAAATCTCAGCTTCTCTACTGGCTTGGCATGCTCCTGCCTGGTGTAAGCCGAAGGGATAACTGGGCTTTGTCTCAGCTCAGACTCCAGTTTTGTGTCCGATACGTCAATTTCTTGCAAGGGACATTTATGCCAAAGAACAAACGCTGACAACTGCAAGCATCGGCGCTGGGAACAGTGCCGTGCCGATCACAGTGAGCTCCCGACAGCCCCCAAGCCACCAGCGGAAACCCCTCCAGGTGCCGGCCCCATTCCACCCAGCCGGGGGCCGTGCCCCCCGGTCAGCCCCCGGGCTGCCAGCACCGCAGCAGCAGGCGGGGAAGATGGCACAAGCATTTTAAGCAGGCTGCAAAATCATCCGCGGCCCATCTACCTAAGACTCTCTACCCCCTTCCCTCCATTTTTCATCATCTCCCTGCTCCAGTTTTCCCTGCAGAGCCCAGCTTTGTTCCAGGAAAGGCAACACCAAGCTTGCTGCTCAGCAGCAAAAGCACCAGGTTAGATCAGGAAGATTTCATTATTTTTTAATACTACGCCTCCCACCTGCCCCTTGGCAAATGGGCACCCAGGGTTGTGCATGCCAAGGACGTGCCCTGGGAAGGAATGGGAGGGGATGGGAAGGTGGTCCTTCAGCCCCTCCTGGCAGCGGGGACGTGTGGTTCATCACCAGGATGGTGAGAAGGACCACGCTGCCTTTCCCCAGGGACGCTTTTCCCGTGGGAGTTTGGGAGCTCACACTGAGCCCCCTCTCCTTTTCCAGGAGGAATAAACTGCAGAGGGGAGAGCTGAGCCCTGCAGGGCTCCCAGCTGCCGACAGAGGCTCACCGTTTTATGCATCACCAGCAGTAATAAAGTGAGCGTGCAGGCCAAATTATTTCCTCACTTACATCTGTGCAACCCCATTACCCTTTAGTGCAGTCACACAGGCATAACCAAGGGCATAATGTGAAGGCGGCGCACCCGAACAAAGAATTGCTGCTGCTGCCTCGTCCTTAGCTGTGCCGCTCCGTCAAGTGCATCTTTAATGCAAAGCTCTGGCAAACTGATAGCCAACAGAGGAGAGACATAGGCAAGCTGCTGAGACAATAAAATTCAGCGCTGAATTAAAAAAAAAAACCCACACCGTAGTTTCAGCTCAGGATTTGAAGTAGAAACAATCACGCTAATTGAGAAAACGTGTCCCAGGAAGGAGGCAGCTCTTCCACCTGCTCCCCAGGCAAAGCCTTCTGGAGGCACCACAGTTGCCACACAACAGTTGGACTCCCTCACAAGAAATTTCATAGAAAAGTACATAATCTTATAATCATTGCCTCTGTAAACAAGTCATAACATCTCGATTACAGTGAGGGTCCCCTGTGCTCTGGTAGTCTGTATATAATATTGCTAATTTAGAAAACAGAAGAGATTCTCTGAAGTTCAGAGACTTGCCCACCTCCCTCCAAGGAGAATCTAAATGGAGTTTTCTGCACTACCCATCTGTTCATTTTTAGACAACATGTATACTTTTTTCAAGATTAGACTGTTTTCCTCATCTTGATACAGATCTGTAGAGCTTTTGTAAGAACAATCCGGGACACGGACTCAAGCTGTAGTGAAAGATCCCCTGCACTGACAGAGCAGCCCTGGTTATTGCACAAGTATTTGAATAAGAAAGAAAAAAAAAGCAGACCAAAAATACCCATATTCCTTTTCGCAACTATGAGAATTATGGGCAACTCGTATGAGATTATCAAGGACATCAAGAAAACCCATTTTCCTTTAGGTACAGAAGGGGGTAAGCCTTAACACTGCCGCTCATTTGTTGGGGTAGCGGCTGCTGGCTCATTCCCACGTGCAGGGACCCAGGAAATCAGGGAATGCTACATCCCGGGGGGGAGCACCCCCTGCCTGGGAAGGGCCCGCGCGCCACAGGGGAGATCAGGTCAGCTCCTGTTAGCTGGAACAGATGCTTGTGGCAGATTTCATGTGGCCCTTTTTGGTTTAGGAAAAGGATTCGTAATCTCTTCAATAAATGAATAGCAGCATCCTGGAGTAATTGCCTTTGTAAAGGGATGGATAGAAAAGGAAAAAAAGAGCAACTTGTTTCCCAAGTCTGGCAAGTGTAACTGTTGGGAGCAGATTTCAAGGAGAGAACAGAAACAACCCATTTGGGTGCTTTCAGCTTACTGCCATAAAGCAATTAGTGATCATTTTTTCATTTATTCACCTTCCAATGAAACAGGTCTGTGAACTTTTCTGCCACGGGCAACGTTCATAACAAATGGAAAAGAAAGCGACTGCAGGGCAGGGCAATAAGCGGCACCAGCCCTTGCCCTGCCCGGGCGCTGCGGAGCCCCACGCTGCAAGCTGCCCTCTGTGATTGTGCAGCACGTTGCAGCCACAGCAGGGAGCAAAGCTGCTCCGCGGCTGCCTGTGCCTGCCTTCAGCGAGGGAAAGATGCACGCTTGAAACACCAGGCAAGAAACTGCATCCTCGTAACCATCACCGAGATGGTCCCAGAAAGAAGGAAATACAAACTGGGAGGCTTATTTCATCCCGTTGGGTGGGATATGAAGACTTCTTTCAAGGGGAAGAATACGTGTACGTATAGCAATTGTAAAGCTCCCGGCAGCACCAGACATCCTGAGAAAGAGCCGCTGCAGTCACGTCAGGGACCCCGCTTCTCCCTTTCCACCCCGTTTTCAGAGATCCAAGTATAAGCAGCTGGTGACAATTCCAACCACAGCAAAAACTTCCATCTGAAAGATGGCAGGATTTGATTCTGAAAACTTCCCTGTCTCCTCCTGTCCTTTTTCCCCCAGAACAAGTATTTGAAAGCTGTGAAGCCCAAATTCAAAAGCAAGAGTCACCAAAGAGACTTTAAACAGGAATAATGAATAAACAACTTCTTTAACCTCAAGCTCATCCAGCACCTAGACACAACATGTCATTTTTCAAGCCCAAAATTTCAGACTCTGGGTACTGTACTTTCATCTTCCACCATGACAGCTTGAGCTTCTTAGAGCTTCTGCGTCCACGCTTTCTCCACAAGTGCGTAGGAGAACACTTTGATTACCATGTGGCAGGTGAGGGAGGACACGTTTCTCCCCAGGAAAGGAGGCAGGAGCCGCTTTGTGCACACTTAGGGAGCCCCAGGTGAGTGCAAAGCCCCGGGAAGTGCCTCACTCACAAATCCGCACCTGGGAAGCCTCAGCAGATGCACCAGCCACGGGGCAGCCACACAGCTCGCTGACACGCTGCTGCGCTGCAAGAGAGGTGCATCTCGCGGGGAGCTCGGCTCGGTGGTCACCGCTGGGTGCCACGGGCAAGGAGCAGAAGAGCATTAGGAGGTGTGGTGGACTCCTCTGCCAGGGGCACAGGAACAGCGGTGGAGAGGTTCTGCAGCAAGGAAGCAAATGCACTTTAAGTGAAGAGATGCCTTTTTGTGTGCATTAAGGTGGTGCATGAATGCCAAAGCTTTCCCTGTGCCTCCTCCTGTTTCTTCACCTCCAAATCCAAGACTGGATGGGCTAGCTGCTCACTCCCTCTGTCATTCCCTACCCTTCTCCATAGCAGAAAGGAGAAGATAGGAGTTGACAGTACCTAGATTATTTATAAGGATTAACTCCCACAGGGCTCCTCCTGATGCGCAGCAAACACTTGTTATTATGCTACCCCATCCTAGTGAAAACCACTCGATGCTGATGCAGTAATCAGTCGTCCGCAGAACAAAGTCCTTTAAACAAAAAGACAGGAGGAGACCGGCTTGAAGCCCTAGCAGGCTCGAGCATATGAACAGCAAGGTAGCTCATGGTTCGGTTTCATTCCCCTGTGGCTCTCATTTCCTTTCCAGGTCCCATTCTAATAGACTAACAAGAGCAGAAGTAGGTGCTTCCTAATAATATTAGACCTCTTTTGGGAACAGACTGTCCCTCTGCACGGAGGATGCACCCAGAGCGTGAGCACATTCAAACAGGGATTTGGGGCTTTTCTATTGACCCTTCTTACAGGTTTTATCAGTATAATACCTTTTAAAGCCAGAGTAGATGTTTTAGCGTAACCATTGTAACCTTTCCAGAGGTTGAGTTAAGCTAAAATCTCGCAGCTGCAGGAAACACTGGGCACCTTATGTGAGTCATCCCATCAGCGGGCAGCCCCAGGCTGCCAATCCAAACACATTTTAAAAGCTAATCAGGGCCAAATGAGGTGGATAATTTGGTGGATATTCCCTGGACACTTCCTAACTCCTTGCTGCTTTTCACAAGGAATCGGGGTGTAAAGGGCAATGCGTTGGCTCAGCTGGTGTCATTGCTGGGCAGATCCCATGTATGGCAACGTTTGACCTTAGCTGCCAATTAGAGGCAGCCAAATGGCCCCTCAGCCGGGCTTTTCACAGCTGCGATAGTCGCTGGCCGGCACGTGGCTGTGCTAGACGTCGCCCTCCCGCCTGCTCCGGGCACGCAGAGTCCCCAGGCACTGGGGTCCTCGCCACAGCCACGTCAGGGGTACGGGACCGACATCATCAGCAGTTGAAAATTCGTGACCTGGGGCTCATGGGGTGATGCAACAGTTTGCATCATTCTGGTTTGCATCGTTATGGTTCGGACGCACTGAAATCTCTGGAAACAAGGTATTGCGCTTTGCTACTGAGAGAAAAACCAGCTTTTCTTTCCAGAAATCAGCTCAACTTCCCTACCAGGGAGAGAAAAGAACTGTGCAGCTGTGCTCTCCCAGCTTGGGGAAGAAAATTCCATCAGGCCTGGCCTCACAGCACAGCATAAGCAAAGGGTTAGGATCATCTGCAAAGATCACAGCAGGGAGAGAACTTTACAGCACCCCGCAAATTGCAAGAAACACCATTAATGCTAAAACAATAACCCTCTGCACATACACACCCACACAATCCTGCCCAGCACTGTGCCACCGGGGGCTCAGCAGCTTCTGCATTCAGTCAGTGTAGGAGGGCTGAAGAAAGGGAAGCATGTTCTTTCCCGATGAAGAGAAAAACTCCAGCAGCCAAAGGAAAGACGTGAGCGCAGGCTGGTGAGCCCCACAGAGCACGGAGCAAGGGGCGCTATGCAGGCAATGGATCAGGCACCATTTCCAGCTACTGATCTGTTCCACGCTCTGGCTAATTACCACTATTTCACCTTGAATTTTAAGTTCCATTTAATTCAGTCTAAATTCCAGTGCAGATCTTTGAAAAGAAAGCAAGCAGGAGGCTGGGGACCCAGGGGAAGCGTGGCTAGGCACTGTGCAGGAGCAAACTTTTGCTCCTGGCTGGCTCGGCAGAGACGGGGCTCCCAAAGCAAAATGCACCCTCCCGAAACATCTCTGCCTTGGTACCCGCAGCCCTTGTTCCCATAAGGCCCATCTCAACTGCAACGGTGAAACTGAGCTAGTAGGTGTTGGAGCAAGGTACCGACAGACAGAGCTCACGCCGGGTGTGCCGGCTCAGTGCAAGGACCAGCACATCTCCACCGCAGCCCACTTCGGCCCAGCTCCCGTTCCGCTCACCATTACAGCAGGAGATTGTCTGCCAAAAGCACATTTAGCACCGTGACTAATCTCTTCCCCTGATGGCTCTCAGCCCCACAAGGGAGTATCTCCAGGGGAGCGTTTCATCTTGTTACAGGCTTTTCTATGGAATAGATATGTGTGAAACCAAAGTAAAAATCTGAGCCATGGGTGCCTCATGAGCCAGGCAGCCTCGCTGTCTGTTAGGTGCTTGCATGGTTTGCTCTTCACTTGTGATTTCTTCTGCATTAGTAAGTCCAGTCCTGAGAAACACTACTTATCTAAATTATATTTTGGGCTTTATTTTCCCTGCTGTAGAAGGGTAAAAACCCAAAAGCATGCACAATGCTTAATATTTTCCCAAACTTTTATGTAAGAGCATCCAAGCAGACAATAAATGCCACAAATAATTCTTGTACTTCCAGAGAAAATCAATGTCCTTATCAACAGCAAGTGGTAGCTGCAGTTATGAATATTTAACTTACAATGTTTCTGTGAGGTTAGAAATGCCTTGCATACCCCCAGCCCAGCCCTGTAATAAACCCTATGGTCTTAGGGGATATTTTTTAATAAAAAGAAATAAAAAACATTAAAGCTAAGTCATTAAGAGCTGGAAGTAGTCATGAATGCCCATTGCAATCTGTGCAACCCATCAGTATAACATATCCGTAAGTTAGGGCCACTTCCTAATGTATTTCAAATTTATTTCTTTTTGTATGATAAAACCATAAAATGTTCTTTGCATTGCTAAATAAACAGCAAAGCAGTTCACTTTAGGATGATATCAGTACTCAAAAACTAAACCAAAGAATAAGCCAAAACCAAGGGCAGACCCATCTGTGCACGTTAAGTGCCGTTGTTATTGCCATAGCACATCCAGAAGAGCGAGGCACCGTGATTTTCCCGGATTTGGCATTACTGGATGCTGGAGGTGATGTAGGTATTCTCCAGGAGCACCAAACCCAAGACATCTGGCCAAATGTTTTGGCCAAAAGCCTTTGCTTTCTCTCTTTTGCCTTCTGGCCTTCAGTCTACATGGTTTAAGTTCTCTGAATCTTTTTTTTTTTTTTTTTTTTTAAGCATAACAAAGACTAAATATGTGATTAGAAGAGCCAAGCCAAGCCAGCCCAAGCCCTACATGGCTATGTGGCTCCTGGAGCGAAGGCACAAAGCCCCCCCAGCGCCCGAACCCCTGCTCATTCAGGCACTGCGCTCTTGGGAGCTTTCACTCTGTTCTTTTCTACTGGGCAGCCTGCTGGAAGTTTTCATTAGCTTTTTTTCCAATTAGATATTCTAGAACTGCCTGGCTGCTGGTGTTCCTCTCATCTCTCTACCTTGCCAGCTAAACCGTACAAGTTTACAGACAAACATTGAAAATAAACCAATGACAGCAACAACACATCCGATCACGCCTCCCCCAGGCTCAGAAAACTGTTTACAGCTCGTTCTAATGCAGTTCCGAAATGAAGGTTCCTGGCTTTATTTCCCCAAAATCTTTTAGAATCCTCTCAAATTTATAAAGTTATTAAAAATATTAAAGTTTGTCCTCTAGGAAATTATAGTAATTTGTAGCTACATCCAAATTTAAAAAAACAAGCCTAAGTGTATTTTTTCTTAGAAGATTACATCCTGAAAAATCTTCCCAAGAAGCTCCAGCAACAGAATGTTGGTATTGTGGGGATGAAGCCCAGGAGCCGGGGTGCATTCTGCTGCCAGGTTTGCAGGTGATGCGCCCCGTGGTCCAGCAGCGCTGCAGGAGGGGCAGAGCTGCGCTGCTCGGCGATGCACGCCAGCAACACGTATGCGCGTTGATAAACCTCTGTGCAGCTGAGCCCAAGGGCTGCGGGACCCAGCCCTGCAAACTTGTTGAGGTCCTGGGGTGAAAATACTTGATTGAGCTATTTTTGATGTTCTTCAGATGAGATCCTGGACTTTTTAAATAGGTGATACGATTTCTGGACGGATACTGACATTTTCAGTGGAGATCTCCCAAAGCCCTGCCCTTTGCTGGGTAGGAAGGGATGTGAATTATGGAAGTTGAATAAATACTCAATGTTAAAGCTTCCCTTAACTAAATGACTTGTATGCATAAATAATGTGGGGAGCTGTCAATAAAATCATCCACAAATTCTGTCAAATAGAAGAGTAATTATGGCTTCTGCTTGTTAGTAATAAAATGATACATTAGCTGAGCTTACACAAAACACAAACACCTTCTGATTTCATTGAAGATTAATGCTTATGTGCCAAATTACCAGACTCAACTTAATTGCTCTTTTTTTTCTTTGTTAAATGATAAGCAGCAGTGGTTCTGGTGACCTTGGATTTACATAGACCTTCAGTCACAGGAAAATCATCTGCTTTTATTTCCCACTCGGTAGCTTCTCTGGGGGCCGCAGCATCCCATGTCCCCTTCTGAGCTGGAGCTGCCCTGCAGAGCCCAGCTCTGGGGTTCATGCCCAACAGGATACACCCGAACCCACGGTCCCACAGAACTGTTTTTGCCTCTATGTGACAACCTAAACCTCCCGTTTTTATTTCTGTGAAGACGACATAGCTCCTTTTCTTTCCCCGTTTGTGTTTTGCCACAATACATTTGCAGAAGAAAAAATAATCACCCAGCTACTTCCCATCTCTATGGCAACGTCGCGCTCTGGCTCCAATTGATAAATACTTCACAAAACCCTCTTACTGCAGGTTAGTTGTTGCAAAAATTATACACTATCACTCACAAATAATTCCATAATATTTAACATGTTCTCTGGGTGAAGAGTAATGGCCTGATTTTAGCCCTCGTACATGTGAGCTCCCTTCATTTTGCCCGTGGTTTTCAGACAGCAGGGAAGTGCAGACACAGCTTAATCCATTTCTGCGTCCAAGCAGTGCATTTGCAGGTTTCTGCTCGATATCTCAGTAACTAAACGGCTTCACACGAGAACGCAGGACGGTGAGAGCATGAGATCCCACCTACAACCATTTGCAGACGGCCACTTAGAGAAAGCTGCTGTTGCACATCTGCCCGTTACCTGCTCCTCCCACCCCAACCCTTGCTCCATAAACCCACCTCTGCCAGTAAAGAGAGAAAAGAAATACAGGAATGTCCTCGCTCATCTCCCAAGGATAAAACCTGGGAAGGACTGAGCAGAGAAACCAGGGGAGAAGGGAAGGTTTCCACATTTGTGTTCTCCTTCACAAGCAAGGAAAGGGGCAGAACTGCCTTGCCCAGATGCCCTGGGTGTCCCTGGCCAAAGCTGCTGGCCTTCCTCCTCCTCCTTGTTGGCTCTTCTTCAGTGGAATCTGATTCTTTTAACTTCAGGCACACCGAGCCAGCAGGAGCTGTTGTCCCTGCTGGAAGGGCCCTCCAGGCAAAGTTCAAATGACCAATTAGTGTCCCTATGTACTTCTAAGCTGCTCTCCCAGTTTGCAAAGGCTGAGTCAGTAACCTTTAAAAATGCAAAGCTTATGGTGGGATGCTCGCAACCGCATCCTCAACACCACTGCCTGGTGGTGGGAAGGTGTTGCTGGGGTTCAACTGTCTCATTCTCTCTTATGCCACCGGTATTTCAGGACCTCCCCAGCACACAAACCAGGTCCTGACCTGGGCTGACCCGGCCAGATCCAGGCGCAGGGAGCACCCCGGCACATAACACTCCTTCGGACCAAGACTCCTGCTTGTTGCTGGTCCCTACGAGCCAGCGTGGCCTGGGTGCTTCAGCGGCCACATCAGCCCCTGCCTGTCACAGCCCTGGTAAAACGTCTCAGGAAGAACGTGGGATATTTGTGGACACTGAGCTTGGGATGCCTTTCGGGATGCCCAGGAGGTAACAGGCAACAAGCACTTGCTTCTGCAGCGACAAATGCCGTCAGACCACAGCGTTCAGCAAAGCGTTAGATCTGGATCTGAAGGCGTCCAGAGAAGGGAGTAGCTGGCCAGATTTTCCCAGTAGCTAATGAACCTCAAAGTTCAAAATTTCTACCTTGCTAATTGGATTTTTCTGGCTTCAGCTTAAAGCTACTGGGTCTTTTTGTACCCTTCTCTGAAGAAAGAGCCTTTCAGTACCTGGAGCTTCCTCCCTGTGAAGGTACTTATCCCACTGAAATTAAGTTACAAGCTTCTTTTTGATAAGATAAACAGACTGAGCTCCTTAAGTCTATCACTGTAAAATATTCTCTCCAGTGCTTAATCATTCTTTATTAATCTTTTCAGCTCAGTGACATGGCAGCAGAAAAGTAAAAAAAAAATAAAATAAAATAAAATCACCCTCAGGAAATAAGCAGAGAAAAAGAAAAAGCCCCACTACAGGAGATAAAGGGATATGCTTTCCGAGGGAGAGAATAGTCCAGGATTTCACAAAAGACACTGAAGTTGTTATACAACTGTAGTACAAAATTACTCCAAAGACTCACTGAGGTGCAGCACTGCTACCCCGCACGGGGAAGGGCGAAGCGAGCCGAGGGAAGCTGCCTAACGCCAGTCTGTGATAAAGGTACATCTTCTGTATTTCTTAAAGCGCCTGACACGCGGAGTTGGAGTCAGGCTGATAAGGTGGGTTGTCCTTTCAGTCAAGGATGTCAACACAGATTTCAACACATTCTTACAAAAACCCTTACAGATGCACATCAGACAGCGGAGGAAAAGGCAGATCTCTATCACAGCGCTTGTGGAACTGCATCAGGGACCACTTCAAAGATGAGTTTATAATAAACATAAACTAGGTTTAAATCAGGTGCTGCGAACCCGATAGCCGGGGCTTCTATACATGATATTTACTGGTTTACAGGTTTATTTGCAGTTGCAAGTCACCGAGCACTCCCAGGATAAACCAGACCCCTGAGATGACACCGAGATTTCCAGCCCTCACACACAGCTCATCCCCCTCCTCGGAACTGCCATGCCCGGCAGAGGGGCACCGTGCCCCCCGCGCACCCGCCAAGATGGGCACCGCCAAGCCAGAGCACCCCAGGAGGCCCCGGGGCACAGAGGGCAGCTCAGCACCCATCCCTGGGGCACAGAGGGCAGCAGCCTCGGCGTGCCGTAGGGGTGTCCCACCAGCTGAAACGTGATGGATTCATTTTGGTCCAAAAAGGTCACTGGTTTTGAACTTCTCATCACAAACTGGCACCCAATAGTTTCTCTGAGAGTGAAAATCGGGGCTGGTTCCACAGACAGAGACGTCTGTGGGACTGTGCAGATGCTGGATTAGGCCCACAGGGCGCATTGCGAGCTGAAGGCACTCCTTCACCTTCCCCTTGTTACCGGAGCCCTAGCCCACACAGAGAACTGCAAAATGCCCGGTCACCCCACACTCCCCCCATTTACACCTTCATTCCTGCTCGTTACCACACAGCAATCGTTGCTCTGCTATGACAGCGAGAATTAATGCTCTTTTTTGCGTATTTTCAGTTCAGTATAGAAATGATACTGGTCATCTTTTGTTATCTTCTAAAACTCCTTGCTCCTGACTTTAACAGCTGGCTATAGTTAACACTTGCAAATCTCATCTCGTTTTTAAAAAATGGTTCCGTTAAAGATGACACTGACAGTGTCATTTGTTATATTACTGACCCTTTCACTTTATTCACTTATAATTTAATTGTCAGTTAAATTTGATCAAATATGTCTGAAGTGAAGCCATTTGCACTAAAAATAATACATCTTCCCCCTTTTATTCCCTGTATTGTGGCAGGTGTTGCTTGGTAATTCAATCAGTGCCTGCCGAAAGCTGCTGTTTAATTAATAAGAAAATGGCTAACCATGTAAGTGAAAAAAACCAGGCATGGATGAAAACCCCTGATGAGAAACGATGGATTCTTGTTAAAATTCGGACATTCTCATTTACACTTTCGCTGGATTAAGAAGAACCAGGCCGTGGTGGAGATGACAGCGGTCGCAGAGGCACTGGGACTTGTGCTCCTGACACCTACGGACCAGCAGTGGCCACCGGCACAGGCTGCCGAGGCTCCCCTTACCCCAGCTCCTCCCCACAGAACGCTTGTGGCTGCAAAATGGTGATTAATGTTGCATTCATTTGGAAACGCAGCGTTTATAAAACAAAGAGAAATTCACTTGTAAACTCTCCGGCCTCGGCAGCCCATGTTGTCACAGACTTGGGAAAAATCCCACGCTGCCAGGGGGATGTTCTGAGAATGGCTGATGCTTCACAGCCTATGAATTGAAGAAACATATCCGAGTGATGAACTGGATATTTTTCCTGATTAGTATATTGTAATTAATCCTCTAAAGAATCCTTGCTTAGGAACTTTATTAAATCCCATTAAGACTAATGAATTGTTGTTGTTTCCTAATTATATAGTTGTTTCTAGTCTAATGAACTGTATATTAATAGACTTATAGAACAGACATTTTACTTTTAGGATGGAAATACTTTAAATAAGAGATATATATTCTTGCTAATAGCATCAGCTGTCAGCTACAGTCTCTTTTAATGAATCTATTGGAAAACACTGTCCTTTTGGATACAGATTTTCCTTATTTTGTTAGCTAAGGCAAACAACAAGCCAAAATGAAACACACTCTGATGTTTTATGTAAAGCAGATATTTTTGCTCCTGTTAATGCAATTTCTCATTACAAAACAAGATCACCAGGTCTCTACAACTGGCTGAATGTTTCTGACTCAAGCCATACCATAGAGGAAAAGCAGTACAGTGCAGGATGGCTGCCCCACTAGAGTTTTTTCCTTCACAAAATAAATCAACAACATGGCTGGTTTCCCAGCTGAAAAACCCATTTCAAAGGAGGTGCACGTGGTGACAACATCCACTTTCCCACCCCAAGACTTGGGGCCCACCAGCAACACACAAGCTGGAGGCAAACCCTCGTCGAGACACACACAGCACCAGCAGCGAGATAACTGCGATGAGCATCGCTGAAAAACGAGGCCGTACACAGCTTTCAGTGCCACGCTGAGGGACTAAAAAGCCCCAAGCGTTCTTTAGGTCAGTTTTGGTCACTAGCCTACAGCAGGCGAGATGCACACACCACTCAGTACACGTTTATTTTATTGTCCTCACTAAAAAACGCATCTCCAAGATACTTTGCAACCACTCAGTAGTTCTGCTGAATTTTCTCCTGCAGGAGCGAACTTGCTTTAAGGCTGGCATCTAACGCAAATAGTCCCGGGGCACTTCTGTGCCAGTTTGCCCCCAGAGCTCTTCAGCCCACGCAGATGACAGCATTACATGGGGGGCTGTGCTTCATTAATTCCCTTTCAGCCTCCCACGCGCACACGTCCTCCCACGAGCGACCCCAGGAGCCGCCTCCGTTACCTGAACCAGCTGAAGCCGTCTGCGAGCGGAGCTGCTGCCGCACCTTGCAGAGGAGCTGGGAGCTTTGAAGCCCTACCGCAGGGTCAAAGTTGGCGTCCAGGGCTGGAATAAAGGACAAAGCGGTCAGAAATCCTGTCCTCGTCCTGGCCTTCTACGTCTGCTCCCTGATGAGCTGCCCTAGCACAGAGCCCCGGGAGCGCTCGGAGCTGGCAGCTGGCAGCAGCTGGCACGGTCAGCCCTACAGCTGGTTTTATCCAAAGAAGTAAACACAGTTTCTCTGCAAGTATCTCCTGAACTTTTCCTGAGGATATTTTGTAGGGCAAAATAGACATACTCTTAAAATAGGAGCTGCTTAAAAAGTAAGAATTGCTACTGCCTAAAAAAAAAAAAAAAGGTCATCATCTTGAATGCTAATAACATATAATCTTCAACACAGTGCAGCCACACCACAGATTAATTTCAGTACAGAGATTATGCTAATATACAAAAAAAGTTGTGATATTGAGTTAGATCAAAGATTTTTCATTTTAGTCACTGTCTTTGGCACCAGTCAGTAATGCCTGTTTCAAAGTAAAGTCAAAGGCCCCTATAATGCACTGAGTTAACAGTAATTATTACAGGGAAAGGCATAAAGTTTAGACCAGTGTCACTTGATCTGGATCTGACATCAGTTGCTTAAAGTAACGAGTATTTGATGAGGAATGACAAACTCCTCGTAAGGCCAGTGATGCTTCTTGCAAAGACTTGGAGCTTTTTTCCTTCCTAACCCGGGGACATAACTAGGCAGCAGGTCCTCACTTCACTGACGCGATACGAGCCACTGCAGTCGAGTCTAGAGTCAAGCTAATGCTTTTTATTTTTTATTTACACTACACTGAAGTTTAACCCCACTGAGATAACAGTTCAGGAGGCGGCGCAGGGCACGTTCCCGTGCTGTCGGAGGAAGCTGAAGCTTTCAGCATCCTTCTGCCACATCTAACTGGTGTTTACTCAAAAAGCTGTGAACCGTTCAAGCCTTCTGTACTCTGCCTAGGAGATGCAATCAAATGGGAAGGAAATCGCTTCCAGAAGCAAGCCATTATGGGTGTAAGACATAAAACTAGCAAAGGCTTTTAGGAGTGCTGCTCCAGCTGCCCTGGGATCCCCAGCCACTCAAGGACACCTAGCCGGGGACACGCTGGTGGGCTGCGCATCCTGGCCAGCCCACAGCAAAGCACCACGCTGCTGCAGCCCGGCCGAGCCCACAGCTCGTCAGCCATCGAATGCGACACCTCCCAGCCTCACCGCTGGCTCCAGGCTGCGCAGAGCTGCTCCCCCCGGCAGAAGGCCGGCAGCCCCCCCGTCACTGCCACCACTTGTCCTACCCTGCCTGCCCCGACAGCCCTGGCACGCTCAACAGCTCTGGCCGTTAGGGTAACTCTCTGGGGAGGGCACCACAGACTGTACTGCCAGGTACTGTATTTATGACCACCTGTTCCCTGCAGCAGAGCTGGGCACTCGGGGGGATGGGGAGAGGCTCTGGAAAGGGAGGGTGAACAGCAGCGCCTTCCCCACCGCCTAGCAGGCTGGCACCCAGCCACCCCCCCCCATACACATGGCAGAAACTCCCTTTCTACTCACTTTCCATAAGAGATGGATACGCTTAGCCTGAACAAGCACGTTATGGACAGAAACATTAAGCTTTATAGGTACACTATAGCTGAACGAATTAAGCTCGATAGTCTCTTGGGAGGCTGATATCCAACCAGACCCATACATCATCTCTTGCACTTTAACCACCTCCTCTCCCAGCAAAAAAAGCCCAGAGATTTTCCTCCTATTTCTAGAGCCTCCCAAAGGCACAGTAGCTCTTTCCCTTAACCTACTGTCATTGGGAAGGGAAAGCCAACCCTGTTATCCAGGTACCCCAGCCATAACTTCCAGTCAATTCTCTGCAGGTCCCCAGGGCAGCTGGGGGCTGGCAGCGACCCCTGCACTGCTGGCACAGACCCTGCCCCAGCCCCCCCAGTGGCCCAGCTCACTTTCTATTCAAGCCTACTTTGAATTAAAACTAACACCTCCCCACAAACTTTTACTATCAGGGAAACAAACACTTGAAGGATGCATTACTCATCTTTTAAGAATGGAAAGAAAAATTCAAGAAGACTCTTCTCATTAAAGAAAAAATGTGACAGTACCTTTAAAGACCCTGGAGAGAGAAGCCCACCCACACTCCTCGGGACCCAGGGTTACAGGGAACACCTGCTGCTTCTGTGGGTGACTGGTAAAGAGCGGCTGGGAGGGGGCAAGTGCCAAAGCACCCACAGGTGAGCCCCTGCCCCCCTGGGGGAGAGCCTGCTGCCCCCTGGAACACTGCGCAGGGGTGGCGGGTACCCTCTGCCCCCCAGAAGGCTGCGCAGGGGTGGTGGGTACCCAAGCACTCAGCTGCAGCGTTGCCTTCCCAGGGGCCAGCCTGCAGCAGGGGTGCGCAGCACTGCCCGCGCCTGTGCTGGGGAAGCATTCGCCTCTTCCCCATCTCCCAAAGTCAAAAACTTTCAATCAGACTTGCTTAAAATAAAGAGAAGAGAAATGTCAACTGTGGGAGAACCTTAACAAATTACAGAACAATCACTTAGCTCTTGACAATATTGGTTAACGACACTGAACACAAACTCTGGCTAATTAAAAATGAGCCGCTCTGCTCAGGCTCAGCTTGGCTCCAAACAAACTTCGGGTATTTTGAATAACACCAGTCCTAGTACAAAGAATGCAAATGGCTACCTGTACAGGGACGGGACACATGCAGATTTCTGCGTTTGCCAATTCTCAAGGCATTGCTGGGGATTAAATAAAATGTTTTGTCGCAAAGTCACAGCACGGGTAGGTGTTATTACATTGCTTCTACAGTAGCAGAAGCAACATTTCAAGGCTGAGTGGGAGACAGTGAAGAAACACACAAAAGACCTAATTCTTTGCTGCTCCCTCACATGTGCGTTTGTTCCTGCCAAGGCAGACTGCTGCCATTTGATATCTTTGCATTTACACCCTCCTCAAGCTTCTCGCCTTGTTTTTTTGCCAATGAAAACAAAGGCAAATTGCAGCCAACATCCCATTGTTACCATTTGGCTCTGGCTGCAAGGACAAAATTTCAATATAATTAGAATAATATATATGTTATAATTTTCCCACATTTTTCTCCTAGGAAAAGCACAAGGAGACTCTTGCTTTCCAGGTCAAGAGCAGATTTTCCCCCAATTTTTCTTTTTGGAAGGCTCTATCAGTATTTGCTTTGCAATATGTAAGTATGTTGCTCCTCTACATTGCTCAGAAGCGTTATGAGTTTTAATTAGCAGGTTTTCAGTCTTTCTGACTCATTATAATAACAGACAAGAAACCACAGTTAAATTAATAAATCAAGTTTCTCTCCTAAATTGCTGTTGGGCAGAACTCAGAATGTTTTTAATATGTCTAATTATGTTTAAGGATCTTGTCAATCACTATATTAATACGCATCTCATGGAGACTTTTGGAATCAACAAAAAGCTCTGGCTGGGCCCAGGGCAAGCATTACATTAGTATTCCCTTCTCCTGAGTGCATGCTTCTGTATGATCAAGTGCTTTTCTATAATGCACACAAAAGCCACTCCAGTCCCGGTCCCGAACACCCTCAGAGAAGCCTTTACCAATGGCAAGGCTGAACCCAGCCCCAAGGCCACCGTGGAGGCACCCCCAGCCTTGCCGAGAGGCTGTGTCCAGCCAGATCCCCCGCCCTCAGCCCACGAGAAACTGGTTTTCCCTTTGGACAAGAGGAAAGAGCTTCCCTGGCCACCCCGGCCACTGCTGCTGCCCTGCTTCCAGCACCGCAGGAACAGCAGGGCAGCATGATCTGGGCAGCTCCTTGTGAGCAACCCACCAGATGAAAAAGCCTCGCTGTATTATCTATCCTGCAGATGACCAAGCAGAAAAATTCGTCATTACTTGACTCTCTGTTTCAAACACTGATTCTAGAGTGGTAATTGCATTTAAGACTTGAGCATCTTGCTACCACTTGCCAAAGAAATCTTGTTTGGAGAAGACAAAGAATCTTTGGGGAATGGAAGGAGTATGAAAGTCATAAACACACAAGCCTTTAAGTGTTTTCTCATTGTTAAAAGTCTGAATATTAAACACGATGGCTTCTCCAAACACTCCTCCATCAGGGACGGGTTTCTAGTCGTGTCAATGGCACCACGGGATATATGCATAAATTAAGATTGGCAGGATTGGGATTTTCACTTAAAATTACTTTTCTGCTGTTAGAACTAATTTAACAACTACAGGATTTTATTTGCAATTTAAAATAGATAGGAAAGAGACATTTTCTCTGCTGACCTCTCCCAGCAGGGAGCTCAGCGGCCCAGCAGCCCGGTGGTGCGGTGCCAGCGCCTGCTGCCGCGCTGGCACCAGGTGCTGACGAGCCCAGACGATGCGTCTTTAATAGACCCTGTGCTGCCAAACTTCAGACCAACCCACAGTTTGGGGTTTTTTTGCCTTTAGCTCTAGCAGAATCACCAAATACAGGCAAAACTGAGCAGTTACTGTGACAACTGTCTATCACGTACTCCACAGCACACACGGCTTCGCACTTTCTGTTCCTGTTTTGCATTATTTACAAAGCACAGCTCCAAACAATTCACTTAATAAGCACGACTAAAATAATAACAACTTTCTCATTTCGAAAATACAACATTTGCCATCCTCTTTACTGACATACATGGGCTAGAACGGGAAGGGGATGAGGACTTGCTTTTCTCCCACTTGTAATCCATCCTGCCTCCAGCAACGGCTGATACCTGGGTGCCCCAGAGAACAGACAAAAATATATGTTCATATATGTTTACTGCTGCCATAGAGATAGTGCCCCTGGCTAAATGGGCAGTGTTATTTCATAGAGGAAAATTACATTTTCTTTCACTGGGTTCAGAAAGGCAGCTAAGAAAAACAGATGAGTATTAAAATATATATTAAAAATATATATAAAGCAAAAAGCGCTTCTGTAAATACCTCATAATTCTAATGTGTTTTTTTTCTAAGGAGTCAAAACAGTTACAGATTGACCTTTCACCCTGAGGTGCCAAGAGAGGCGAGGAAGGCACGTGCTGGGATGCTGAGAGGAGAGCACATCCTGCTGCGTGTGCTGACCTGGGGAGGCTCAGAGCTGTGGGGAGGGCAGGACCCTCCTTGGGGCAGCTCCGAGCTCCATGGACAGGCGGGATGGGGCGTTGGAGCTTTCTAGACATACCCATGGGTCGACTCACAGGGTGCACATCCAAATACAACTTCTGCCGCCTCGGGAGAAATGACAACCTTGCAGGCAAGTCCTAGAGAGTGCCCAGCACCTCGGTGCTCCCAAGCAAGGCTTTTTGCAAGGGAAGAGGATCTGAAAGTGCTGGATGAGGGTGATGTGCTTACTTACTTTTTAAAAAGTTCTCTTTATCTTTCTTCTTCCCCTCCCATGCAGCTAAAAACCAGCCTTTTGAAAACAGACATCCAGCACCTCCGCCTGACAACCGAGTGCTTGAATCTTGCGGCAATATAAGCTCCGAGTACTTCACAGCCGGAGGAAAATAATGCCATTAATACAGCGAAGGGATCTAGATGCATTAGCTACACCCAAGAGAGGGCTCACACTGCACCTCTTAAGCATCCGAGACAGCAGACGGAAGAGCAGTACTGGAGGGGGTTTGACAAGCATGCCTCTCCTCACGCTGTTCCACTTAGGAAAGCTCTGAATCGCACAGACACAATAACGACAGAGGCGCATCCTACCCCCGGGAAGCACTAAAAGAGCCCAGGGTGCCATGAGCGAGTTTCATTTTTCTGCTTCCAGAAGCACTTGCCGAGGGTCCCGCAGGCAGCGTGCTCTGCCCATGTGTCCCCAGCACGTGCATCCACGCAGGGTGCGGTGACACAGACGGCCCAGCCCGATACGATGCTCTCCCACGTGTGGAGCAGCTGCTCAGCACAGGCTCTGAAAAACCACAGGGTTTTACCTGTGTTCAAAGGTCTGAAGCTAGCAATTAATGGAATTAATTCTTCCCTTACGGAGCAATAGGCTGAGTGACATGGACTGCGGAACCAGGGAAATAGTGTGAACCATCCCCTTCCACATTTCAAACCTTCAACTTTGAGAATCCAGGCAAGCTTAAACTTTGGAGGATCAGCCTGCAAGTTGATTGTTTCACCATCAGAAACCATTGCTTTGTAACTATTCACATGAAACTGCAACATTTCCACCCACAGCTGAAGTGAGCAACGTGTGGAAGAGTCACAGACACGTTCCTTACGTATTACATACATCAAACTCTTGAAGAATCCTGCGGCCATTTGCAGACCGTACATCAGTGCTTGTTGTATGTGTCAGGCAGTTTGCATCTTATTTCGACGCTAAAGAAGAGGAGCATCCATGTACTAGTTATTGCTTGAGAGGGGATCATAAAGAGCATATTGCTAAGAGGTTTCTCATTAGTAGGAGAGAGCTGGAGATTGTATGATTCATCATCCCCTTTTTGGAAAGCTTGCAGAGTATGGAAACGGCACAAATACAATTCCAGTTGCAACGAAACACCGTGTCTTTGAACATTAGCTTTGCTGGGCAGTAATAATCATCTCCATTTATTTTATTTAATCCTTTAAGTGCACAAATGCAAAATGGTTCTGTAAGTACCCAGAGGACAAATGAGGTTAAAACATTCATGGGCAGCAGAATCAAGTCAGGCTCACACTGCTGTTTTGTACATTCAGCCCTCTATCATTTTTGCCAGAACCATTACTAAGCAATCAACTTTAAACATTTCAGACCTTGGTGGCAGGGCTTCTGAGTAAAATGTCTGTCCACTTTTACTGAAATCCAACTCTTCATTATAAAAGAGCTGCACAGACAAGATAAAACATAACAAACATACCTCACTGTAGTATAATTGCACTGGAATTTGGAAGAAACTGCAGGGTTTTTGGAAAGAGACTTCTTTTCCCCAAGCTCTGGAAAACCAGCCCTGCTCTGAGCTGCAACCTCCCCGGCCCCAGGCTTAGGGCAGCCCCGCTTCCAAACAGTGTCTGTGCAGAGCGAGGGATGCGATAGCTCCGTACGCAGATGAGCAGGGATGGCAGCGCCGGGCAGCCCCCGGGCAGGAGGAGAGGGAAGCCCCCCCCGTCGCCGTTCCCCCTAACCCAGCTGCTGCCAGCGTGGACCATCCTGCTGCTACGGGGGAGCTGGGGCCTCTGCCAGGTGTTAAACACGCACAGATACTCCAATTTGTTGCGGTCGCCATCTTAATGTAAATTTACAATGTGAAAACTAGGAATAATTTGACACCTAGGAAAGGAAACTATGAAACAAAAGCCTGAAAACCTTGGCAGTCTCTTTGAAAGCAAAGGAAATGTCACAATTCCTTAACTGCATCTTTGTTTTTGCAGGCAAATTACAAGTCCAGGTTCAGAAGTGTTTTTGTTCTGCCATTCTGCTGTGACAGTCTATGCTGGCAGCCTCTAATTCATTCAGGAAAAGCCACAATAGAAGCAGAGAAGAAAAAGTGACAACAGTTTAGTGCAGCTCCAGTCTCCTCCCTGCCAGGCAATGGCAAGTGCTGACTTCCCGTGTAAAGGGGCTTCAGGACTTCCTAAGCTCTTCTTATGCTCCCCAGCTCCTGTCCGTGCCTCCGGACGTTTTGCTCCAGATGATCCCAACCTGAAATGCCACAAACTCCCCGGTTCACCTCTCAGCCTGTTGTCTTATCTAACAGACCTCTCCGCCTGATCGGTCCAGGTATAAAAGGCAAATAAGATGCACAATAATTAACAGAAGATCTGTGCTGTTCCTGTAGCCCAGGAACTATAAATACTATGTATTTAATATATTTATACTATGTATAAAAACTATAAATATAAATACTATGTATTTTTGGAGCCCTCAGGGATACAGATTCTAGAAGTCCGGTATATGGTTATTACTCTTCTAAGGAAAACAGATTTACCTAATTTGCAATGAGCTCTGATGGCGGGTAGAGGAATTTCATTTTTTTTTTCTTTTGATACATATACTGCAACTTTTCTATAATCCCTATTAATCTGATCTCCTAGGGAAAACTCTGCTGATCCATCATCTTGTGGCAATCTTAATTCCTTTAGTGCCTCCAGGCAGGAGAAATGGATCTCCTCATACTAACCTCTTATGCCTCTAAAAACTCCAAGTGAAAACTCCCTGGGGAACTCAACCCTTGGCCACAGCAAAGAAAATGTGTCTGGGGAGAGTGGAGCAAAGGTGTTGTGGGGAACCACTGCAGTGCCTTCATAAAGCATTCCCATGGGAAAGCTGAAATCCTGCAGGTTCCCTCCCTCCCCGACTGCTCGCGTAAGACAGACACTATTCAACACTCTCCTATTCAAAAGCAACAGGGAAAGAACATCTGTTGAAAAATAAATGCAGGACTAATTATATGTGATTGAGGATTTTATACCGCTATTTTTAGCTTCGCATTAAAAAGATCTGATGAATCAAACGTTTGTGCTCAGCATTTTGATCTAAAAGAGGAGCCGAGTGTCAACTGCACGACCTGCAGAGGTGGAGCCCCGAGGTACAGCAGTGCTCGCTGCAGCCTGTCGTGAAGCTGCGCATCCCTCAGCTTTTGGGCAGACTGAACGGAACCAGCAATTCATTTGAATAAGAAAGTCTCTAGTTTTTTCCGTCAGTACGAGTGGGAGCAGGTGAACATCAAGGCTCCCCTCATCAAGTTTACTTCAGCTCATTCTGCTGGGAAAGATCCAAGCAGCATCTCACAGTGACACATCTGAAGATGTGCATAAAAGGGCCTGCGCGCATCATCCGAAAGGCAGACAGATCCCACAGAAGGATTCCTGGGTTCTTCTGGGCTCTGATCCCGCATCATCGCAGCGGCGGCATTGGCAGAGAATCACAAGAAAATCTTGACAGAATTGTTTTTCATCTGCTACATTAAAAAGTAAATGGACTCCACAGAGATATTTTAAAGGGGCAATAAATAGGGGGAGGGCAAAGCTGCAGTGAGTGCTGGCAGGCATGGCCTGTGCCCAAGCGGCGCTGCAGCGGCCGGGCTGGATCTTCCCTTGGGAAGTTATGCATTTAAAGAGCAATGCTGGAGACATAAAAGGAAGATGGACACGGTCCTGGCAGCTGCCAAGAGAGCCATAACTGCCCAAAGCAAACACACTTGCTCCAGCGAGGGGATTGCTTTCATTGCCAGCCTCCCGAGCCAGGCAGGATGCTGCTCTGTGCCTGTGGGTGCCAGAGGTGGGTGCCGTGCCTGGGGCTCCCAGACTGCCTGGGCTGGCACAGGGCTGCGGGAAGAGCCAGGAGAGTGGCTGGGGGAGGGGGGGCTGCGGGGAGCCTCCGCTGCTCAGCCCAGCAGGCTTGGGGGGAGCGGTACCAGTCCCCAACATTCCCCAGTGCTGGGAAAGGCAAATCATTGCTACCTGCACCGCTCATCCCGCTGCATTGCCCCACTGAACCCAAGAGCTGCGTTGCAGCAAGGGAAGAGCGACTAATGTGCAATCAGAAGCAAAGCTGTTTTTCACACTTATTGCCCTTGAATTGGCAGAGTGAGACATCATGTTTTATATTAACTTCATAATAATTACAGTTATTACTGAATTCATGTATACCAAAGAGGTTACAGCTCCCTAGGAAAGCTCATAATATTATTAATGGATATGCCAGTCCATTGGCGTTATCATGTAACAAGCTAATTCAAACATTTTGGTATTAAACAGCACACCTCTGAAACTCACGGATTTGCACATGAAACAACTGCTTTACACAGCACTAGCAGAACAATCCAAGGACAGTCGTAACCGCTGCCTTTATTTAAAGCCATGAAATGAAAACCTAAAAGGTTTTTAATATGGAGGAATGGTGTGAGAAATTAAGGAATTGTTGCTAGCTGTGGAGAACCAATGGAAAGGAAAACCTTTAAGAGAAAGTAAGGAACTCACCCAACCTGTTCCCATACTTTCCCTGTGATTAACTGCAGAGATTTAATTTCTGCAGCAACGTGTTTGCATTGGCAGACAAACTTTTCCATCAGATTAGAAGAGGTGACCCATCTCCAGACAGCCGCTATTGTTGCTTAAAGATCTGGAGAGTGGCTAAAGGAGTCAGGAAAGGTCATCTCTGCATGGCGGGGGGAAGGAAGCAGGCTGCTGGCAGCAGCCAGGGAAATTCTGATACCAGGAAAAAGTGTTTATGATGAGGATGGTCAGAGATTGGGGCAGCTCCATCTCGTCCTGTCTCCCCACGCTGGGCACAGCCGAGGCCATTTCCACAGCCCCCGTGCGGATGCAGGATGGGGAAGCAGGAATTTACTCACGTGTGGTGTCAAAGCAACGTAAATTCAGACTTGTGCCTATAACCTCACATTGATTTTTACTGTAAATCTAATACTTGAAGCCTGCCATCAAATGAATTGTAGCACATAAAACCCAACCATACACATGATACGAGTAAAATTAGACAGCAGGTCTATTCCAGGACTGTTGCAATTTCCTCTATAATGTCAGACTATCGTAACACATACATATTTCAAAAAAATTAAATTGCTATTAAACTTTCTGACCATCTTTGTAAATTAACCTCTCTTTCATCTCGGCAAGAGCTAGCTTTTGATTTGGCAGGAAATAATTTTTTTGAGCAGTTTCCAGGCTTCTTCCATTAGGCATTTGGGCTGTGGTCAATAAGCTTGATTGAGTTAATTACCTGCTTAAAACAGATCATGCTTCTGTGCAAACCGGTGGCTCATCTGTACTGCAAATACTGGTTTACTGGTTTTCACCCCTTCTACTTGAAGGTGATGCTGAGTGCCCCGGGCAGCCCCTGGGGAGCTCTAGTCACAATTCACCCTTCATTTTTCCAGTGCAGAACTCGGGACTGGGAGTGCTTGGCCACCAGGTCCCTGGAGAGCAGCTGGGCACATCCCAGCGGCCAGATTTGCCATAACCTGGAGCTCCTGCCCGTCCTGCAGGCCAGCAGGGCGAGCGCAGTCGTGCTGCAGCACCACAAACAACCGCACAGCTTCAGCAAGAGGTTTTTCCCCAGAAAACACTGCGGGTCTGTGACAGCTGAGGTGACAGGTCCTGCCCCTACCCTTCTTGGCGTGCTCTGTGCGACCCTCCCAACTGATGTCAAACAGGTCCCTGTCACATGCAGCTTCGGTGGGGCGTTCCTCTGGCCACCAACAGGTACAAGGTCTCCCAGCCACCCCTCGGACAATCAGTGCTGCCTTCTGCCTTTCCCCAGAGCATGCTCTGTAACCAGAACCAAAATGCAAATATTAGGAACCAAGCCATGGCAATCTGCTGTGACCAGGTCAGCTAAGCCTGGCATAATAAGATCTACTGAGCGGGAGGCAGCCAGCCAGGGACTGGGCTGTTTGCAAGCACCCAAGCACGGGGACACGCCGCTCCCCGCAAAGCTCTGGCACTCTGCAATAAGCTGCTGCCACACAGGGGAAACTGCTCGACCTAAAGCAAAAGATCCACCAACTGCAACGCCTGAAGTCGGCAACCGATGACATTTTATGGCTTCATTACTTCAACAGGTGAAACAAAGGTAGGCTCAGGGTAAGACACACGGCTCCTGTGGGCTTCCATGGCGAACATCAGGAATTCAGCAGCGTTCAGTGAGCTGATGTGCTTATTTTGGAACCCTTGATCTGCATCCTGAAAGCTCACCTCTCTGATCAGCTGCAGGAAAAGATCTGATTACTGCTGTGCTAACTTCATGACATAATCTGCTCCAGATTTATGCCTGAATCTTTGCTTTTATTTTCATGCATTCACAGCTTCAGCCACAGACTGGCAGCCCACGTACCCAGCTTGTGCAATCAAGGAGGAAAAAGCAACACCAAAGAGATGGACTCTTCTTTTTGATGTGTGGCCTTTCACTTGAACGCTTTGGCCCACAACCAGACAAGGCTGCGTCCAAACAGGTGAACCCTCATTTATCCAATATCAACAAAGCCCTAATTGAGAGATCAGTTGGGGACCTGCCTCTTCACATGCAATTTGGAGCACTGACAAAGCCACCTGTAGGGGCTGGAAAATAAGTTCTGCCTCATTACAAAAGAAATTGCATCTAAATGAAAAACAACATATAATAAGAGCTCCAAAATGCCTGCAAAATGCTGCCAACCAGACAGGTAATCCGATGATATATAGCACACACCACGTCTTTGACAAGGGTCACCCTTAATTATTCAGCAATTGAAGGAGCTAAACTCATTTCCCCAAAGGCTTAAATGTTTTTCATTATGATGTGTAAATTCCAGGGCAGAGAATTAGCTGGTCAGAACCTCAGAAACTGCATCTCTTTGATAGATTAAACCCTAAATAATCATATGTATAGCAAAGCAGAGGCACATTAGCCAGGCTTTTTTCTAATATTTTGAAAAGATTTCTAAGTCAGGATATCCTTCAAGCATTCCCTTCCCCTTCTGCTTGGCTGTAGCTGTTTTTAAAATTTTAATGGCCTAAACTGCACAAGATATATTAAATCTGCGGAAGGCTGGGTTAGCACATCTGCCAGGCTCTGCAGGGGTTGCTCACGGCAGCAGCCCTCGCTGCAGCAGGCGCCAGCTGGACGCGCAGAGCCCTCGTGTTCCACTGCTGCAATAAAAGCTACAGGCTCCTCACCAAGAAGAACGAGAAATAGATGGTTTGGTGCAGGGGAAGACAGATCTTTAAGCTGTATAGTGCACTTTGTCCAGACACTCTATCTTCTTTTGCTGAAAAATACACACTTTGTAACTGCTTCCACTTCGCCTCATCATATCTTCTTTGTGAGTGACTTCCTTTTTTTTATTATTAGTTTTCTAAAGCATCCACCACAGTTGTGTGCACCTGGGAGCAAGTCCAGCTGCCGAAGACGCCAGGCCAACATGGATTTATCCAGCTGGTGTGGTTGGAGTGTCTCAGTTCACATGAGTGGGACCAGCTGAGCAGGACAGGAAAGGCTGCTCCCGCTTGCTGCAGTCTCCCATACACCGGAGGGAGCACAGCCAGCCCCGTGCCAGCTTCTGGGCTGCAAAATGAGGTCAGGATAATGAAAGACAACCTGGAAAGAGACAATAATGGTAAAATGATGTTTTGACATGGAGGCCATATATGGTTGATGGGGGGAGGGGGGAAAAGAACCAAGTAGATGATAGAGGAGGAGCTGGAAAAATAGTCTCTAACAACTGATTAGACTGCTGTTCAGCAGATCCCAGACAAATGTGATAAATTTCAAAGAATAAATCCCTGTCTTGGTTTATCTCCACACTTCTGTGCTTTCTTTCCTTTAGGATCACATAATCTCCTGGGTTGTGTTTTGTTGGGGTTTTTTTTGCTCTTTTGAGAGCTGTGTTTCCATTGTGTCCTGCCAGCGCAAATCCCTTGTTCTGTGGCACGCCAAAGCTGGCAGATGAAGTTATGAGGTTTTGAGGTTCTCCAGACACGGAGCTGCTGCAGGAGCAGGGGTTGGCAGCTCGGATCAGACCACCGCTGCAGCAATCCCGGTGCTGGCCATCCTGCAGGGATGCTTGCGGGAGATATTGCTGGTCCTCTCAAGGGATGATGGCAAAAGCAGAAGCCCCCACTGCTGTGAGCACAGGGTCAGTCCATGGGGTCCTTGCGACAAAGCACTGCGTGCCCACGGCAAGGGGTGCCCAGCCATCCTGCCCACCTGCTCCCCCCTCCTCAGCCTCTCTGCTCCACGTGGGTCTTGCATTTGCCCTCTCCGCTTCACAGCGCCTGCGCCTTCACCCACCCAGCAGGACCCCAGTGCAGGATACTGCTGCGGTGCCCACATGTGCAGCCCCACCAGTGACACCTCCGCTCCCCCTGCACCCCGACCCAGGGCTCTCCTGGGGAGCCAGTGCCGGGGACCGGTGCCTGAAAAGGTTTTCCTTCCCCTTGGCTCTTTGCAATGGTCTGCTGGTGTTGGCATCCGTGCCTGCCCACTGCAGAACAACGCCTCAGTGCAAGATTAATGAACAGAGGGGAACACTGCCAGCTATTGCAAGTACAAGGTACAAGACAGTACTGTTGCAGGCGGGAGTGCCACCAGCTGCATTGAGATCTATATTATTTTAACATACATTAAACTATTACAGACTTTTTTGAACCTGACTCTGCTCTCATGTACACCAATGTAACGCTACTGCCAACTCACGATAATCCTCCAACCCACCCCTTTCATCCTGGCCGTGCATTGCCGCGTAGTCTCAACGTACTTGGCAGACTACCAGCTTGTGCAGCAGCACCCCAACACCCCGAGAGTCACTTCTTGTTTCGCAACACCTAAGGAAAGCATAGAAAACAGAGTGAAAACCAAGCCCAGAGACAGAAAGGTTACACCGAGGTCAACACTTACTGAAACAGGGTGCTGGAGCATCAGCCAGGCTTGAGCCTGAAAGGCGGTGGTACAAATGCTTCCAGCTCAGCAGACCTGGGGTAATTGATTTTTCATGGGCTAAACCAAGAGCATAGGGAAAAAATATTTTGAATCAAGCTGAAAAATAGGATGCTTTCTTTCAAAACTGAACCTCCCCCAAAACTCGCTTTGAATTTTGTAGTTTGTTGATTTTTCATCTAAGCAAAATATTGGTTCATTTTTCAGGGGTTAGTATTGTTTTTAAAATAAATCTTACTAATATTTTAAAAAGTGTTACTTTAGACCTTCAAAACATAGCATTTAATAAACATCAACAGCAAACGTTTTGACTTTCTGAAAAATGTTTTGGGGATTTTTACAAGCTGGAACACTTTGACAAATGCACCATGAATTCGTAAGTACTTTCAGCTGATTCAAACCTGCATTTTTTTCAACAAATAAAACATTCAGCTGAAATGTTTTTCCCAACTCTAATGTTTGTCCTGTGCCTAAGGGTGAATTTCACTCTGTGTGAATAACAGTGCGGTGCAGACAAGATCAATAAAACTCATATTTCATTTTATTCACTGTCATGTTCCAAGCGAACCTGGCACACAGCTGTGGCATTACCGCACAACACTCACAATGTATCTTTAATTCCATTGGAATGAGGAGCAAATTGCCTTTTAAATCCTGGTTATACCCTAGATTTGATGGTGAGCCCAGAGAATGATCAGAGTGTATAGAGGCGAGTGTGAATGAGGCTCAGTCCCAGTGGGAGCCGCGGTTTGAACACTGGGAGCTGTGTCACCCCTTGGCTCGGGTGCCGCTCCTTCTGCTCGCAGGGCGCCGACGCCAGCAGCTCCCCTTCCCCTCCTAACAGAGCCAAGTCTGGAATAACAGAGCTGTGTTCTGGCCGTTATTTATCTGCAGAGAAAGCCCAAGCAGCTCCCCCAGGGACACAACACCTGCCCACACAGCCCAGCAGGGACAGCCTGCTCCGTCGTCCTTCGACGCACGCTGAGGCTGGCAAAGGGACCAGGGCACTACAGCCCACCCCCAGCCTCGGCACCTGAAACCTGCCCCAGCATCATGATGGACACCTGAAACCTTCTCAGAAACAGTTTAATCCCACATCTCACAGCCGCAATGTGCCAGTAGCCAGTGTGCTGGGAATGGCTGGTGTGTCGGAAACAGGTACCGACACCAAACACTGAAAAATGCAGGTTTTCACCTTCCTTGCCAATGCCTAATCCCATCACTGCTCCCCGCTGTATTCCTGCTCCTCACCCAAGGCCCCGGCAAGTCCCAGCCCTCCCCTTCAGCAATCCCACTTCCACGTACAGAGCCAGTGGAGATCATGGCCCTTGAATGGGAACTTTTGGCAATGTTTCCCAAAGGAACCAACAGAGGAGCAAGTTAAATACTCACTGCTTTTGGATTACCAGGAAAATGTTACAAAATGCTTCCAGTTTAGGAGAGAGACCTGCACAGGCACGGCTCCCCAGGGCTCCCCACAAGCAGGAGCTCACAGCAAGAAGTGACATTCATGGCTTTGGCTTTCTCCTTAATACAGAATCACCATTTAAACAAATAAACCAGCCACCGCATTTAGACACAACAACCCCCCAAGCACAAGCTGCAGCACGAAAGGCTGTTCCGTAACTGCACCTCCGTGCAGCACCTGCTGCGCTGGCTCCGAAGCCCAAGGCACCACTGCTCTGAGCTGCCATGGGTACCGCTGCTTGGCACTGCCACCCAGATCGCATCAGGCCTAACGAAGGATGCTTGCAACATGCTGTGATTTGTTGGGGTTTTTTAGAGCTGCAAAGCCACAGGCCAAGGAAGAACCTTCATCCTCCCAAACCACGCTCCCATCATTTATTTTTACCTTCTAAATGCAGACCAACAAGGCTGGTGAATGGATAGGACCAGTTTCTGTGGTTACTCAATGGGAGAAACATTTCTGATCACTCTAGTGATGCTCTGCATCACCTGGCAACACCACTTTGGGGAAAGTAGGGGAGAGACCAGAGGAGTCCAGGCTGGGATGCAGAAGCATGCAGCAGTGCACGCGCTGGGCTGGGCAGCTGGCACAGGAGAGCTTCCAGCAGCTACTTCACCCTTTCCCATGTCTGTGACCACCTGCCTGCAACAAAGCCAAGCTGTCAGCTCCAGTATTATGGTTTGTTTCTCCTGCATGACAATCAGAGCTCTGTTACTTATTCTTATCAAAAGTTAGGTATTTGCAGTCCCTCTCATCTCTACATGCTGTGGGAGACAGGGCAACAAGAGGACAGGCAGGGAGAATTACCTAAAGAGAACCCCCACCAGCAGCAAGTCCTGGCTGCCAGCCCCTGGGACTCTCCCTCCTCCATGGGAGTATTTTGTATTTAAATTGGTTTTGCTGTAAAAAAGGCCAGTTCCAGGAATGCACTTCTGTTCAGCATCCTCTCCGAGGCTGCACGGATCAATACGGCACAGCTCAGCTGCTGTAGCACACCATTATTATTACATTATTACATGTTGTGAGCTGATCTATCAGACTTTCCCCTTTTTCAGGACATTGTGGAGACCAATGTTGAAGTGAACGTAAGCCAGACTACAAAAGCTAATAAAGGAGAAGGAACGCCGAGATGTCAGTGTGCACATGCCTGTGTGGTGATGAAGTTTTCCCGTGCCATGTTTCTGCAAGATGCAGCAGCCATCCTGCTCCAGCACCCCAGGCTGCAGCCACCAGGACACAAGCCCGGGCCATTGCAACTGCGTGCCGATGGCAGCATCAGCTAGACATGGGTTGAAAGCAGAATGTGGGAACACCAGCCTGTGCTGAGCAATGTGCCACCGGCTAGCAAGGGGAGAGCAATAAGTCCCTTTCCAGCCTTTCACTTCATCCCTCTGCAGCCTTCGCTGCTCCCTGGCATCCTACCCAAAACAATTACGAGGAATTATTATTTTTTTTTACACGAACTACAAAGGGATTTCACAAATCAATGGGTTTTCCATTTCTCAATCGGAAAACACTTCTAATAGAACAGAGGTGCAAAGAAGGAAGTTGCCCAGAGGTTACAATAACAACAATAATAAAATAATAAGGCCAGAAAGTAATTTATCACCCTACTTCACAGTGCTTAAGCTTAGCAGGGAGATGCCAGTTGCTCAGTGACTTGTGCATTTGCTGCTGGAAGCAGCCCATCAAGGGACATGCTCCCGGCCACTCTGTGCCTTGTGCAATGGAAATGGGTCACCAGAGACCAAAGGGTTTATCTGCTAGTAACTACCTCAGATGGACAAGAAGGGTACGGCTGTCACCAGCACTCGGCTCGACACCTTGCTCTGGTGATCAAAAACCAAACCAGCCAACACAAAACCCGCAGAAGAGTTCTCACATTTTCCTCTGCTCTTTCCACAGTGGAAAGTCCCGATAACCAGCATCTGCCAAGTGCTATAGTGGTACTAGCATCTCCCCATTTTATTTACTGCCTCCAAACCACATCCCTTCCACCACAGAGCCGATATTTACATTGCAAATGAAGACTGACTACACCTGGGATAAGTTTACCCCATTTTGCTCTCTCCTCAATTATTTTTCCATTTATAACCTGTGATGGCAGCAGAGATGTCGGGGTTCAGAGGCAGAAGCTGGGCACAGTGTCCAGCAGAGGAATCAGGAGATGCAAAACGCCGATTTTTTGCTTTACTACAGAAAGGTTTTTACAATGATGTAATGCTGCTAGAGAATGCTGAGGAACTGTTAATATGTTGGCCACGTTACAAAAATGTTTGGGTGATTAGCTTGTGAAAGGAGAGATCAATCCACTGGAGTGAAATAATTGTGGGTTCATTTTGCTACATGCTCTGTTCTGCATTTGATGACTAATTACCAGCATCTAATAAGAGAACGTTATCTTTAAATCATGTAAAGGTTAAATGCATTGCTTTTACGCGATGCTGAAGACTGCCCACATGATAAGGCTAAATATTTCTTTTATTGCTATGTTTATCTGTTTTTATCTGTGTTGAGTAGAAAATACTCTGCTTTAAAAATACATTGTGGCTTCTTTGATCTCTTAAATAGATTTATAATTATCTCAAAATTGAACATACTCAGCTTCTGTACAAGTAATGGCCACGTGCTGCCCTTCACAGGCAGCGCAGCCTTTGGTGTGTTTTCAATGTTCTCTTTGGATGCAGGATGGGAGGGGAAGGGGCTGGATTGGTGCAGGTCCCTGAAGCTGCAGGGGGGAGGGCACACAGCTGGCCAGGCACTGCTGACACTCTGCCTCTCCACCAGGCTGGGTATTTTTTCCTCAGACCTAACTCTTTCTTAGGGGGGCGGGGGGGAAATATGGAACTGCACTGGACAGGACTGGAGCAAAGACTCTGGTGAGAGACAAACCGCAGATCTTTGGGGTGTTACCCACACTGGCTTTTTTTTCCCCCAGCATAATCTGAAAGCATTACAGGGTCCTGATCACACTGCATTCATTTCCCTAAGGGTTTGCTATGCCAAGAACCATTAACCAAACCACTTGCCCTCTGTGACATGCATCTGCTGCTGAATACCTTTTTTATACTTATAATAATGTCCTCACATAGGCATAAGTGACCTAAAAAACCTTTTCCATGAAGACATTTATTATTGATACACACACAGAATGGAAGAGAGGTAAAGGAAGAAAGAATAGAAGCTTATTGGATCTCATCTTATAATTCTGAGCATTTAAGACTTTTTAGAATTTCAGAGCAGCACAGCCTGGTTTAGGCTGGGGCAGGTTCCCCCTGCCCGTTGCATCGCGGGGACCGCTCGTGCCCTCCCACCCCAGCAGCTGCAGCAGGGCTGGGCAAGCTGCAGGCACCTTTCTGCACCAACAAGAAACTTTAAAATCTATTAAAAATGAACAAATTAATGAAAAGCAAGAACAGCTCTCCCCCCATCCTTTCCTCACGCTTGGCTGCTGGGTGAGGTGGCTCATTTAAAGCCATGGCTGGACTTCACAGTGGGCATCCCTACGTTTCCAAAAATTCATCCTTATTACAGCCATAATTTATGTAAGGCCCCTCTGCAGCCCACGGGGACAGACAGCCACCTCCAGAGCATAATTCAAAGAATAAAACTGAAGACTCAGGCTCCTGCTGTGAGTCACCATCACAAAGAGCCTCTCACCACTGGCTGGACTGAGAGCCAAGAGCAAATGGGATCTGACAGATACCAGAGTTAGATGCTAAAGCTGGCAAGAAATCTGAGCCAATATCTACAGCGTAAGCGCATCCTAAACCTCTTTCAGGATCCAGACCTTGAACCATCACGCAAGCCCAGCAGTCAGTCAGGATATCAGACTTCTCAGTTCACCCCAGCAAAGGGGCAGAAAAAGTGAAGAGCTGGGAGAAGAAAAGCAAAAACTGTTCCCAGGTGACTCTGGCCCTGATCGGGAAAGTGAAGAGCTGAGCTTCCTGGAAGACATCCTGCTCTCACACAAGCTTTTTTTTTTTTTTTCTAAGGTTTAATCCTCCAGTGAAAGCGGCACCCAGCCAACTGCTTACATTTCAGGTTCAGGAAAAATTTGTGCAGATTTGTAACTCAGAGCAACTGTTTTTAGCCTGTCGTTAAAAGAAATGGAGAAAAATAATTGCAAGGTAGAGCAAAGTATCATCCGCATGCTTTAATTCTGCAAAATCCAGGGAATTAAAGCTCCTCTTTCTAAATGGCACTTGTGCCATTAAATTAAGTGTGCAGGCTGAGAGCGTGTCTGTCCAGCACACTGTTAAAGAAAAGGTTTTCTGAAAGTGAAGGAGTAAGTAAAGTGTCATGTCTGCAAGAAATGACTTTAGATAGAGGTCTGCTGCCGAGCCGCAAGTGTTTCATTGACACCCTTCAGCAAGTGACATTTCTAGAACGCGCCGTCAGCCAGCAGAGATGTCAATAGCTAATCTGGGGCTTGTTACAGTTTACACTTGTTTACTGCCATTTAAGTAGACCAGACATTGATGCTAAGGAAGTGGGAGGGAAATGGTTTGAGTCAATAGTGTGTCTTGTCAGGAAATTAATTTGACTCTGGTCTTTGTGCCCCAAACTGCAGAGAGAATCCGTCACGGGAGGACTGGCACCGCTGACAATGAAATCAGTAACGTGGAGGAGTCAGCAGCTCCTCCAGCACCCACCCAGCTTAGTGTTAATTTAAAGCTCACACCGGACATCTAACAAGTGCCTTTTATCACAGCAAATTTTAAAAGGAACAGTATTTTCTGACATAAATGTCTCTGCTAACGACAAAGACCAGAAGTAGCTTGTGACCACAGAATAGATGTTTTTCAAAAGCTTAGCAACAGCTCATGTGCTGAATGTCATCATCTGCCTCAGAAGGCCAGGACTGTATTGTCAGGATTACGTGAAATTTTCCTGAGTCCTGTTTGCAATGTTTTTTTAGCTATGCATCTTACCTTCCTGGCTGAAGGTCCGCTGAGAATTATCCATCCCTACTTTTGTTTATGAATAGAGGCTATGATTAAAAGCCAGGAAGTTCTAATTATTTATTATTAGTAATATTTGTTATTATTATTATTATATTAGCACTTTTGAAAACTCCTTGAATTCAGCTCAATGCAGAGAAAACCACATATTTCGCAGCACTGAGCAGCGGCGCTAGCTGTTAGCACTATTGACTGGTCCACAGGCCAGATTCTCTACTCATCTGCTTTGATATTTCTCAGCAGCTGCTAATGCCATTATCTGGATTTCCATGGGAGTGAGCTAGAGCAGAAGGTGGTCCAACACAGAGAGTTGATCCTGTCACATGAGTCATCCCTGTAAAACGCTATTTTTACAAAACGATTTTTATGTGCATCAACCACCCTGCTAGCACAGAGCGCCACGAACCAGTCCTGGCCCCAGCACCACCGGTGCAGGCTCCCACCGCAGCCCTTCACAGAGGCAGGACAGGCAGGGCAGGACCCGGCTCTGCTTTCGGGCCATGCAAGCCTCATGCTCAGATAATGCCCTTCACATTTTCAAGCTTTTTCTTACGTTTATGAGGGCAAGAAACAAAATTTAAATGAAAGCTGAGGTTAGATTCTCACTCTGTGCTCTCAGTTTCTGGTTTTTCAAAATCTTGGGGTACGTGTCTGTAGCATTGTGGCTGGTGACTCCGCACGCCTCTACCACGGGAGGCACTGATCACCCCTGCACTGTGCCAAGCCAGGTGAAAAGCACTATTTCTGATTATCAGCCACACTGTTCTGTCTTGCTGCACATCATTCACCTTCTCCCCAAGTTGCATACAAGTGGCTCTCCAGACTTACCGTGACACTGCACGTGTGTATATTTGCATGGAGACAACATTACAAGAGCATGAGCCCAGACCTGGCCCAGTCCCTTCAGCAGTCTTTATCAGGGACTCAGATAAGCGATATGTGTATTTGTTTTCATTGTTTTGACATCTTTCCAGTGCCAATTAAAACCTGAAGTACTTTTTCTTGCATTATTTCTTTTTGTTGTTTAGAATTGTAAATGTTTGTTTTCCCTAACAGCAGAGTTTGTTTTTTCAGACCTGTTTCTCCCTCAGGCTGGAGCTAAGAAAAGCACCTCGATGGTGTGCAAGGAGATAGTCTCGTTTGCTCTGTGAACCAGCAGGAATTTTAAGTGAACATCTATTCATACATCTATTTGTACTGGATTAATTTGTAAATAATCATAACCATTCCTTTCTCCTTACCGCTGTCCTTAGGTGAAGGAAGGGTTGTAGCTGTTTCCAAACCGTTGCCTGAAGAGCCCTACAGCTCAAAGCTCTACATCCAGCAGCAAGGTCTGAATGCCGTGGGACAACTTGTGTTACCAGCTGGGTCTAAAATTCACATTTTAGTAGGGGTTGGGATGCTACAGAGCCAGCCCCCCTGGCTACAGACCAGCAAAGCACTTAGTGTGTGTGTTTACCTTTATGCACATTAGCAGACCCTTGACTTGCTGGGCCTTTAGGATCTCCATTTAAAACATAGGCTTAAATATTGCCAAGCAGCTGCCAGAACGCTCCAAAGTCAGCATGGAGCAGGGCTGAGCACCCAGGGCACGCGGTGGATTTATGTGTCGGCCCTCCCCACTCTGCCCCGAGGCTCACTGCCGCAGCCACTGCAGTGCATCTGCACAGCCGGGATTAATCCGCACTCCGCAGCCAGGGACCAAGGCACCCCCAGCCATTCCCAAGAGATCTGCTTCCCAGTAGGGACTCCTGAAAACAAGCAATCATGGGAGTTCAGCTAGCAGATTTACCAGTTCCTTTGCCTGCATGTTTGAGTGCTTTAGATGATTTATCTGCTCAGAAAAGGATTATTTTTGAGCCTCCCTTTGCCAAAAAATGTAAGCCTTATCAGATGGAAGTCAGAATCTATTCTTCGGATCAGCAGCCTGGATCAAAGCTGAGGTGGAAAGGAGGTCACATAAAACGCAGATGCTTTCATGAATATTTGCCTTGCTTTTCCTTAAGCTTCACATCTGAGGGTCTGATCTTGAACACACTGAGTGCCTTCACACAGTGCTGCATGCTCCCAGCACCGTCGGTAACGCAGCTGGGGGAATAAGGTACCATTTTATTTGGCTTCTGTAATATACTAGATTGCAGAATGCTGAGAAGTTCCATTTCTTTCTGCTGGTGTTTATAATAGCAACAAAGGAATTGTCAGATCCAAATTCCTAGTTATCTGTGTCACTTCTAGCCTGGAATAGTTCACCCTTGTTCCTCAGCTAACTTCTTCCTGCAGATGAAGGTAGTATCTTCGGAAGCAGATCTTTGCAATAAATAAACAAGATGTGGAAAAGGTTCTTCAACATTTTGAATCCTGAGAAAAAGAGGAATGTTATATGCCTGCATTTCTTCCATCAGCAGAAGTAAAGAGCTGCTTCTCTCTCAACTAGCTGCTCTGAAACCGGGCAACATCTGCAAACTCAGAGTTATCCAAACAAGAAGTGGCATAAAATTGTGAGGTTTCATCAATACCAAAGCCATCATTTGGCTTGAACTCTATTTGAATGTTTTTGCACAGCTATATTGCTTGCCCTTTTAAATACTTCCTATCTTCCTGTTTAAGCTGGCTTGTATTATGCCCTGCTACACATTCCAGACTACGCCACCTTCTGCATGTTATTCCTCGTAAACATAGTGTTAGAAAACGCATTATCTAAGCACACAGCTGCAATGATGAATGTTATCTTACCTAATTTAAAAAAGGAGTTATTGTAACTCAGTCCTGGGTGAACAATATAAATTTTCATTCTAGAAGGCTTCCTGGTCAGAAACGTGTGCACAACGATTTTGAAAAAAATCAAATACTTTTTTTTGCCAGCTTGTCATCCAATACAAAATCAGAATTACTAACCAGTTTGACCTTGAATTTCACTATGAGCAAAACCAGCCATACTTAAAAAGATGTGCCATCTGTCTTGAGTAGCCCCACCTCTACCTGTAAAATTGTGTTCAACGCTGATAAAGTTTGCATCTTTGGCAATATTACACGTTATCTTAGTAGACATAAAAAGCCCACCAGGTCACAGCATGGTTTGGGTTGGAAGGGACCTGACAGACCATCTGGTTCCCACCCCCTGCCACGGGCAGGGACACCTGCCACCAGCCCAGCTTGCTCCCAGCCCCGTCCAACCTGGTCCTGAACCCTTCCAGGGATGGGGCACCCACAGCTGCTCTGGGCACCCTGTGCCAGCACCTCGTCACCCTCACAGCAAAGAATTTCTTCCCTATATCTAATCTAAATCTCCCCTCTTTCAGTTTAAAGCCATTCCCCTTGTCCTGTCGCTGCATGCTCTTGTGAAAAGCCCCTCCCCAGCTTTCTTGTCAGCCCCTTCAGGTACTGGAAGCTCCTCTAAGGTCTCCCTGGAGCCTTCTCTAGGCTGAAGAACTAACTCTCAGCCTGTTCCCACAGGAGAGGTGCTCCAGCCCCCTGAGCATCTTCATGGCCTCTGGGTTCACTCCAGCAGGTCCCTGTCCTTATGCTGGTTGACGCAGAGCCGAACGCAGCACTGCAGGTGGGGTCTCAGCAGAGCAGAGTTGCTATCTTTTTACACCACTAAGCAAGTGTGATGTTTCCAACATCTGCACAACCTTCAGATAATTTGTCACTTTGACAAGCCAAGTGAGCAAAACCTGCTCTGCAGTGAGTGCCGGGGAAAGCACCGTGCTGCTCGGGCTTGGTTTTCCAGCTGGAGACAACCGCCAGCACCCAACTCAGGGCCGTTCCTGTAGGCTGCAGAGTATGTTGCCAGAGGGGATGTTGGTAACAAACCAGAAAACCATGATAAAGACAAGTTCTGCTTTCTTTCACAATCTGAGGGTCTTTCAAACAAACATTAGTGGTATCCTGGAAAAATGCCTGAATATTCCAAAATGAGCTGATCTTCCAGCCTGTTAAGAAGGTCTCCCTCATGTGCACATGGCCTAAGAGCAAGAGAACCCCTGCTCAGAGAGATGCTTGCATAAACAGCCCTTTGGAGCTTCCCAAGAAGCTTAGGTGAGAGATTTTTTCTATTTGTTAAAACTTCATTTAACACTGGGCTACCCAAAAAACACTAAATTTACTTTCAAGCTATCAGCTCCTGCTTCTGCAGTGAGCAAGTTTAAGTTAATGCTCTTTCTATATCAAAGGTCTGTACTAAGGATTAAATCTGGATTCCAGGTTAGCCCTTAATGACACACACGCTCACAGAAAACCTTCCCTTTATCTAGAAGACGACATCCTGCTACAGCAAGACAAAAATAATCTTACTGGATTCAATAATTAAAAAAATATCAGATTAAACTTGAATTCTAGTTACAGAATTTGTCTGCAGGTAAAGTTATTTTTAATCTGTTCCAAGATAAAAAGAGTAAATCTATTTCTGCCTATTAGCATTCTCCTATATGTTGAGGGGGTTAGTAAGACAAGTTTGGTCTACAATCTCTCTCTGCTTCCCACCCCCCCCAATGAGTTGGGAACCATCCCTCCTGACCATCAGGCAGCAAGCCATCCCAACTGTCCATGCCTGGATGTCTGAGCTCACCACGCTCACGGCTAAGCCAGCCCTCGCCACAGCACATCTGCCCGCACCAGCCAGCCCAGCTGTGGAGGGGCTCCTGCTCCAGACCCGCCGCATCGTTCCAGCACAGACCAGAGCCACAACCCAACAAATGACAGAGAAACAACAATCATCCCCTTGTTTACACACATTAAGCCTTCAGCACTTCCCTGTTGGCCTCGGCCCCTCCTGCTCCAGGCAGAGAGCCCGAGGTGGCTCAGATCCCCAGCAGCAGGTAAGAAGGAGCAGAGCGGCTCCGGTGCATCGCACCCAGCTCTCAGCCCAACAGCCCTTACTGCAGTACCGGAGCTCAGACGCTACTTCCAGTAAGAGCCTCTGACCTTTTGTTTCTCCACAGGCAGCCCAGTATCACAGCCCCAGGCCTGCCCTGGCTTCAGAGGGGAGCGGGAGCATCCAGAGGCAAAGTGGGGCCAGTTCCGAAGGGGACAGGGCTTGCTGCAGAAAGCCTTCATCTCCTCTTCAGTGATTTTTTTTTTTCCAGCTATTTTTACCTTCAATGTGATAATTAAGCAGCAGGGAAAAAAGCTTACAAGAAGTAGAGCCTTTCCTTTTTATTTTCAGCATTTTGCCTGTCTCATTAAAGGTTCCATCAGGGGGGAGAGAGTCACCTCTCCAGCGACGCCATCATAGAAACAGGAATCCGCCCCTGCGCAAATCACAGCCAGAAGTGCTGCATGAAGCCTCCAGGCTTTGGAAGGAAAGGCAACCCCCCCCCAGAAAAAAATAATAATTTAAACAAACTCTTGTCACAGGGTTTGAGGTCTTGAGCCACATTTAGGAAGAGAGGAGGATGGGGAATGGCAGCCTCAGCTCCGCTCTCCAGGACACTCCAGGATCCCTTCTCCAAAGGGCTGCGCATGTGAAGAGGGTCCATCTGCCCCTGCCCACACCCACACGCCTCAGAGCCACCCAAGCAAGTGCATGAGGAGAAGCTGTGAGCAGACAGGACCCCCTCACACTCCAGGAGTGGACAGGACCCCACCGCGCTCCAGGAGCAAGGCAGTCCCACAGCAGGAATCCAGCAGGGAGGCAGCTTTCACCCTTCCCTCCGGACCCGAGGGCTTCGAGGCTGGGCAAGCGTCTCCTTCCCCCCTGCCCCCAGGCAAGAGGTTAGCTGTGGCTGCCATCCCAGCTTGCACGACACAAGTGTGCTTCATCAAACTCCAAATGGAAAACAAACATGGGCTTCCTTCCAGAAAGGGGAATTCACTGAGGAGACAGGGTTTGCATCTAGAAGAACAGCAATTGCTTCTCCAAGCAAGAAAATACAAAAAGCAGATCCAAGAAAAAGCAGCAGCAAATCCTTTTGCAGGTTCTTTCTGGGAGCCCCTGGTTCTCTCTCCTGTGTCCTTGTGCAGCCACTCCATCAGCAACAGGCATCCCACCACAGCCCAGGCTGCTCCCGCTGCTTCGCAGGGGACAAAAACCACCTGGGAGGACACAGCAGCCACAGGGTGTCTGCGTCCCTTCTACCTGACAGCTTCTGTATTTTCTTTCACCCACACATTTTTTAACATTTACTGTCTCTAACTCAAAAGACATCCAAAGTTTCCCAAGCACTGCAGCAGAAGTATGCACATTTTCTTATAGATGTGAAATCTGGGACTAACCTGGCAGACACAGGTCCACGGCCACCGGTGTGACGGGCGAGCGCAGCACCATGCACAGGGCAGTGACAGGCAGCGGGTCCTTAGGGCACAAGCCAGAAGCAAGTCACAACTCTGTAAATCTAAGATGCCACACAGGCACCACGATCCAATTAACTTTTCATCCTGCCTGTCTGGGCTGTGGCTGCCCAGCACGCACTGCCAGGGTCCGGAGGGACTGCTGCACAAGGGTGGGAAAGCTCCTTTCCTGGACACAGGGATGCCTGGAGAAGCAGCCTCAGCGCTTGCAGGGAGAAGCTGGCAGCCTTGGCCTTTTATCATTTCCCTTCCCGGCCCAGGCCACACTGATTGATGCTGTAACTATCTCACATGGTGAATAGCTTATTGCTCGCAGGTGAGCTTAAAAAAAAAAGAAGGAAAAAGAAAAAAGGAAAGATCCTGGCTCCTACTGGCCACCCCTGGCACGCTCTGAGTACACCTGTGCAAAGCACCAGTGCATGGGAGCAGCTGTTTTCTACTCTGGTTTGCCCAAAAGCAAAATAATCGAAGTGCAGGCCCTGGGTGGAGGAGACTCCGTCACCTTTGACGTAACTATAGACTATATACTGGTTAGATGAGCAAAGACAATCTTGCTCACAGATTTCTCCTCCCTGCCCCCATATCTAATAATAATAAAAAGGAATCATGACAGTACAGGATTCATTCCCCAGACAATAGCTAGGCAAGCTGTATATTGCTTTATGGTTGCTGACTTGATTTAAAATGCACTCTTAAAAATGAAAGAACAACTCCTTAAATTCGCAGTAAACGTATAGTTCCACAGATCTGATTTACTGGTTGTGAGCCACCGAAAAACTGCAATTGCAATTTATTGTATTGTTGACTCCAGCAGTGAAACCTTCAGCATCACTCCAGCTCTGGTAACTACTTCAAACCTGATCATGTAACATTAATCATTTATTTTGGGTTGTTTGGTTTTTGTTTTGTGTTGTTTTTCTTGTTGTTGGCGTTATTTTTCCTCCCCCTGCTTTTCTTTAATTGGTCTCTCGACTTCCAGGAGATAATGATGATTGCTTTGATGGTGACTGGTTAACCCAATGTGTGTGAGATCAAAGGAGTGCCGTTGGTTTGTGCTTTGCTCAGTTCAGAGCTTTTTAGCCTTGTTTGACTCATAATTGCAAGATTTCCCAACTGGCTGGAGGCAGATCATTGCAAAAGAAACTTGCTGCAGAGCACTTGGGTAAAGAACCATGTGAAAAGTCCTGCCTGGGCTGTATGACACTGAAGCACCAGCAGGTCAGAGCACAGTAAAGCAGAACCCAGGCGCTCTTACAGAGCCTCTAGCTTTAAGCCAATTGTCCCAATTTCCCTCTCGTGGGCACTGCTCCAACTCCCTCACCTTCAGTGAATCTACCACCCACTTAGGCAGCACAGGCAAGAGGCACATCAGGCCTGTCCTACCGACGGTATGGCACGACTGGCAAAAAAACGCTTCAAATTCAGGATGGCGAAACCAGCACTGGTCTCTTCAAGGCAAATCACAGGTGGTATTGCCTCACAAGCAGACACGGGATACCCAGGCACACCAATTCGCTTCTCTGCTAATTGATCTAGCAGCATTGCCTTCCTGCAGCTAACGTATCTCCCTGCTCACTCCTGAACAGCCCTGCATCCGCTGCTCACTCCAGCTTCACTTTCCACTCTGCCCTTCCCTACTCGCCTCGTGCAACACGCCCAGTCTCATCTGTAATCAGGAATGTTAACACAAGACTCTCATTACTTAAATGTTTGGCTGTTGATAACGTGGAACATAGCCAATTAAGCACAATCCCTGATGAGCTGTTGCAGTGAGTAGCGTTGCAAACCAGTGTTGTTATTTTACTCGCCGTGTGAAATGAGACTGGAAGAGTGAGCCACGGTATGCACTGGGGAGAGACAGAGGTCAGTGGACAATAAATCAAAGCCCTGACTCAGTATCACTACTGTCCTTCAAGAGTCTTCTCCCTCTGCTATCATGTGTGATCTTTTCTTGATTCATTAAGGTCAGCTGAGCAGAAAATTTCGCAGCTGCTGGCTAGCTCGCAGAGCTGCTGGACACCATCCATGGCTCTTTCCTCTTCCCTTTTGGAAAGAAGTGGCAGAACGCAGCTGCCTGTGAGGCTTTATTTCAGGTTGGAAAATCTCCAGGGGGGGTGGGGGATGGGGGTGGGGGGGAACTGATCAGAGATGGCCTTGAACCAACCCCCCTGGTTTCCAAGTGCCAACAGACAGCGAGAGATGGCAGACTGTGGGATACAGACTGTCCACCACACACCAATGTCTCTGACGGACGGATGGGTCTGGGAACCACACAAGGATGCAAACAGTACCCCTGTAAATTCTGCAGTGTGCCCCAAAGTGGAGCTAATACAATCTCCAGTCATCCTAAATAAATCCCCCAATGCTTAACACCTCCCTGTATGGAACCTTCATCAAAAGGTGCTTGAAAATTAGTCACTTTTTCCTTTGGGATTTCTGTAAGCCAGTAACGAGATCCCCCTAAAAACTCCTGAGGGATGCGGAGAGAATTTGAGGTTTCACTTTTTAGAAATCTCTACAAAATGTTTCAGATACGGGTTTTGCAAAAAAACCTAAAGCAGAACCGTGTTATGATAAACCATTTATTATGGACACTTTCCCAATTTAATAGTCTAGTTTTCCTTATAAGAAAGCCTGAAAAATTTTGATCCAAATCCAATTGTTGCCAATTTTTCTGTGTCAAAATAAACTTAAAGACACTTAGGATTAGCCCTAGCAAAGGCCATTTCTGCCCTTAAAGTAGACACTGCAGTTTCCAGTGATAAAATACATACATGAGAGAGACATACGAGCAAGCAAGATACTTGAACTCTTTGTTTTGCCATCCTGTGGCATGAAGGCATCTTACTTCAAGGAACTGGTAGATATTTTTTATTGGATTTACAGGATGAGATAGAAAGTGCCTTTCACCTTCCTTCATTTACGCATTTTTAGGACTACCTGTCTGTGAATTTGTGCGCTGTGCAAAGGAGCCCAAAAGCAGTCTTGGAGGGTGGATAGCTGGAGAGATGGATGGATGGATGGATGGATGGATGGATGGATGGATGGATGGATGGATGGATGGATGGATGGATGGATGGATGGATGGATGGATGGGTGGATGGATGGATGATGGATATGGATGGATGGATGGATGGATATGGATGGATGGATGGATATGGATGGATGGATGGATGGATGGATGGATGGATGGATGGATGGATGGATGGATGGATGGATGGATGGATGGATGAAGTTTTGGAGAAATGCCTTATCGGTTTGCTTTACTATCCCAGAGTGATGGGTAGACAGACTGACAAACATAACTAGATCTCTCTTTATACTTCTGTACAACTTATGTCCTTCAGGAATCATAGAGCCATTTATAAACATTTATACATTCCGATAACATACTTTTTGTCAGTAAATAATACCCTATTTTTTCTTTAGATGGAAACTAGGAACACAGAGCTTAAGAGGCTTAACCAAGGTCTGAGCAAGTTTTCACAAGGAGCAGAGATATATTCAAACAGCTGTGTCAATCATTAGACCACATATATAATTTTAAGGTTACAAAGACTGACTCTTTCGCGTAATCATATTAATGACCTTTCTTTATGCAGGCATTTTCACAAGCTTGGATCCAAAGCAAGGAAACTGTTGGCACAGTGTATAGGATATAATCAGGCTACAAAGCTACAATGTTATGGCAAGCTGTAATTTCAAGCAACCAAGCTAGCTTTATTACTGCAACTGTCATTACAGAATGCTTATGCAGCACGGCCACGAAGTCAATGGGATATTTAGATGCAGAATTAATGCAGGAGAGAGCCCAGTGTAAAGAACAAACACAATAAATAACACACACTGTAGACGCACAGGGTATAAATATGGAAGAAAATGGCAGAGCAAAAAAATCAAGTGAACTATATTTAATATTGACATTTAACCATGCAGAGATTATTCCAATTGTTTCTCCGCTTGTGTGGCTTGTTTCAGTGCTGGTGAGTTCAGTAACAGAATGAGAAAAAGTTGTTCAAAAAGTTTTAATGAAACCTATAATTGGTGCAGTAAAACCTAAGGCAATATTCCTAGAAAGAGAGAGAAAGGGAAAGGCAGAAAGAAAGAGCAAAAGAAAAAGAGGGAGAGACAGAGAGCGTTAAAGAGAGAAAGAAACAAAGAGAAAGATAAAGTTAAAAAGAGAAGAAGGAACGTTTCCACATCAGCCTAGCTGCAGCTAGCTTGCTTTTGACTTTCATACTCTATTTAAAAACACAAAAATTGGGAGCATTGAAAAAGAGTTCCCAAATTAGCTTTTTAATAGAGATCGAAAGTTAAAAGGGGGCCGAGTCATGGGGGAAAAGCTATTCAGGATCACAGCCGGGCCAGAGCCGGCAGAGCGAGGGCAGAGCACGTCGGAGCGAGAGGAGAGGCAGTAAGTTTTGTGAAGTGATGACATTGTAAATCACAGAAAAAGCTCTTCTACCAGTAAAAGCCAAATGACATTTCTGGGTTTGCTTTCTTCTGAGCATCTGCAAGAGGAAAAGAGCAAGTGGAGATTCAGGAAGTGTTTTAAAGAGGAAAGCAGTTCTGAAGACAGCTAATAACGATGGATTCTGGATGCTTTGATGTGCTCAAACCCAGACGGGCATGGATAGTTTCTCACAGAAGTTTTAGGATTCGCTTTGCACACAGCTGTTACCACCTGGACCCTAAGGGCGGTGATACCGGTGCCCGGACTGGGCTGCAGCCCCCACACTGCAGTGCACAGCTGTTACCTTATGGGGGATGGGGGTGGGGGGTGGGGGGTGTGATAGGTTGGGGGCAGGGTCACCCAGGGCCAGACATCCCAAAAGTAGTGCTATTTCTTAATAATTACACTGAATTATCAGGGATCGGAGAATGCTGAGACACTGAACTGGATCCACCTGTGCTCAGAGTTTCCAGGTTATATTTTCCAAACCTGACAATCTGGTGTGGAAGTGTTTGAAGATTTGGAGGTTTTTTCCAATTATTATTTTTTCCCAGTCAGGCCTTGGTTTAAGAGCTCTCGGAACGTGGCTTACGAATATTATTGGGGGAAATTGTTTTGGGGGAGGATTATCCAAGACCTAACGTTCAGAAATTAGTATTATTTCCTAGTAATTACACTGAATTATCAGGGACTGGGCAAGTTGAGACGCTGATGTCCCGCAGCACCGGCACATAGACCGCGCAGGCCCCGGCTCCTCTCGCCCCAGCGGTCCCGCAAAGCCCCCTACCCCCGGCTGGGAGCGGCACGGCGGGGGGGCCCGCAGAGCCCCGCAGCCGGCCCGGGGGGGCCCCGCCGCCCCCCGCAGCTGCCGCCCAGCCGGGCCGGGGCCGCCTGTCCCGGCAGCGCCGCGCTCGCTCCGGGTGACACCTGCCGGCGGCTCGGCGGGCGGGCGGGGGGGCTGTGCAGGAGTGGGGGGTGCGGGGGTGCGGGGGTGGGGGGCTGTGTGAGGGTGCGGGGCTGCGGGAGCGTGAGGGCGTGAGGGCTTCCGGAAGTGCGGGTTTGCGGGGAGTGCGGGGGTGCGGGCGTGCGGGGGTGCGGCGGGGGTGAAGGGGTGCGGAGAGTAGGGGAGTGCGGGGGTGCGGGAGTGGGGAGTGCGGGGGTGCGGGAGTGGGGGGTGCGGGGGTGCAGGAGTGTGGAGTTGCGGGGTGCGGAGAGGCGGAGGTGCGTGAGCGCTGCCCCCGCCCCCCGCGGAGCTGTCCGCGCCGGCGGTGCTGATCCGCGCTGCCGCCCCGCCCGCGCCGCCCCGCAGCCCCCGGCAGCCGCATGGCAGCGGGGCGCTCGGCTGGCGGCCGCGCCGGGAGCGCCGGGGGCTGGGCCGGGGGCTGGGCCGGGGGCAGGGCCGGCGCGCCGTGCCGAGGTGAGGGGGGGCGGCCGGGGGGGCGGGCACCGGCGCGGGGCGGGGGGCAGCGGCCCGGGGGCGGGGGGGCTCACCTGCGGGCGGGGAGGCGGCGCGCCGGCAGCTGCCGCGGGGAGCGAGGGGCAGGAGCCGTGCCCCCGGCTCGCTCCCACCCCGGCGCCCTCCTCCTCCTCGCCCCCGCTCCAGCCTCCCGCTCCACGCTTCTCCCGCTCCGCACTCTCCGGCTCCGCGCCTCTCCCTCTCGGCGCTCCCCGGCTCCGCGCCCTCCGCTCGCCTTCCCTCCCGCGTCCCCACCCGGCGGCCGCGCAGCCCGCTCCAGCCCCGGGCTCCCGGCGACAGATCAGTACGGTACCGCGCTGCGGGGGACGCGAGGCAATGGCGAGGCAGCCGAGCTCCTCTGTGTCATGTACGTATCGGTCTGACTTTATGGAAGTCACCAACTACGGCTGCGGCACGTCGGGCATCGCCGGGAGCTGCCCGGCAGAGCAGGGCACGGGCTGCTTCGCCCTGGTCTGGGCTTAGAGTTATTCACTTCACGAGGATTCTCCGGCAAAGAGCTCAGTCGGGAGGGCTGCCGGGGCTCTGGGCGTGCGGAGTCCCAACTTCTGCCCGCGGATGGAAGAGGGATGCTGAGGCGGTGGGGAGACAGGACTGGTAAGAGCTGCCAAGGAGCAGGGCAAGCGAGAGCAGCAGGACGAGGGGGAAAGGGGACAGGTGGTAGGAAGGAAAAAGGGGAGAAGGAGAGAGGGCAAGACTGGCTTACGTCTGAATTATTTATTTTTAGTCTAGAATGTAGCCTCCTGCCCTGGCTAAGGTGTTGGCTGTAGGTTTGTGGTGCTGGAGGAAGAGCTCATTTTCTTGCCCAAAGGAGACCTCTCCTGCGTGGTCCCCGCCTGCCCAAGAGCCAGGGATGCAGAGGATGCTCCAGGAGGGATCAGTGGAGTTCATCCCACACTTCCCCCCCCCCTTCTTCCCCCCCTTGCCACTGCCGGCACATTAGCATGCAGGGTAGGCTCTGGTCTGTATTTAATGACTCCATTTGCCGGTGTCTCTGGTAGCTCACCCCGCCTTCCCTCAGCCTTGCTTCGCCGCCTGCCTCCCCAGACCACTGCTCCATCTCCCTGCTGCATCCCCGCCAGCCAGCTCTCCGGGACCCGGGGGCCACCGCCAGCTGCCTTGGGCAGCCAGAGCAGAGCTCGGAGCGGCGCTGGAAGGGGAGGGAGCAAAAGGAAGCAAGCTCAGGCGAGAGAGGCAGGGAGACTCCGTCTCGGCGGTAATGAGGGAGAAGCTGTTTAGTCATCTCTCTATATATACTTTCACAATGATGATCACATTTACTGATTGCCTCTGACTGCATTCAGAGAGGGAGTCAAGAGGCAGGCAGCACAGTTCACCTTTTATCCTGAGGAGTGACTGCTCCCCCTTCCTTCCAGTTCCTCAAATCCAGCCCTACTTTTGGGCACTGAGAGCATCTTTCCTTGCCAGGTAAGGCATCGCTGCGAGCCGGCAAGATGGGGCTCTCTGGGCTGACTGGGAGGGAGGGGAGAAGTTTGCACGCGTTTATCCTAAGCCTGTTGCTTTTGCTCCTAAATCTCTCCAACGGACTAAGGGAGTGAACGTTTTGCAGAAAGTTTTATTTTCTGATGTGATTGTGAAGGGAAAGGAGTATGTGACTGATGGAGGATATCAAAGCTTTGACTGACATAGTTTGCTTTAAAGCAAATATATCTTTGCTGTCTGAGCCTGACCCAACAAGGACAGGGAAGGAGAGAATAGATGATTTCAAGGCTCTTCACTCCCATTAGCAGCGTCTCCTCAAGAAAGTCACAGTATGTTTATCAGTTTATTTTAAAACATACCTGCCTGCTTCTGGAAAGGGAAACACTATGAGATTTTGGGTTTGTTTCTGCTTTCGTGAGACTACAAAGAGACATTTACTAAGTATGGTAATGCCAGTGGAAGCTAATGTGGTAAGAATCCATACTTCATTCCTTGACCCTTTAGGTGAATAGACATAACTGTGTTCTCTAAAGTTTTCCTCCAGAGCTTTACTGCCCTGGCCGTGCCTGTCAGGGGTTTTTTTTGAAACCGGGATGAAGCCCCGGTGCCCAGAAAGCGGCCGCGGCACAGACAACCCGCGGAGCCAGTGGTGGTCAGGAGGGTCCAAGCTCCTGGAAGGGGGCCGGGGGTGCACACCTCAGGCTCTTCTATCAAATCTGCTCACACCATTTCACTGGCCTCATAACCACCTAAAGAAAACAAAATTCTTTTCTCTATAGATGCTGACTTTTCTGACTCAGGAGGGGGCAAATTATTTTATTTTGTGTACCAGGTTTTCTAAATGTCATCAGCAGGGTACCGATCTGTTCTTAACTAGTTCCTTTCAAATTACAGGCAGAAATTAGGGTAATTGAAATTAGAAATGTGTGTATGGCTAAATATTATGCTTGTTAGTATTAAAGCGTGTCTGTTTGCTATGTGAGCTGAAGAGACTGTTGACTGTACAGTATATTTTGAGCCCAGCCAATTGCTTTCCAGCCTAAAAAGACTGGTTATCAGTTACCAAAAGTCAGGCATGCAGAAAAGGAGGATTCTTTCCACATTCTGTAGATAAAATAGTTACTTCATAATATTTTTTTACTCAGCTTAGTTTGTGCAGCTCTGACTAAAAATTCAGTCCTCTCTCTCCCTTAATTTTCTGTCTCTTACTTTGGGGGGGGTGTGTGTGTGGAGTTCCAAGGACTCAAGGACAAGAAAAAGCAGTACCTCTGCAATAGGGGAGGTCATCACTCTTCTCCCTCTCAGTCCTTCAGACAATTTATAGCTAGAAAAGACTCTCTTTTTGTGTATTTTGAGGATCAAATGGGATGGATTTAACGCAACTTTGAAAATTAAGCTGAGTGCACTACGTTTTCTTACCCACCTGCATCTCTTGGTCACAGAGAAATGGGAACTAAACTTCCACAGAAGAATAGCCCCCTCCCTCTTCTCTGTTTTAACCTCCTGTCCATTTCACAGCTGAGATATTTATAGCTTCCCCACATATACTGCCAGCATGGAAGGACCCATTTTATCTTTAAAAATCGATTTAAAAATGTGTAAGTCACTTACGAGTTACCAGTGCTTTAATAGAACAATTATATGTGAAGTATTTATAGTGCCTCAGCAGCTAATGTAGGTAACCTGGAATTTACAACCAAAGTTATAAAAGTACAGAAGAGATTTCTAACAAGATTCCCCTGAGAAATCAGGGGAGATGAGGATCCAGTGTGCTGTAACTGGTCAGGTCACTGTACGTCGCCTATCAGTCCTGGTAGAATGACTGTGGTGGTGTTGCTAATTGAAATTAAAAAGCAGAGAAGACAGTTTACCAGCAGGGAAAACAGGAACAGGATGCATTATCTTGGTCTCTTGGTTATTTGCCTGTATATATTTGGTGATTAATGAATGAAATGGTTCTCATTTCGCTGCCTCCTGTTTTGCGGTCCTGTTCTTAACACAGTGCTTCACAGAAGCTGCAAGATCCACCACTGCTGGTGTAAGAAATGGGCAGCTCTGCTGCCTGAGCCCACCAAGCCCCTGAGGTGGCCCTCCAGCTGGACCAGGGCATATTCTCAAAGACGTGCCGAGAAAAGTTTGCACTGCCGCGCTCTGCCTCTTCCCTGCACAGACGAAAGAGCCTGCTCTCCAGAGCTGTCAGTCTGGCACTATTAACGCAATAAATTCCCTCTTTAGGGGGAGAGAAAAAAATAGTGCATAGTAATATTGAACAATTCTTTATAGGAAAATATCATGGGATGTTTGTTCCAGTGCCATGTATATAAGCAAAGTGTCTCCTTGGGATAAGCTTCACTATGGATTATTACATGTTTCGTAATTACAAAACCTCTTCCAGCAGCAGTAAGATGCTTGCACGAGGGATTTCAATTGTCCTTTAGATAGTAAAATTGCATAGAAAGATACTCAACATCAAGGTGATGAATGTTAATGTGCCCTGAAGAGGAAGAGCATTTGTGAGCAGTTTAGTCATTTTCACCACAGATTGATTCCATCATTTTTTATTCAGTATTTTGATGGCCTGTTGAAATCAATAATGCTGCAGCCTTACTGGCTGGAATGGCAGCTTTCATATAATTAAAAAACTTCAGAGTAAAACTACCTAGAAGGATACCATGTAGAGGATATAATGAAGCTTTGAGGGCCTGAGTCAGTGGAATTGATGGAATTTCCATTGATAAATCGACTATTTGATAGGGCCCCTAAGGGATCTTCTATGATAATGGCACCCTTCTCTGGATAATTTTATGGTAGAGATAGAAAAGCATTAGGGAAGTGAAAGTAAATCCAAGTTAAAACAAAAGTTAAGTATTGTAAGAACTCCGAGCAAAGAGCAGAAAGAAAAAGAAAATTGATGGCTAGATCAGAACTGCAATAACTAACTTCAAGAGAATGTTGGCTTCCAGCAGCTGAGAAGCTGGACAGCTTCGGATATTTCTCATCTAAAAATCAAGAGTGCGGTGAACATATTTCATTTCAGCCGAGCAGCCCTTCAGTTCTTCAGCTGAAGGACTTCTGCCTCTGTTAGCCAGGAAATAAGCAAGGTACCTTCCTGCTGGAAGAAAGCTGTCCGACTTCAGAGGCTTCCCTCATTCTGATGCTCCTGGTACTCAGTTGGAAGCTTAATCCGTCAGCTTTCACACCTGGGACCCCAGCTTACTGTGGCTCAGGTATTCTCAGCAATGTTTCCCTGAAAGTCAGAATTTTCCTCTGGTCCAGTGGAGGGATGCAATACTTCACAAAAGTCAAACCCACCTCTAAAGGAAGCTGCTGCTGAGGCCAGGTCTTTAATTAAAGGTCGGAGAAAACTAGTGAAAACCAGAGATTTTCTGTTTCTTTTAGCTGAGTATGTTCTTTGTGCAAGATTTGTTACATATTGAACTTCCTTAAGACTGGAAACGCAGCTCAGTCCAGCCGTGGCTTCTCACAGCAGTTTCACCGGGTGAACTGCAGGCTGATTTCACTGGAGTTCCCAGCTCCTTCTTGACAGCTGTAGTTAAACTGATGAGCACGAGGCTTACACCTGCGGAATTATGGATTAGTCTTGTTTGTAAGGAAGCAAATATAAATTAGTGTGTTTATGCTACTTTTAAAATGCTTTTAATGAGGAATCATTTGCTATTCAAAATTTCAATCTATAATAATGCCATAACCCCGCTGAGCTGATTATCACGTGCCTTATTTAATATCATTCTTCAAGCGGGAGGTGAGGGCAAGCCACTTGTTTCAGATTTCTGTGTACGTACTGGTATCTGACTGTTTACACGATGGGGCAAGACACCCCGCTTGACTGTGTGTTGTGTTTTTATTTTGTTCTGCATTTTAGATGGAACTGATCTGACTTCCAACAGGTCTCGGGAGCAGCCTAACCATCTTCTCCAGTAACAAGGCCTGGGGTCATCATGGCAGCAGGAGTAGCAGCATGGTTGCCCTTTGCCAGGGCAGCCGCCATAGGATGGATGCCAGTGGCCAACTGTCCCATGCCGCTGGCTCCAACGGAGAAAAACAAGAGACAGGATGAGCTGATCATCCTCAATGTGAGTGGCAGGCGCTTCCAGACCTGGAGGACTACACTGGAGAGATACCCGGACACTCTCCTGGGCAGCACCGAGAAGGAGTTCTTCTTCAACGAAGACACTAAGGAGTACTTCTTTGACCGGGACCCTGAGGTCTTTAGGTGCATCTTAAATTTTTATAGAACTGGCAAGCTGCACTATCCCAGGTATGAGTGCATCTCTGCCTATGATGAAGAGCTTGCCTTCTATGGGATCCTCCCTGAAATCATTGGGGACTGCTGCTATGAAGAGTACAAAGACAGAAAACGGGAAAACGCGGAGCGGCTGATGGATGACAACGACTCAGAAAACAACCAAGAAGGGTCCATGCCATCCCTGAGCTTCCGGCAGACCATGTGGCGAGCCTTCGAGAACCCCCACACCAGCACCTTAGCCTTAGTCTTTTACTATGTCACCGGTTTCTTTATTGCTGTCTCTGTGATCACTAACGTTGTGGAAACTGTCCCTTGTGGCACAGTGCCAGGAAACAAGGAGCTTCCATGTGGGGAAAGATACGCTGTGGCTTTCTTTTGCTTGGACACAGCTTGTGTGATGATTTTCACAGTTGAGTATCTGTTGAGACTCTTTGCGGCCCCAAGTCGCTACAGATTCATTAGAAGTGTGATGAGCATCATTGACGTGGTGGCCATCATGCCATACTACATTGGCTTGGTGATGACCAACAATGAGGATGTCAGTGGAGCCTTTGTGACACTAAGGGTTTTTAGGGTTTTCAGGATTTTCAAGTTCTCTCGCCATTCCCAAGGCTTAAGAATCTTGGGCTACACTTTGAAGAGCTGTGCCTCCGAGCTTGGCTTTCTCCTCTTTTCCCTCACTATGGCAATCATCATCTTTGCAACTGTGATGTTTTATGCAGAGAAAGGGTCCTCGGCAAGCAAATTCACCAGTATTCCTGCTTCCTTTTGGTACACTATTGTAACCATGACAACACTGGGGTGAGTATTACTTTTTCTTTTACTGAGCAGCAGGCAAGCATGTACTAGGAGCTTGACTTCAGTTTCTCCTAAGAATTTTCCTGGGTGCATGTTTGGAAAGGGGCTGGAATTGTTAAGGGCTTGATTGTTCTTTGTCTTACAACGTCTGCAATTTATGCTTATGTGAAGTTGTATAAAACGGAAAAAGCACTTACACCCACTCGACAAATGCTTCACGCAACAGTAAATGAGTGCAGGAGGAGCAAGGCTGTGGAGTGGCAGGTCCTGGTTCGCACGCCTTCGGCAGGAGCGAGAAGTTAACGTGAGCGCAGGGGAGCTGGCAGTTAGAGCTTACGTCTTTTTCAGACACGCGTTCGAGCCATAGATTTTACACAAAGTTGCTGATGTATATGTTGTCTCTCTTTGCGATGTCGGTCACTGTTTCTTCATTTGACATGCCGGGAACTATAGATTTGCTGAATTCAAATGGATATTGTGAAAATAGTTGGTGATCTCCAGGACATGAACTGTTTTTTACTTAATTGAGCAGGATACAGGCCTCTTGTCTGTGTTTAGTTGCAAGTTTAAAAAATAATACGAGTGTGCTGTTGCAGTAGAATTTCAAACATTCCCACGCAGAGGTACAAAGACAATGATATCAAAGCAAGGGGAATATAGCCTAGAGGGTGCTTTTTTCCCTTATATTTCATTTCTGTCTTACAGATGTTTCTACTGAGATTATAGATTTGAGCTTCTGTTGCTCTGAACTAAAACCTTTGTAAGCAGAATGACCAAGCCCTCACCCTGGCGGGGTTATGTAAAAGACAGTGGGGATCACAGGCTGCTGCTTCAGGCACTCACCAAGTTCTGACCGCATGCAATCTCTCACACATCAGAACAACATACCAAGTTTATAGTTACTTTGCAAAGTGTTTTCCCACTGGAAAGTTCACACAGTTTAATATTCAGGTGTAGACAATTCTCAATATGGTGACCACTTTTTCTCTAAACTGCTTTTGATTTTAAACACTTCTCTGTGCCTATTATACATGAACAGGCTCACAGTAGCACTTTTAAATTATTAAAATCATAATTCAGCTGTCAGAAAGGTGCAGAATCTGCGCATATGACAACTGCAAGTCTGAATTTTTTCGTTAACTGAAAATGTAGAACATGTTTGTCATAGTCACCAAAAGATCTCTTTTTCCTCCTTTTTAACATCTAAGCAAAGTTTGCAAGTTCACACGGCAAAACTAAGGTCCTTACCGTGGAAAAGAAGTCCGTGCTTGCTTAGAAACCGAAGCAGGGCTTTGGATCCCAGCACTCCCCTACCCTGCAGTTCAGCTTTCCATACTCTGACTGGTCCATACTGGTCAGTTCCCACCCTCCTGTCCCCACCACTGTATCTGAGCAGCTTCAGAGGGACACCTGTCTCGGGTGGCTCGTTTGTGCATCCTCCCCACAGCGGGGAAAAGCATGAAAACACAGTCCTGTTTTCTGGTCTCTGTTTAATAACGTTCACACCTATCTTTCCATCTACAGCACTTGTGTGCAGTCACACGTATGTTGTTACGTCTTTGCGACAGGAGAGTTGGGGTCAGTGTTGGCTGGGAACAAACCCTGTCAGGAATTACATGCGGAATGGGCTCTAGTGCGGTTGAGTCTCTGTTCCCATCAGCGCAGTGACTGGGTTGTGTTTTCTTTCCCTTCCTTTCTGAACGCATGGATAGACAAACCAGAGTGTTCCTGAGGACTTTAAAGTGTTCTCAATCTGTTGTAATCAAAGAAATTATAGATGAAGGAGTGCTTTAAATGAGTTGATAGGAATTTAAACACGGCTTTGTAAGAGTCCACTGGAAAAGGACCTATAAAATGCTGTCAAAGCCTTAAAGCTTAAACTTCTGGTATTACTGATTTGGGATTTTTGTTGCAGAATTTTAATTAAAAGAGGTGTCTCTAGCAAACAGTCTATCAGGTAATGTTAGTGTCATTACCACAGATGTACAAGAAACCCAGAAAGCTCGGTAACAGCAGACCCCGAAGAGCCCCTGTGCTCTCTGACAACACCCGTCTGCCCATGACCCCACTTAGCGGGTCCCCAGCGCTCCCTTATCCTTATCCAAGCACCCAAAGCCGAACACTCTCCTCTGGCTTGCCCAGACCCGGTGCTAGAATGAGAAGCTGCTACCATGAGCCATAACCCCCTAACTCCTGCCAGACCAGCTGCACAGAGCCCCGGCCGGCCCCCCTCGGAGAGGCACTCTTTGGAGGTGGCGAGGATGGTGGTGGGGTCCCAGCGGAGCAGGCCAGGGCCAGAGGTGCCAGCAGGGCCAGCACCAGCCCTGGGCTCATGTGAACACCTCTCACCCACGGCTTGGCATCAAGGCCTCGAAATCCATAACCCCTAGAAATAAAGCTTTTAGCCTCAGGTCATTCCCACCTTCCTGACTCCCACCATGTGGTGTGGGTTAACATCTGCCCCCCTGCATTTCCCCCTAAATCCTTCCTGTTTTGACAGACTGGCATTTTCATGCAATATTTCATATACATCTCTCTTCAGAAGTCATTTCAGTACATTTGGAAGGATCTTGTTACTAATGAGAGTACTAGCAATTCCTATGGCACATGCTGCCAAAAATGCAGCCAGCGTCTCTAACGTGCTTCTTAATACATCAGACTTCGCCGAGTTAGTGGTTGCCGGTTGGCTGCTTTCAGCAACGCTCCGAGCTTTTATGAATATCTTAAATATTCTCTGACATTTGCCTTTAAAAGTTCAGCCAGAAATTCTAAAGCACGATAGTTTTTAACTCAGCTCTATACACACACGTATGTATTTTTTGTTTTGAACACTGAAACATTTAACACCTGGTAAGTGAACATTTCCCTGACACTGGAATTCTACCATGGCTTGTGACAAAGTGCCTTATAAAAGTGATTTGGAGCATGCAGGATAACTTTTCCCATGTTATTAGGACATGAAAAAAATTAGCTCCATTTCTACAAAAAGGGAAAGTTTACTTGCAACAAACACACAAGGCTAGCATTAGGAAAGCATTAATTCTCCCACTGTACTCTACATCAGCTGCTGTTATTCCAGATTCCCAAGTATCTTTAGGCTTGCAATTGAATTTCCAGATTGACCCATAATTGAAAAGCAATAAAAATGCATTTCTTCTTGAAGGTGAAGCACTGCATAAAATAGAGTAAGTGCTGCTTTTGGTGGGGCTTCTATGCAAATCAGTTTCGAGAAATCCAGGACAGCTTGCAAGCTCCTTAGGTAGTTAACAACCCAAGGAGATAGGTACAACGGTTTTTCTGGAATGGGAAACAAAGCAAAGGAATTAAATTATACTGACCCTGCATCTCTGATCCCTCTGTTGTGCTCATCAGCCCTGGTTTAGCAGAGGCTTTTTTTAATTTAACACAATTTAAATTTTGCTCAGGAGGTTTTATAATGAAAGTATTATTCTTGGGTGCATCTTAAATCAATCTGGATTACTGAAACAACTATTCAAAATTAATTCAAAATCAGCTATCCAATTCATGCAGAAACATTCTTCTCAAGAGGACAACAGCTACCCATCCTCTCTGTTGCCCCTGTCTAACACACCAACACAATAAATCCTAGCTTTGCCAGCTCCTTTCCTTTGTTCTGCAGGAGGTTTTGGCCCCCAGGACCCTCCATCGCAGTAACACAAGCGCTGCTGAAAGCGGCGGAGGAACACAGTGCTGGCTTCCATCCTTAGCATTCATGTCCCTGCCTTTGTTTTTAGCTAACTTGATACGCAACAGCCACCGGTTTTATATCTATATAGAGACAGTTTAATTACCATAAATTTTGTTACGCTGTTGCCAGCACGTTGGTTTCATTCACTCTTTAATAGCATTGGGTTGCAGATGGGGCAGCCTCGCGTTTTGCTGCCCATCAGTATGTCACAAACACGGCTGTGGTGTGAGACCTCTCTCATGCTACTAAACCCAACACCGCTTTTGCCCAGAGCACATATCTTTCTAAGCTTTTTATAGCTGTTTTCATTTCACCCGACAACAGCAGTATGTTTCAGCCTCTGGGGCAGTGTGTGACCTGCAGTGCAGACTGGAAATTGTAGTTGTGAGAAGCAAAGTGTCACATCTACCTGCACCACCCTGGGGCACGGAGGGGCTCCCAGGGGCCCTGCAGAGCATCGCGTCCGGGCCCCCCGCCATGCCCCGGGCTGGTGCCAGAGCAGAACGCTGACACCTGCAGCTGGCGGTGCCAGCATCCCCCATCCCCATCACAGCAGGCAGCAGACTGGAGGGTGAACAACCTGCAGTATGTCCTGGAGGGAATCGTCATGAGAGCTTTGGGTCATGTGTGTCCAGAAACCAGCAGTACCGCGGACCAAGGGACAGAGGTTGTTGACGGGTTTTGTTCTGATTTGAGCTGAGGGACATGCTGTGTGATTTTCTGTTGCCTAACGAAGGCTGAGCTCCCACAGATCAATGCCCGCGGGGTGGTCCTAGGAGCAGGGTGGTCCTAGGAGAATCTGTCCTCTGTCTGACTCGCTCCCTTACAATTTGCAAGAACATAATGGTTTCGGGAACGCTATCTCTCTTTCAGACTTGGCTGCGCTGGTCAATGAGTTTGAAAGATATACATCAGTGCACTTGGACAACAGTCCTCTCTGTATCATTCATTTAAGGAACGAGGTTAACGCCAGGGAGTCAACAAAACAGATGTGCTGGCCTAGTTATGTCAACCACCTGATCTGGAGGAAGATCTGAAATTTCTTACGGGTTTGATTAGTTGAGTGCTTAGATGGCTGCGATTTGGGGGTAGGGGTCTATTTTGGTTTGGCTCGGTTGAAGCTGGTACCCTGTGCTTCTGCAAAATGTGGGTCAGAGTGAGCGCAGGAGAACTGGCACCTGAGCAACCCCTCTGAAAGAAACATCATTCTTTGTTTTGCTTATTTCTCAGGCTTTATTTTTATTAGTATTCAATCATGGGCGAGAAAGGGTATGAAATGTAAGCAGTGAAATAGCATGTGAAAATACTTGCTGCCAAACTGCTGACAGCTGGACTAGCATGAACTTATTGAATAGTGACCACGTTTCTTGCAAGCACTGCCAGCTACCGTGCAAACAGAGATCTCTCTGCAGCTATTTCTCCAGTACAAAGTACTGAAACCACTCAAGCTGATAGTAACCTTCATTCACCCTCCTTCATGCAAACTAAGAGGAGCTTGCAAAGTAAGGAAAATAATAAATCATCTCTGGAGCGCTGCCATTCCCGGCTTCTCCGGAAAGATTGCTGTTTGGCCCAGCAATCATACTGTGCGTGTCAGTACTTCAGTAACTGCTGTTAAACTGAATCAGAGAAATTGCTTTAATAGAAACACTACTTTGCATATTTAACATCATCGATGGAAAGAGGGATGAGATGTGGGATATCTCCTTTGTAAAGCAAGGCGCTAAAATTTCCTCACTCTCACTGTTTCCCACACAGTCAACAATTCTTATACCCACAGGCCAAAGAACGGCTTAAATGTAATATACAGAAAGTCCGATCAAACAATGAACTGAGGGAGCCACACAAAGAAGCCATTTTCTTGAGCTTTCACCCTCTTGACTCCAGCTTCATCCTATACAAATGCGTATCAATTTTCTTCTCCTAATGGGTTTACAGATATTGTGCGTCTTTGTATCAGGAACTACAGATGCAACCTCTTCTCTTCACTGTCTTGATGTAAATCTCAGGCAAGCATCTCATTTTAGAGCTATTTGTATTCAACCAGAACTCCAGAAATATTATACCTTTATTTATTTTCAGAGCAAGCAGAATTCAGTCAGTTTCTCTCTCTCTCTTAAAAAAAAAATAATTTATCTGTCCTCATGCTTTTTTTGGCTTTGAACATTTATACCGATTGCACATATGTACAAACACACCATTTTTAATGTGCAAGACAAAATAACTTTCCTTTAGGGTAAGCTCATTGTGAGAGAAGCAAATTATTTTGAATAAGGCCAAGTAATGGTACTGGCTAAAACTGTAACGCAACTGCTAAATTTACCAATGGAAGCCTTGGCAGAGACGCATCTATAGCAACTGATTTACGAATTTTTTCTAAACTACTCTTCCTTTTTTTTCCCCCCCTTTCTTACTAGCTTGTATGACAGTAAGTCCCCGAGAAATACAGATTAAAGATAACATTGTATTTTCATTGGAGATGAAGGGAAGTGATTGGCTTGCTGACTGGATCTCAGCTATTTTTAGTCTCATAAAATGGTAATTTCATAACAGCGCTGACCCAGTAAAAGTAATTAGTTTACAGAGATCAGCTGAAAATAAGGGACAGAGTAGCCACCATCAGTCCATCAGTCATAAAGCAGGGAAAGGAGAAGTGAAGTTAAAGACCCTGCAACAAATTAGCCGAAACTAATTACATCTCTTAGCTGATTACAGCCCATGCAGTGGGAATCAGTTTTCAGTGTGAATGGCGGAGCAGAGGCAGCACAGAGGGAGTTTCCGAGCGGCCGGTGCCTCCGCCGCCTCTTCCCGGGGGTTAATCCCCTGCCCAGATGGCTGCGCAGCCCCTCCGCGCCCCCAGACCCGGCTGCACTTCGCATCCCTGCCTCGGCTTCCTCGCCGGCAGGGATCTACACCGGGCACCGGAATGTGAAGTGAAACACCTGCCCCATTCAATATTAGGAAAACAACGTGAGACATTTTTATTGAAATTTCTTAAGGGATCTGTGCACTCTGGGCGGCTGAAGCCAGAACGTGGGAATACCTGCGACAAACCCCAGATTATTTCCAGGCTGTGGAAGAGTGGCCCAGGCACTGTAATGCAATCATCTCATTAATTAAAATTAAAGGAAGAAAATACAAAAAAGTCTAAAATAAACAGAGAAACTTTGTCTCAACATCAACAAAACCTCTTCCCTGCCACCCATCACACTTGCAGCTGGACTCCCGCCTGGGGTACCACGGCACCCCCAGTGCACATTGACACTGTTACCATGGAGCTCAGCACGGTTTCAGTGGAAGCAGTGCACCATTTGCATTTAACATGGGCCACGTCTTCCGTCTTCCTACCATCATGCCAGTCCATGCAGAAGTACGGAGGGACGGAGCTGCCAAAGCACGTTATCAGAGGACATAGCAGGTTTATTTATTTTTAATGCAGCACAAGCCTCAAAAATGGCAATACCCAAAGCGAGCAGCTGGGCTTTGCACTGCTCATGGAAGTGCTCTGGCAACGTGCTTGTGTGCATAACCCTGGCAGCCAGCGGAGCCACGGGCCGGCCCTGGCCGCCTCTCAAGGCTCAGCGAAAGGTGCTGGCAGCCGCAGCGACATCCCACAGCGAGCATCACAGCTCGATGGAAGTTGAAGAAGAAAAGAGCTACAATTAGGTCATTTACCCATTGCCCTCCTGCTCTTGCCCCTTCAACACCCAGCACAGCGTTTTTTTGTCAAATTCCACCGCAGCCATTGTGAATTTATTAATATTTTCCTTCGGAGCAGGCAGTCTGCCAGATGGTTTTCCTATGGACCAGGAAGACAGGCAGGGTTCAGCCCAGCTCTGCTTCTCCTGGACAGGCAACGTCTGCAGAAACAGATTGTGCCTATTTAACTATTTACCATTGCTACATTAGAGCACATTCAAGGGCTGTAATTCACCTCTTAAAGTTACAACTAAGTGTGGAAGAGTTATTTTAAAATCAATATCTAACAGAATGCCATTGTTCCAACATTAAAACCTGCTGGGAAATTACTAGGAGGCATGTGGCAAGTCAAATCACTGCCTGCCAGAGGAGGAAACAATTCATTACTCCTTTAAAAGGTGAAAGTCTTTACTGGCTTTTTGTTCTGGTTTGCCGCCTCAGAAATGATGCTGGAGCATCTGGCTCTTTCTTTCCCTCATTCTTTCATGATTTCACTCTTTTGTTCTGGCTCTGCCTTGTGGACTTTTTCTCACTTTCTGCACAGGGCCGTGAGGGGCTCTTGGTCTGGGGACGTGCGCTGCGATGGCATTGTCACCGGCTGGCGCTCCTCCTGATGGGAGAGTGGCACTCTGCCTATGAATTATCTCTCACTTATAAAAGCATCTGCAAGAACAACCAAACCAAAATGGGCAGCCACTCAAGTCATTTTCTGAGCAGGCTCTTCACCGCTCGGGTTCAGGAGAGCCACTGAGCAGATCGCCTGGGGAAGCCTGCTGCTTTAATCTTGGTGTGCCATCTGCGGCAAAATTAAAACACAGATCAGCTTTAGCTTTTTGCCTTCAGGACTTTGCAAAATTTGGCTGATGTACATCCCCAGAAAGCCCCTGAGAAGGATTGTTTGCTTCTGAAGAGAGTAGTCCCAGGGAACCAGGCGACGGGCCCCTGAAACCCAAGCTTAAACAGAGATGCAGAGGTCCCAGTGCAACGGTGCCGTGGGGTCTCCCAGGAACAAAGTCAAATAATTCAAGTTATAAGTCTTAACGCGTATGGAGGGGCAGCAGGCGCTGTTATTGCACGTGCCCCACGTACAGGTTTGCTGGATGCTCGTGCGGCAGCACGACAGAAGTAACGGCCCAGCACCCACAAACCTCGGCCAACCTCCCTGGCAGCAGGCAGGAGCAAAAGCTGCTGGGTTCACTTCCAACAGCTCCTGTTAATCAAACAACACATCCTCAACGCTGTGAAGCACCCTTAGCTTCTTATTACAGGTAATTATTTTTCACATACTTCATTCTTTCCATACACGTGACCCCTTTGCCATCTAAAAGGCACAAACTGCTGCTGTTTTTCTCATCTTGCCTGTAGATGCAGGGTTTCACATCAGATGTGAAAACAGTGGATGATAAAATCTTGAGTCACTTTCAGCCTTTAATATTCAAATGCACAGCCTTGATGACAAGATTTCACCCCACAACCAGGCAGCCTCTTTTCTTCTTCTCTGTACTAAGGAAAACACTTCTTACTATTCTTCAGTTCTGCTTATTTTCTCAGCCAGTTGCCATAATCCTCAAGCACGTGTCTATATCCTCTACATGCACTTTTGGGGTGTGATTTGGAGACAACATGTCATTAACAGAACACACTTTTACCCTATACTTGTATGACCTGGCGCACAAGGGAACCATCCTCCTTAAATATTAATTACAGTCACTATGGTAAGAACAAAAATAGCACTTTATTTTTCAATTGAAAAGATAATCAAGCCAGCTATTCCTGCAACCTAATGCTTGGCAAAAGTAAGCTATCTTCAAAAGGAAAGCTAAAATGAGAGAAAGCTGCTCTGAGCTGCTTTCTCCTAGAGTCCATCCATGTTGATGTCTTAGCTTGGATCAGGAACGCTCTTTGAAAGCAAACTCAATCATCCTGTCCTTGCTGCAGTTTGGCTCACAGTGCAGAGGTTTCAGAGCATGCGAACTGCATTCCTTCTGCATGAAATGCGACTGGAAGATGCACTCCAGGAATGCACCTCATGTGCTCTTACTGCTAATGGGTATCCAGTCCATGGACCAGACTGGGACTAGTCCAAAATTAATCCTCCCCGAGATGTGCTCAGGAGGGATATGCTTGGTCCTCTGCACCAGCTCAGCTCCTGTTGAGCCACACGACCTGCTAGTGCACATATAAACCGATTCCTTCTCTGCAATTGATTTCTGAACCCATTCTCAGTTATAATCCCGTTTTAGTGTCTTTTGAGGTTTACATAGTTTCTTGGCCTTTTGTCATCAATACTAAACTGAGAACAGCTCCAATTGCTTCTTCTTGCCTCTTCAGAGAGAAAATAGGAGTAGGCTGTTGTCGATTTAACAGACTCTGACACCTCCGTTACTCCACTGCATGAGAGGCTTTTTCTAGTAACCAGTGTCTGAAATGAGTGGAAACAGGACTTAGATTTACCCCTTTGAACATGAATCAATGAAGCATTATTGCCAACACGTACCCTTCACTGTCACACATTTCAGTTTTATTGCTGGTTCAGGAAGAATTAGAACTTTGTCTCCCACCCAGCTTTGCACCTGGGAGATATCCTTTTTATCCAGCTCACTCTCCGATTCCTGCATAATTAACCAAAATATGAAATCCCTAGCTTCTGCCGTGCATGTGCTTTAAAACTTCCTGCAAGACCACTAGATCATGTACAGATGGGCGATCACGGTCAGCTCACAGGAGGCAATCACAACTTCTACTTGGTGCCTCTTTCGTTTTCCTGCCTACTTACATCTGCCTAACCGTCTGTTCATCAATCCAGGGAGCATCCATCATGTAATAGGATGAGTCCTACTGAGTCAGACACTCTGCTTCAGTTCATGAAATGAGTTGGCATCATATTCTAGCCTTGGCACACTAAATGCAAAAGACTTCAGCCCTTTTAGATATTTTTCTGCTACAGATGAATAGCAGGCCAGATTAAATAATAGAAACATTCATTCAGCAAGACAGCTGTTGAATGAAAATATGCAAACCAGATGAAATTAGGTAAAAGTCATCTCCCTTGTTAAGGGTCAAAATGAGTAGTAAGCTGGGCTGAAGGGATACAAGATTTTGGGCTGCAGAGGACTGAGCAGGATGAATTCCACCACTAATGAGCTTAGTGAATAAGCCCATTACCTAACGAGCTCTATTGAACAAGCTTGATTTCCAGCCTAGCGAAAGCCTTCTGAACAGATAGATAAACAGCTCTATCAGTTTACACACAGACAACATATCTGTAGCTCAAGAGCGGAGTCACGGTCATTGTCACATTCTTTCCTGAAGGTGTAGATGTCAAGATGGATCAGAAAAGCAACAAACCGTAGAGGCTCTTCTCCAGTTTTGACCTTTCTTTTAAAAAATCTGATACAAACAAGGATACACACCAACAAGACTTGTTAACACACACGCATCCTAACAACTTTCCTCCAGCATTAGCGTAGGTCTGTTCCACCCTCCATGTGAGATACCACAGAGCTGGACTAGGAAACAGCCGGAGCTCCTTCCCCACCAAAATCATTCCACATTCATATGAACAAACGTTCCCGAAATGGTGCATCTCTGTGGATCTCCATCTGAAACCCCAATCTTGCTCTTGTGGCCCGGGAAGGTATGTCACACCAGATGCCGATTTAGAGGTGGGCAAATTCATTTGGGCAAATGGCCCACAGGAATCTCACACCCACGCTGTCTTGTGGAACAGTTTACTACCCCAGCAAAGTAGGAGTCTTGAAATGCCCAGTCTGTAAGGAATGGCCCATCATGTATCCACATGCTGTTTAGCACAGTTTGCAATTCTTTTGGCTTGGAAGTGAAAGGAGGAAATGACATTTCAGAGAAGGAGATTAGATCTACAGATGTTGAAAGAAAAATCCTTAAATCTTAATTTTGTCTTCTACATAGCAACGCTTGCATTCATTTTTTTTCTCTTTTTTTCTTCAATTTTCAGCAGATACTGAAGTATTGTTTAAACTATTCAGTTCCTCTAGTCGTGCCACTCTTAGACACTGCACCTTGTCCATCCTTTGTCATCATCTGAGCAGAGCTAAAAAACATTTGGAGAGGGAAAAGGAAGGAAAATGTCTGAACTCTACCGTAAAAAATATCTCCTAATTTTGGCAGGAGATAAAAATTTTTAGGAGAAAACAGGTGTTGGGTCTTTAAAAATATATGTATTTAAACCTATGCATGCATGCCCTCAAGTGTACATCACGGGGTAAATAAACATTCGCGCAGCTCACTTGTACATGTCAGTGTATAAATTCACTTGATTGCAGCATGAAAGTCTGGCACCAAATGTACTGTGAACTGCAAATGAATTGCAGCAGCTTTTATGATTCATTTTTTGTCAGAAACAAAGGAGGCGTCTGTAGCTGCCTCGTTAGCTGTGTCCAGAGGGTTCGTTTGCTGCTGCAGTACATAAAACCTGCTACTCGGCGAGGCTGTGGCTATGTGCATCCTTCCAGGACTGCTTTATTGACAGCTTTGACAGCCCCTTGCAATTTCATCTACATAAATAATTTTTGATGGTTCTGCCCACTCTGATCACAATGTGGATCGGGAGTAACTTCATTACAGTCAGTGAGTCACACCACTGAAAAACGAGTGTCACTGACAGCTAAACTGGGCTCTGTGGATTTGAATAGGTCGGGGCGTAATTTGGGAGATGTTATGCACTGCTTTTATGGGGAAGTCATTATGGCAAGAGATGCCTTCTGGTGTCAGGTCCTCCACAGAGCTGTATCTCATCTTTCATGTTTACCAGTGCTTTCCTTGGACATCCCGCGAAGAGCAGTGATTTCCAGCTCACAGTATTAGACATAGTATAGTCAAGGCACTTCAGAAAACGGTTGGACAGAATTTGCGTGCCATTAATAACTGCTTCCCTGGCAATATCAAAACAGAGTGGGCAGACAGCACATCCACTACCTATAGCATTTGACTATACAATAAATTAAATCCACCCATTAAATCATCACAGACAATCTAGAGAGAAAGGGCATTTATCTGAACGTCCGTGCGTGTTAAACACTTTATCTGCAATGTGAAATACTTATGATGAAAACTATTGGTGACTAAAAGCAAACCAGGCAAGGATTTGTAGGAAATAAGCGTGGCTAATGTGCCTTTCACTTGGAGCAGCAATTTCAGGGGACGTGCAGGCACACAGACAGATGAGCCTGCCAGCCCCAGTGGCACGCAGGCACACGGGACACCGCACAGCTCTATGGTGGGAACAGCACCTCTGCTGAACTTGCCTTACAACGTCAGAAAGCTTAACGCTAACAAATGCTGATAGTATTTGTGCAGCCCAGTAAAGGAGCGGGAGTTCTCCAGCAGCGCCAGTTGAGTGTCTCCAAGCAGAATTAGCAGAAGGTTCTCTTTACCTCCACGTGTCCCATTTAACTGATTACTCTGAGCTTGTTCTCAGCCTCACTGCTGGGCTGCACAGAAAGATCTACCGCTTGCTCTGAGGGTCAGCATCACATCTGATACAGGGTACCACAAAACATGTAGTCGAAGCAGGCGATCTCGTGTCCTGCATTTCTGGACAGTGTTTGTCCCTCATGGGCTGTCACGGTGGCTTAGCTAATGGGCTCCTGAAGGCCAGCTGTAACTGCCAAGGGATGAGGTGAAGGGGTTTTAGGCAGCCACAACCACTTCCCTCGCCCAGTCCTATCACCAGCGAAAGATATAAATGGACGTACAGCAGCATTTTTGCTTCTGTGCAAGCTCTGACTATGACTCAGGACAAAAAGCTTCATGTGAGCAAGGCAAAATGATGGTAACTTTGTGCTTCCCATAGCAACCTTTGGCAGGCGTTTGGGAAGGACCCCATTAGCATTTGTCAGTTAGCTCTATGAATCTGTACCACAATCCTCAAAGTCAAGGGAGACTTGGATTCCACCTCTGGCTGTGAAATGACAAAGATCCAAAGTTTTCTTCACTGTGCTCTGCTCTTCTGGACATGCAACAGCAGTTGCCAACCACTGGGCAATGAACTTTACAGATAGAAAAACTTCTGAAACACTTAATCCCCAGCTATCTGTGATTTAATCGGGTAAACATGCAGAGTCAGATATCCCTCTCATCCCACATTTGGATCACTCCAGTTACAGCTCTGCTGCAAGACATGCACCATCTCCACCACACAGCTGAAGGACCAGAGTCCAGAGGGAGGAGGTGACCTGACAGGGGCCATACAGTAAACGTATCACTAATCAGCTCAAATGGCTTGCTTCCAAACATGCAATGCAATCTAAATAAAACATCAGAGAACTCAATCTCCTCTCACAGATAAAAGGACAGAATAGTGAAAAAAATCATTATAGATGATAAAGTAAAATACATTCTACAGGTCTGTGTTTTTCCTGCTTTACAGGGAAAGATCAAAAATGATTTAGCAAAATGCAAACAAAAGTTGTTTCTTTCCCAGACACTGATGTATTATTTAATACTAAAATACTATAAATATAAATCTGCAGAATCATCTAGCCAAGAAATGTATCTATGCATGTAAAGCAACACATACACATCTCACCAGACTCTGCCAAGGGGCTGTCGTCCAGCTCAGCCTGCGACGGGCTGTTGCTGCTGATGGCAAAGCAGTGATGTCTATTCCACACCTGCCTCACCTGTCCTGTGCTTGCAAGTATTTCTGTCCCTGTACTGGTCTTTCTTCTTCTTAGACTCTGCCTATAATTTGTCAGTTTAAATAAATTATTAGCTATACATTTTGCCAGAAGAAAAACCAGTTTGCCAGCGCACCACACAGTGCTTTGAATTAGAAAGTCGGACGTCTGTGTCTCAGGCAGTTGGGTATGCCAAAGTATTTTAAAACCAGCAGCTTGCTAAAGTGGAATTTATGTGCTTTGTGACAAGTACTGGCACACGGTATGTAAAATGTTACATAGCAGCAAACGCAGTCCATTTAAGTTACAATATAATGTAAGCTTTTGAGCTTTTAATATATAACCCATTTTAAAATACTCTTGAACACACCCTACTACGGTAAAATTCAATTTTTAGCAAAACCTGGCCTACAAAATACAGCCCAAATACTTAGCATAACAAAATGTAATCACAGGAGTGAGTTTGCCACCTAAGATGCAATGCATCCTGTAGATCATTTATTTCCACTTGTCTTTTCAATGCAATTTTTTCTCCCACTCTGTTGAAGACCAGGTTAAATCAATAAAATAAAAATAGTGTTGTAATATTATATCTTGTGGCAAAAGACTAACATTGCTTCTAGCCGGTAGCTGTAAAAGTGATAAACCCAAACCCGACTTCACATAAACATGCAGGTCTTTGACTGTCTTTATCTATACCGCCGCACGCCCACAGAGCAAGGAACTGGACCCCACTGACCCCAGACCCCAACTCCCGGCAGCTCCAGATTCACCACGCTATCTTGTCCACAGAGGAAAACCACTTCATCACAAGCAACCACATCTCTGAATGTAGAACAGTGATTTTAAGTGTTTTTAACTGCATTTTCACCCATTTCAGAAGGGTTTCTTGCTTTTCTCAAATAACGTGATCTTTCACAAAACAGAGCATCTGTCTCCCCCTCAGCTGTAAACCAGACTGTTCTCACACACACCGCGAGGTGTTTCCAATCACAGGAGAGTAGAGAAGAGTTGTTTAAAAATAGGGATTAACAGGAACTCTGAAGAACGTTTGTGCAGCTCTGCTCAAGTCACCTGTAAGTACAGGAGACAAAACCCCCAAATCTCTAATTAATTGGACAGACTTTTCCTGTAAGATGCTTGAGCATCTTATGAGCGTGCCAGCTAAGTGTGCCTGGGCTGCGCTGCTCCGAGAGTCAGAGGGAATAACAACAAATGCAACAAATCATCTATTTAGTCAGTGGGCAGAGTCCAACCTTGGAATTTAAAAACAATCACTCTGCCTAATCGTTATTCATTGCGTATTTTTCCCTCACACCGCTCTGTCACTGATTAATGAAATGCTGCAAGATGACTGTCCACTTTAAGCAATTACGTGCAAGACACATAATGCAATAGTTGGAGCCTGCGCCACAAACACTTCCATAATGCAGGAATAATGGGTAAATTCCATGACCTTTCTAAGGAAACATGGTGAATAAAAGAAATCAAGACAGCAAAAGTCACAGGCCAGAGCACAGTGCACGCAGGGGGCTCAAAAGACATCTTAAAATGTGCCATACGCAATTTTGAAGTCCCATGAATAGAGCGAGTGTCTCCCCAGCCATAACCCTCCACGCGTTCAGCTGGGAGTAAATCAGATTGAGTGGGTTTGAAAAGATTCTTGAGGATTACGCGCAAGATGTGAAAAGCAATCACACTGCTGTATATGATAAAACAACCATAAAATAAAAGACTGAAGGCCTGAATGATCGGGCACCAATGTAAAGTGATTTTTAAATGTTACCACCCAGATAGGGTAGAAAATAATATCCCTCTTGCAAAAACACAGTACTGAGTGGTAGAAAACAAAACCCACTACAGAAAAGGCAGCCCTGAGGAAAGACATGGCAGAAGCATGGGTCTCTCTCCCCTGCCTACCCCATCATTTCCAAACTTCCTTGCCTGGTGTTCAAACTTTCACAGGATTCAGGAGTTCAGCATGTGCCGTTAGACAGGTCTGTGCCGGAACAGCTGCAGCAGGGGACGTGTACCCACACCCAGAGATACAACAGGACTTACTTATGGTTTGCCCCTCATTCGTTTCTCAAAAGTATCGCGTATGTGGACTTCACAAAAAAATTATCGTCCTTTTTTTTAATGCACAGACACGTCAAAAAATTGCTCTACATGTGCTGATATACTCGCTTAAGGTTGATCTGAGAGCAGTCAGCGTAAGAGAGGAACTCGGTGCCCTTTTGGGGATGCTTGTGGCGGGCAATACTTTTCTAGTCTGCGTGCGGGCCGATGTGCAACCGCACAATCTGAATCCCCGTCTAATTATACACATGAACCATGTCAAGCATCACAAGGAGTGGCAGGAAATGAAGTCTAAACTTTCAGAGATTAGGCTGATGAAGAGATCGTATGCAGCTGTCAATAAAAGTCCTCTTCCTTCTCACCAAGTGCCCCCTGCGGTCACAGATCACTCGCAGGATATGACGGCAGCGTTGCAGGGAGTACTCGCTGAACCGAAGGGGTATTGGCTTTATGCCCACTGTGAATAATGGGCTTTGTCAGGAATGATCTATTTAAAAACTAAGCACTACACAGGGTTGTCTTTCAGGCATACGCCGCGGTTCAGCAGCAGCCCGGGCGCGCAGGGCACGGTCCCTGGCCAGGGCAGTCGGCTCTGCCCGGTTGTGCCGCGCTCCTGGCTGGCTCGTGGCTCCCCAGGCACGGCCGGACCCGCAAGCCCCCCCACCATCAGCAGCTTTCCCACAGACACGAGAAAGGGGGCACAGTAAGAGCCCAAGCGGTTAGATGTAAGTTGCTAATTTCCTTCCCAAAAGCCTTTTACCACGGGGAGAACAAGTGTGGCACTCAGCCGCCTCCACCCTGTCCCCAGCGCAAAGGTGAGAGCTGCCAAGCGGGGAAGGGTAGCGGGAGCAGGCTCACACCCACCCGTCTTCTGTCCCGTTTAGGTGCTGGGTTGCGCCGGCCCGAGCTCAGGGGTGTCACTAAGCCTGCAAGACTCTCTCAGGGAGCTGGGGAAGAGAAGAGCTGCTGAAGGCCAGTTATTGCTGCTGCCTCTCCTGCTGCTTTTTTTCATAGCGTGCATCCTCCCAAAATGTCATTTATTTTTTCCCTTCGGAGTCACACCCCGCTTCCCTCCGCCTCGCCGAGCAGGGACTGTGCTGCTGAGCAGAGCCCGTTTCAGAAGGTGGGGAAGCATCTGCGCCGCAGCCCTGCGGGTGACCCGAGCGCCAGGCTGTCTCACAACCCAACCGCCGCAGCGGCTGTGGTGCTGCCCAGGCTGTAACCCAGCCACAGCTCTGCGGAGCAAACAGCTGGTGTCTGAGACCGTTTTGGTGATGTGAGATCACTTCAGAGACTAATGTCCTCCCAGCTCACTATTGACACATAGGATGGGTAAATGAGATTTGCTTTGGCATCTCATTCACTTCTCAATCCATCTTCTCTGGTACTTTTCTCCCCTCCAGCCTATACATGGAAAGGTCAATCAGTTTAATTATAGATGTTAGACACATACGTGCCATTTGCAGCTCTGATAAGTGTGCTCACACAACTGGAACTCTGTTGCACACTCCTACTGGCTTTTGCAGCAAATGTAATAGCAACAGGTTTCTTACTGCAGCAAAGAAGCCTCCCCGTGTGGTCACTGGACTGATAACAAAAGAAATAAATAACTGAGGAGTACTGAGTTTTAATGACATTTCTGCAGCTTCACCAAGGCTGTCAGAAGATGCTACAAATATTTATTAAAGTTCACTGCCTTCCTAAACGAGCACTGACATCTCTATCTGTCAGATGCACGATCCAAGTCGGCAAACAACTGAACTTCTACACAAACCATAGATTCAAGAATTCCCCGCTCCCATTTTGAGGATGCAGCACATCTTTCTCGGTGGAGCAGAGGAACCTGTGCGGTCCCTCAGACCATCACCTGGACCAGAATGGCAATCGCACAGCAATCTGGAGGCAGCTTTGAGCAAACCGCTCTCCCTCTCTTTAAGGACCCTGACTTCCACAGAAGGTGGCCAGAACGGGTCACCTCCTGCAGACAGGGAAGGTGTGGCACTCAGATTTTTTCTGACGTTTGTTCAGAGAGTCAGTCCGGCACTTTGCCACCTGCAGTTTTCCTGCTAATCATTAGAGCATCTCCCCAGAAGAAAACTCTGCTGACGAGGCAGGTAGTTTTGATACCTGTCATTTCTCTCTGCCTCGCCGTTCTGTGCGGTACTCCCACATTCAAGACCCTTTGAAAAAGGGCAGAAAGAGGCACAAATCCATTAAGGGGCTATAAATGGTTGACTGAGACTGGCGTGTTGTTTCTATTCCTTTAGAGAAACCCACAAAATTCTACAGGGGTCAAAACAAACACACAAATACACAAACAAACACCAGTTGCCTCAGTCTTTGGAAAGGGCGCTGTAGTGTGTTCCAGGAACTCACACTGCAGCACAAACTTCCCTTTGAAATAAAGGACACTACGACTTTTAATTGCATCCTAACCTTTCATTAATTGGGCTTTATGCAGTGAGCAACATCACAATAATAGGTCTGCAACCTCCATGCAGAATGCAAATGGGCCACAAGCAGGGGAGAGCACCTAAGCATGCCAGGCCACCAGCCACCGCGGGAGCTAATGGACTCATCCAGCACAACAGAGACTTCCTAATTATCCAGTAGCCTTTGTTTCACTGGAATTACTTTCAAAACAACCAACATCCGAAAAGCATTCCCCACACACCACAAATTTTGGCATGCACTCATCAGAGAGGCATGCTACAGCTCTAGGAAGCGATGGCTTTCAGCAGCTCTGAAAAGTCACATTTTAAATTTATTTCCATAATAATGACTTTAGCGAACAATTTTGTCAGAAAGATTTATTTGCATACCTCACATTTATGTTTTCATGTCATTTCTGAACTTCTCACAAACAACGGATTTTATGGCTAATAAAAGTAATAATCCCAAGGGCAGGAACTTTGTTTATTGCTTCAGCCGCACGTGCACAGTCCGCCTGGATCTGTGCCACGATGCCCCAGGGACCAATTCTGCAGGATGCTCAGCACGGCCCTGGCCATGTCTGGAGCTCGCCTGTCACTGCCTGCAATGCACAGAACCCACAGGATGAGGCCATAAAGTGTGAGCCCAGGGCTTGACAGGCACAGATCCTGTCCCGGTGAGGGAGGAGGGAGCACAAGCCAGACAGGATCCCCGCTCTGACCTGGGACGGTGCCTCGGAAGGGTTTTACAGCCCAGAGGACCAGTCAATCTCAGCCTCAGCACCAGATCTCCCCTTTTTTTTTTTTTTTTTGCCAGGGCTCGGACTTCTCAGCCCCAGCTTTAGGAGGAAAAGGGGCTTTCTTCCTGGCCATCTCACCCCTCGCAAGCCCTGGAGCCACCGGGGAGCAGCCGCTTGCCAGGGCCAAGCGCAGCTGCTGGCGCGGGGGCTCGGGGGGCTCAGAGCTCTCGGCGCGGCGCTGCGGGGGCCGGGCACAGCTGGGGTGCAGGACAAACCCCCTGCTCCGCCGCACCAGGAGGGGCTGGGACAAACCCCAGACCTTCCATGTGCCCGGGGTACAGGGGCAGGTTTTAGTCCCAGTTTTTAAGGCTGAGGTTCTCGAAGGCTCCAGGAGAGCCCAGCTCTCCGGGGTAGTTCTGAAGCTCTTGTCCTGCGACCCCCCCCCCCGCAAGGCGGCTCCAGGCAGGGCTCCAGCTCTGGGGGGCTGCGGGGCAGGCAGCCGCACCTGAGACCTCTCCCCTCCTCTCCCCGCAGCGGGCTGGCTGGAAATATCTCCCAGTAGCAACTTACTGTCTCTCGGGGATTACAATGCCATTTGTTCTAATTCTCGTTGACATTTCATTTCACACGCTATTAAATGAACCCCTTCAGAAGGACAAAACAGAAATTTGCTTTAAAAGAGAGAAAAATAACGCATCTGTTAGGACAAAAAAGAATTTGCCATTTATTTTTCTGATATAGTTAACATATATGGTGCAAGGCATCCAGCCAGCCTAAACCAGTACTGCTCTATCGTACATCGTGCCGCACTCGGTGACAATGGCAGCAAAGTCACCAACATAACGCCACATGCTTCTGTTGTTCTTGCCATTTTTACGCCAGTCATAGCACTCCTAACTAAACTTTCCCTTCGTTTGTAAGTAGAGTTGAAATGTTTTCTGTAAATATCCAGATTTGTGTCTGCAATAAGATGATACCGGATAATGGAAGGACAAGTGTAAGGGAACTTCAATGAATCATTTTTTATTTCAGCAATTTAGCAATGACATATTATATCAATCACTTCTGCACTGGGCCTGCAGAGTAAGTAGATACCCTGACACATTTTATACCTTTCTTTGAACAATACAAAATGACCTTTGGAGATGGAACAAGTTGCTGAGGGTAGCTGTGAATCTCTCTTAGTGGTGAAAGGGAGCAAGGAGGGAGAGGGACAGACATCCTATCCTGGCCCAGGCAGGCTGGGCAGGGGGATACGAGGGGACAGTGGCTCCCAGAGCACCGAAGGGGACAGGCCACTGCCAGGGGGACCACAGCTCCCAGCTTCAGTGGGATGTTACACAGAAAAAAGCACAAAGTGATGCGAGCTGAGCTGGAAAACACAGCCGTGAGAACGCCTGCTATAAAAACACAGCCTCCTCCTGCTTTCCATGGGCCTTAACTCCCAACGTGCTACATTTATCTTCTGTGGTGATTAAAGCTCAGCAAAGTCATTAATGCTAAGACATTCCTCACTGTACCATGTTAAGAAACAGACTTGTCTACTTATTTAAAGAAAATAACCCCCTTTTTCCCTCCTAAATCTGCTTTCACAGGGGCAGTGTCCAACTGCAAAATGCCACAGAGTCCATTTGTATAAGGCTAATCAACAATTTTATGAATCCTGTAAAAATACAATTTATGGGGAGAAACAAAGGCCGTTATTTGCAGAAAACACACAAGTTCACGATGGCAATGCAGCAAAGCAACGTGCAGGGAGGGGGTCCCCACTGTCCCTGTGGGCTCTGAACGTGGGGATGCCCGGAGCAGTCGTCCCTCCATCCAGCACCTGGGCAAAGCGGGGGCGGGGGGCCAGGACCCTTACCCACCCCCACCCCCTGGCTCCGGCTGCCAAAAAATGCTAGAAACTACCGTGGTGAACAATTCTTTTGAAACAAGGATGAATTTTGAGGATGATGTGAACTTCTACCTCCTCAATTTTTAAACTAGGATTATGTCATATAATAGCCTTAAAGATATTCCCCAGGGCCAGTCACTTTTACAGTGAATAATATCTAATCACCCATTTCTTCCATATAATATACTACCGCCTGCTAAATTTGTCGATTTAATTAGCTCTTTCCCTTAACACTCAGTATGATTAAATCTGTATTAAAACTTTCTGTGCAGCACAAGAGCAGACACACCTGAGCATTTTCTAAATTTAGCAGAGGACAATATTTAATGCGTTATTTTTAATGGATGCTGGAATTGCTGCATAAATGAATTCTGATTTGAATTTCCTCAGCCTCCTTATTTTTTCCTCAACTCCCTTAAATTGTGTATTAAGCAGATTAGAAAGAGTAATGGAGGAACCTACCTGGTACCATCCATCAAGTATCTTTCAGAACTAAATTAACAATGAGCACTTTATGCAAAAAGAGGAGGAAGAAACTGGGTTTCTTTATACTTCAGCTTCATCATTTTATAAGATGTGTCAGACTAGACACATTTGGACTCATCTCACAGTTTCCATGCGGTTTAAGCAGGGCAAACAGAAGGGCTGGAAACAATTCCTGAGGATTTTCATAAATCGCATTTGATCCGAATTTTAGGAAGATTTGCGTGTATTTGGGGTAATTAAAAGGCCCGTTTGTGCATTGTGGAGCAATGACCTGATCCCCTTTTCACAAACCGCATCAAATTACTGTCGATATGAATCATCAGCACAGCACCAATTATTAAAAGATTTGTCACGTACCAGCACCCTGCAGGCTCAAGTGCGAAGGCAAAGCCGGCGTCCCCGGCGTCCCAGCAGCCTGCGCCCCGCTCAGCACCCACCTGCTCCAGGGGAACCCTCCCCCCAACCGGGCACCCTCGGGGACCACCGCTGCAGACCCGGAGCGGATGGGGGATGCCGGGCACGGCACTGGGGAACGCAGCCCCGCTGCCTGGCCAGCTCCGCCGGCTGACAGGGAAAACTGGCTCGCTTCTCTTCCCCAGAGCCCGGGAGATGCCGAAATTGTCCCTAAAGCCACAGTCTCAGGGGTTATCGGAGCTGTGCAGAAGCACAGGGTAACAGGCGTGCGGCAGATGTTCCCCACCAAGGAGATCTCCTGTCAGAGCATCAGCTGAGCTGTCACAGCCCCTGAGAGCAGGAGTGACTCAGGGCTGTTTCAATTTAAATTTAAATTGCTCAGTGCAACTGGCAAATAAAGAGGCAAGGAAGGAAGGATGGAAGACTTGACAATACCAGCTCCAAGAAAAAAAGGGTAAAAATCTGCGATGGGATCTCTTCCAAATCCTTTCAGTGTCATTCATTAGGCAGACAGACAGGAAACCATCCCGGTGTTGCTGGGGGCTCTCGGCTGCCTTCAGAAAACCCCACAAAAGTCTTTGCGTGTCACTAATCGGAATACTTTCTGTTGCCAGTGCGGGAATTTATCTGAATTGTGTTGTGAGGGTTGAAAGTCAGTTCTTGGCCCATTTAACTGTACAGCCACCTCTTTCATTAGAGTCCACTGGCAGAAAGATAACCAATTCTATCTTCATAATTACAAAGACATCCACAGCAGGAGACAATAAGGTTGTTTCTTACGGAGGATTTGAATTACTTCAATTATCGTGTCTGAAGCCTTCCCATTCAGGGAAGCGTGAGGTTTGGGATTACTTTAGAGCAATCAATTGTGCCTGATTGGTTATATTCAATAAAACCAGATGGGAGAATCTTTTTTTGTTCCCTTTAGGCCATACAAGCTCAAAGACTCGTTAAAATCTCTGTGCCCCCTTCAGGGCTGTCACTTGAACAAAACAAAGGCACAAACTGGAGAAAGGAGAAACTAATATTCTTGGGTTTATTTAGGCTGCTTCTTCCTGAAAGAACAGTTTATCCCCACATGTCATCCACTGAATTCAAAGAGCTGTGCTCGGGAGGCCGGAGCCGTCACCCTCCCTTTGCAGGCAAAGAAACTGAGGCACACGATGGCCAGTGATCTAGGAACAGGAGTCAGTTCTGATTAGTTTGGAAAGGCAAAAGAAAAGGAGATCCAGCATGTCACTGTGCGAGGCTGCAGCCGGCTTCCCGGAGCATGCAGAAGCAGAGCTTCTGTAGGTGCCGTGAACCCGCCCCGGACCAAAGGACAGATCCACTCCCAGGGTGGCTTCGCGCTGCAAGCAAAGGCCAGCCAAGCTGAAGTCTGACCCCCCGTACGAATGAAGTTCTCCTGACTAATTAAAATGCACTTTTTCTTTCTCTTCTCTCTGCTAGTCAATAAGATAAACAATAGGCTAGTGGAATACGAAGAACTTGCTTTGTGCATTATGGATTCTCAAAGATGCTTTACAGCAGTAGATAGCAAACACAAAAGCTCAGCTATGAAGTGTTTATTTCTGTCTAAGTACGTGTTCCTCTGGTGTCACTTTTGGCACAGAAGAAACATGCTTCCACCTAAATATTTCAAAATGGCCACAAGATTTAAAGCACATCCTCATTAAGAGATTTGTAATCCTGCCTCTGGAAGGCATGCAGAAAAATGGATATGCCTCAAAAGCCTACAATACATTAATGTTTTTTACATAACCCACTGCTGTTTAGCCAGACCTCCATCTCAGGTTTACACTGAAGCACAGATATAAGTTCAGACTGGTTTAAAATTCTACATTTAATAGAAGCTCTCTGCTGATTTGAGGCCATAGCTATGAGCTTACTCTCATCTCTAGGAGTTGTGGCTGCCTTTAAGAATTCCACCAAATCTCTCAACATCCTACTGGCTCCAAGCTTATTAAATTCCGTAAAAGCTTCCCCTAAGAAAAGATTATTTCTCTCTTCATTTCCACCTCTGATCGAAAGCCTAAGTCAGACCACCCAGTTAAACTAAAACAGGATGATACTTCCAGGTGTGGTTCTTCATTAGCCCTAACACATCTTTTGGGGAGGTAGGAGAATTGTTCTTTTCAAGTGAAACATATTTATGAAAGCTACAATTGCTCTGCTCACAAGAACAACGTGCTGGTTCAGCACTCCATGCTGGATCAAGGAAGCACTTAAGCACGTATTTCATTTAGGTAGGTGTTCAAATCCTACCGCCTTGAGCAAAGCACGCCTCTAAGCAGGTTGCCGTACAAGCTGGTTTAAGCATCAGCTTTGCTGTACCCTGGTTTAGGGCTTAGCCCTTCTCTGGTAAGCCGCCGAAGACAGCACCACCGCCACTTTCCACAGCTAGACAGAGAAAGTTGCAGAAAGTAATATCGTGCACTCCCCAAGGAAATTAAAGTGGTCATGCTGGAGATAGTTTCTGCAATGGAGAATGAAAGATGCTTGCATTATCAGTGGAGTATAAGATATTGTGAAATAGGGCTGTGCTCTTGCAGTTCATGCCCAAGCTCAAGCTCTGTCTTATCTCAGGACAACGTCACAGCCTGCTCCTACATTTGCTTTGCAAAGAAAAGGAGGACATAAAAAAAATCTTAAAAAGACTTTTTTCTTTACTTAAGTGTCACCTGAAGGTTTAAATTTAGTAATTAAAAGTCCCTCTATGCTTCTGCATGAATTTTTAAATATAGTCATTAAAATAAAAAAAACCTTAGCATGATCCACCTTACGTAACTCTCTCCACAATTTAAAAATAACTTGTACAACTTTCTAGTACTCAGTGTGCATCACAGCAATTATAGGAGAGGCAGGTACCCCGACTGCGGCGCATGCAGAGCTCACGTCTCAACCCATTCCTCACCAAGATCTTCCTTTACAAGTGCTTTAGCCCTCGGGTACAGAATCCCCACAGTGACAGGGGTAAGACAGCATCCTGCAACAGACCCAAGCTCCACTGCACCCCGATGCCCAGCTCTGGGGGTGCTGGGGGGAGGCACAGCCCAAACCCCTCCCTCACCCCACCATCAAACAAGTCTGAGGGGCCAGCATGGAGGCTGCTGCGTGCGTACAGCTACATGGCGGGGACCAGGTCATCCTTCTGCATGTGGCATCTCCTTACTGCAAGCACGTGTCACATTTTGCAGAGCTGTTTATGTCTGGAGCTAAAAGCAGCACAGCTCTGCATTGTACCTTGGCTCCTGGCTAACTGAGTTACCAGAGAATCCTAAATCTTATGTTATTCTGGTCCAATAAATATTAAAGTCAGGGAAAAAAGCTCATTAAAAGTCCCAAGAGTATCAGTACAAAACAGAGCTATATTGGTATTTGTGCTGAAATCAAACAACGCATTAATAGCACTTCATAAAATCTTACATGTGTTGGTCTACACAGCTCTGCAGCTGAATCCTCTGCTATGTACTGCGGCGAATGAAGAGACAGGACGTAGCTTGATGCAAGCAAGATGTCGATTTATTGCACACAGTCCCGAGTTTATATATGTTTTCAGAAGCTGCGCGCTTTAAACAGATTGGTTCTTTAAGCTAAGCATTACATACTAGGCCATCCCTGATTGGTGGTTAACTACAAACAAAGGACACTTTAAGTAAGTGTTTAGAGTCATCAATTAACAGCAAGGTGTTACCTCTCCTTGGCCCACCCCTTCCTCACTCCCTTATCTTTTCTCGGCATGACTCACCCTGTTGATTGTTATCTACTCACACTCCTTGTCCTCCCAGGGTTTGTGGCCTACAAGCTCGAGCACATTCCTTTCAGCTGACTGATTGCCACTTACGGTCCTGATTTCCAGGCCCCCTCCTGCAATGTACCACGGGAGGACCAGGTATGAAGGCTCTTCTGTTCCAGATAAAGTTCCTGAGAAATTCCCAGAAGCAGTCAAAAAACTAGAAGCCAGTAAGAATTACAGAGTGGAAAGAAATGACCATGTGAGAATGATAAATGCATTGGAAAACAAGGCGAGCGAGGATATATATCAACATAGGTATATAAATCATGTAGGCGCATGATGAATTTGTTATGCCAGCCATGGCTGTTGAACTGTTAAAGCAATGCTAAAATATGATGGAGGCACATGTGAAAAACTCAAGGCAAGTCTCCCAGGCCTTCATCCCTGTCTGGAATAAATTATTATAGCTGTACTCACCTAAGTTTACATTAAATTAGAATCTAGCCGGTTTTAGCTAGAGAGAATTATTACTGAGCATACATCAGGCAGAACATCATTAGGTAGTCAGGCACACATTTATTTTTTATTCCCCAACTGTATACCATCCCGAGCCTACCCACGCCTTCAAGCTTTCTTCTCCTGAACACACACCCCCACTCTGGGTGTGCAAGAAAAATCTTCCTGATGACCTTCAGCTCACGGCGTGGCCCTGAACCTGCCGGGGGGAGCCGGGGACCAGCAGGGACGGAGTGGGGCAGGGCACATGCCAAAGGGGCTGGGGACCTTGCGATCCAGATCCTGCAGAGCCGACGCTGCAGCCTGCCCTGGCGGCGGGCGCTGGAGCTGGGTCTGTGGCTTTTTGCAAGCAAGGAGCCAGGTCAGATGAGACCGGGGAGTCCTGCCTGCCCTGGGCCAGGCTGCTGCCAGGCTGCTGTGCCACCGCCTGCCGTCCCCATGCCAGTTTGCTGTGTCATTGCAGAGCTATTTATAGACTCACGGATGTATCCAGGGAACCGGAGGATGTTGACTAGTATTCTTCTATGAATAAAACATGAATATTTTCCCCACGTGAGAAGCTAAGAGCTACTTTAGGTTTAACGTTTTTCTTTCTGATTGGACTCAGCGGAGCCAGTTACTTGTACTTGACACCAAAAAAAAGGATTTGAGACTTGGCCTAAGAGTATACGTTGCAAACACTAGGTCAGTATGTCCTTTGCTGTGACAGAACGGCACTATTCTAACAATATTATGGAAAAAAATGATAAAACTTCAGGAAATTTGCTTTTTCTGCGGATAGTACCCTTTTCTCCATTCCTTCTGTCTCCTGAAGTCAAAAGATACCTTCCTTGTCACTTGAGCACAAAACATTTCATTCTTTGGACAATACGGGCCTTGGTAATTTTTTCCTATCTGTAATTATAAATGGAATTTAAACAGAAGGCATGTCCATGTTTTCTCCAAATATTAAATTGCACAAGAGGAAACACTGCTTCCCTCCCTCTCCCAGTGCCCAAGCAGAAGCTGACTCTCAAGGGCAGGGGCTGCCCACTGTCCTGAATTCATACTACTTGGATGAAATCCAGCACCACCAAAAATCCTCACTAGCCAAGGAATTCTAATGGGGACCAGATCAGTGTAGCAACACAGAGAGACCGACCGGCCAACACCACCTTTGGCCCTTGCAAAGGCTGAGACTCCTCTTTTAGAAACATTCAGGGAAAGGGCAAGACTCGCTCTTACTGGTGTGCCTTTGTGCTGTTCTGGCTTTGTAGGGGGAAAGAAGGAGCCTTAAAATGAATGCAACGCAGCTTGTTCCTACCTACAAGCTTTCAAGCATCAGCTTAGGGAAGGGAAGGGAGGCAGGGTGCCTGGGTGTTTAGCTTTCATCAGCCTAGCTAAGGAATCAAAAGCAATGAAGGCACAGCAGCACACAACACAGCACGTGGCTTTTCAGTGGGTTAAATGAATCTAAGCTGAGCTCTGCGCTGTTGCAGCCAGGCTGCTGCTGGAACATCCCAGCTTGCCAGCACCAAACCTGCTCAGCAGTCCCTGTGCTCGGGGAACTCGCCGTAGGACTGTCCACAGCATCCGTAAACAAGCTGTCTGGAGCACACCCAACCAGAAATGGAACGGCCTGAGTATTTCACCCCTCCTGGCTAAGGCACTAAGTGTTTTCATTTGTTTCCTGTTGAAATCCCCATTTCTTGCCCCTCCTTCCTATAGTCACACATTTGGTAGAGAGCACCAGACCTGACATACGCTGCGCTATTTCAGCTTTATGCCATCCTCACACCGCAGCGTTACACCAGCATAAATCCAAGAGTTTTATCAAGGACCTTCTATACAGATCAGTGGGCAGACAGGTTGAAAGGACAGGAGATCCACCGTCTCTCAGGCACAACATGGGGTCCTTTTGTTGATCAGTAAGAACATGCAACCCGTTACCTGCACATTACCAGCTCTACCCCAGTCTCTCTCTCTCCCTGTTGAAAAATGGATGCCAGGTTTCCTACAGTGGCATCTGAGATGTGAAATGACAAAAGGAAGGTCAATTCGGTGGATACATTTCTCCATACACTTTTGAAGTAGGTCAGGTAATATAGGACTTGGCATCACTCTCAAAGTAATCATAACTGGAATTAAATTTAGATTTCAATAATGAAGGCACTTGAAAAAGTCAAAACTCCAGGCCTGTTTCTGTGGCCCCTCTTTCCTGCAAGAGCATCCCATGACTCTGTGGGCCTTCAAAGGATCAATAATATACAGATATTACCAATTCATCCAAGAGAGTTCTTTATTTTTTGCTACTCTTTTTGTCAGCCTCCTTGGACAAATCACCACGTGGTTAAACATAGCACTTTCACAGCAACTTTCACTGTAAAATTTCAGTTTATTTATAAGCTCCTGTAACAAACATAACCTTATAACTGCCTCTGCAAGATGAATAAATACCATCAGCCTCTGCTGTTACAGCTGAGGACACTGCAGCATGGGAAGATGAAGTGAGCTGCCCAGGTGTGCACCAGAATGACGTGACCAAGCCAGGGAAAGCTCAGATCCTCCTGGTACTTAATCTATATTACTTAGGAAACGTTCTTTTCAGGTTCAAAAAGTTTTTGGTTTAAGGTACATTTTTCATGGCTCACTAAACTGCTTGGTTTGAATTTGATTCACAAGAAAAATACTGAAACAGTGCAATAAGTTAGTTCCTCAGTGTTTCAACACATCCTATATTAGAAACCGTGCAAGAAGAAAGCCTGACCTAATGAGATTACCCAAGCTACTATTTTCAGGGCTAACCGCACTGAGGAAGAAAAGAAAGAAAAGCACATTACTGACTGATAAATAAAATAAAACTCTTTTTCTGATTTATTCTGTAAATCAAAATGCTAAAAGAACCTCTAAGGCTATATCAAAGCCGAGAAAAACGTAACACAAAATCAATGTTAAAGGCCATCTCAGCATCCTTTTATCTAACCAAAACTGTAAACACACTGCTACATTCCCAAAGCACAAAATCCATTTACACTTTGCATACTTGAAAAGAAGTCTAATGCATTTTGAAAACCACAGACTTAACTGCACGCTTCTCCCATATAATTCAACAGGACTTAATAAGATTTGCAGGAGGCACAAAAGGCAAATTGAACCCTATAGCTGAACACACAATTTCAGGTTCCCAGCAAAGAGGCAAACCTAGTGATGGTGAAAATATAACACCAGAAGGGATCAAAGCAGGATAATGGATGACCAGAAAAATAGAGGGAAAAGTCATGAAACGTAAAGTCAGTGCTCAATTTTTTGCAATACTTCTCTGAACACTCAGCAGATGATTTGTAATAATGACACAGAGTCAGTTTTCAAACCCACTTCCCAGAAGGGTGTTTTTTTTTTCCTCTTGTGGATAACTGCATTTCAGAGCTATCCAGGTCTTTTTGGCTCTGGGTAACACAACCAGACAGCCACGCTCCGAAGGAAAAGGCTGCTTTGGCTTTGCAAGTTCATGCTGCTCTTGTCAAGCAAGCATGATCATGGCCTCCCTGAAGCAGCTGGTCCAGCCTCAGAGAGGCTTACATGTCTTCATCCTACCCTGGCCATTACCTAACGGCAGGTCAGCACTTCCACCAGAGAAGTGCATGTTTAAATTCCTGAATTTGACAAGAAGAGAGAAAACTCTGAAATCACGCAGACATGATCTTAGAAAGACAGGTCTCAAGACATCAAAGACTTGTAGTCATTTGAAGCCATCTGTGTATCTAGCCATCCACCCACCTATCCGTGGACATACCCCTAGCAATTATCCAGCGGCTTTTGATCCCTTTACTGACATCTCTGTGTCCTGCAAAGGCTGCAGAAGCACCGAATGGCGAGTTTGTCATCTTGGAGCCCTCCTTAAACTCTCTGCCCTGTTCTCAGCCCCTGCACTCCCACCACCTCTGTGAAGCCCACAATGCTGGAGAAGCATAAACACAGACGATAGTTTTCCCTCTGCTTAAAATCAGGGAAGTAGACATTAAGCTTAGTTTAAACAGGGATATACACAGCAGAAGGCTGAGAGCTTATCCACAAGTGGTCTAAAGCATGGCACAAACTCAAATGATTCAACACAACAGATGCTCTTTATACCTGTCTGACTTTCTGCACAACATGCACTTTGATCCAAAAGCTTTTACAGTAACGCTTGAGCCAAAGATTACTGAGGAAAACAGAAAGACTCCCGTTGACTCCAAGCCCTGGATCAGGCTCTCAGATAGAGGAACTGAGCATCAGGTTTGGAGTCAGTAACATAAAATGGGCACACTCAAAATTAAAAATATGCCTCCTGCGCAGTCACTGCGATAACTTATGTCAATTCTCCCCACACCCTCTCCCCCCTACAAAAATACCATTTAACAGTGGCCTGCGAATAAAGCATCACTCCGGGAAATCTCTGCACATGGTGTGGCTGCCGCACCGCCTGCTCTGCAGGTGGCATGTCACCAAGACAGGCTGCGGGCAAGGAGCTGTGCGCGGGCTGCAGAGGGTGCAGGTGGCCCGAGGAAAGGGGAGAGGGGTCGAGCAGGTTGGGAGTGGATTGCCACGGGAAAATCAGATACTGATTTTGGAGGAGGCATATGAAATGACAAGGGATAATATTTGTCCTTTTTCCCTTACTGCCTGCACAGCAGCGTGCCAGGTTCCCTTGTTCTGACACAGAGTTCTGAGCTGTGCAAGTAAATCTGGAAAAAAACTGGCATCACTGCTGCAAGCTGCCCTGCAAAGGAAAGAAACCTGACAGGGCTTCTGCACCTTCCCTTTCTGGTCTCTCCACCATTCTCCTCTCCTGTCTCCATCCCGGGAGGTGTTTCCATGGCAACACCATGCAAAGCGGTCCTTCCCTCTGACATGGGAGAAATGTTGAATGGCTGAAAAGAATTGGCTTGGGAAAACCTGGAAATTCAACTAAAAATAGGAAAGGCAATAATGGAAGGTGATGGTGGAAAGCTGCCTGGGGACTTCAAAACCTTCTAGAGGTCTTGTTACAGGCTGAATGCAATTTGGTGTTTCTCTTTCACTCCGATGTCAGGAAAGATAAGATTTTTGTTTTCTTGTAAGATGTGAAGCGTCTGGCAGTGTTGTCCCTTCACCCAAGCCTAGTATTAGCAGTAATTCTCCTAATTCCCTTTTATCACACAGAAATGATTCTGAGAGACCTGGAGAGCAAGGAATGAGCAGCAGAGCCCCACCAACCCTCCCAAGGAACAGCTTCGCTTGAAAGCATATACTGTTACAGTAAATGGTGTAATTTGTGCTCTGATGTCCTGCAAGGCTTTACAACAAGTGACAAATCAATCATTATACAAACATCCTTTGATAATCAGTGTGGTTACATTAATTATGATAAATGCTTTTAGCAGCTGCAGTATGTGGACACAATGCATAATTGCATAGGAATCATATTACCCTACTTTTCCATTCATGTCCTGAAGTACAAAGTCTTTCAAAAATTGCCATACTGCAATAGCTGAATGCAGAGTTTACAATCCACTCTTCCAAGTGTTTAATTGTAGAAAATGCAGAGTCCATTAGTATTACTGTTATTAAATATTAAGTAATATTCCTTGAAAAAGAACCATTACCACTTCACAAATTACAAATATACAGGAGGACTATATCAGTTTCCTGACCCAGGGGATTAATTGTAGCAGTTGTTGCACAGCAACACGGTACAGCAGATTAGGACCTCACCTAATGAATAACACTGCATCCAATTGAAATTGCAAGGAAATTTAGCTTGCCAGAATGCAATTACAGAAGTCTAAATCTGATTGGATTGCAGTATTTCTGTATTCTTAAAAAGCGCATCTGTAATGAATGGTAAAGAGCAGTAGATGAGGAATGTGTAACTCCCATTGGTCTTAAAGACACAAGAGGGGTGGGGGCTGAAACGTTTCGAAATAAAGCGACAAGATCAATGGATACATCTTCACATAATTAACCTCAGGGATTCGATACCACAACACATCACTGTGAGCAAGAGTTCCGCTTCCTTTTCAGAAAGAACAAACATCTCTACCAAAACCAGGAACTGATGTCAAAATAATACAGTGCGAATTTAGAAAAGGTTATAATTCTTTTGAGTTCATAGAGAAATGTCCTTGATGGTCAGTCTTCCCCTCAGTCTCTGTTTTCAGAACCAGTTCCCATTTGTCACTGTGAGTGACAGGACACTGAAGTGGACAGATTTCTGGAGCCACTGCCCCAAGGTTGCTTGTGATTATATTCCCTCTCATCCTAATGATCGCAAGGGGTCAGACCCTTGGTTTTACATCTTATCATCATGGAGCTTTAAAAAGAGTCTTTCAGGGGATTTCAGGGTAAAGCAGAACAGCTACATTAATTGTATAGGAAACCAAAAGCACATGTTTCACCGCTTGTTACAGCGTCCGCGTTATTCCTGCAATAAAGCTATCGCTGGGAAAAAGAGCTAGTTTTCGGCTAGGAAGACCTTATTTGTTCGGACAGTAAAGAAGTGGCCATGCACTAAGTATTTGGATAGACTCTATGCCAGCACAGAGAAAGGGGGACAGCCTGCAGAGCCTGCAGAGCACTGCCCTGGGAAGGCAGCCCAACGGCTCCTTGGCATTCCAGCCGCCAGTTCTCATCTGGCATGGACAGTGCAGCTGAGATGATGGAGCAGGGTGACAAGAGCCTTGGTATTTTAGTGTCACAAGAAACACAAAATGAAAAAAAAACTGTGCAGGAAGGCTCCAGCTGAATCACAGCCTGGCCCTCCTCAAACGGAGGAATCGCGAGAGACCACACACCAGGTCCCAGCAGGACCTCAACAAGGGAACGCCTGTTACGCTCACCCCAACCTTAGGGCATCCTGGTGCCCCAGAAGGAAGCACAACTATAGTTGGCAAAAGAACAACATTTAAAGCATAAAGATAAGCAGAAATTCTGTTTGAAGGACTATTTAGAGAGAATTTCTCCCCAGAATTTGACCTTTTAAGACAGAGTTTTCATAAAAATAACAAGGGCTGTAATAAATTCTGAACCTAAACATCCTATTCACAATGCACTTTGAGACACCCGTTGTACAAGTTAAGGGATCCATAGACCCCTTAGTAGAAAAAGACTTTGCGGGAGGATTTAGAAAAACATTGATACTTGTGCTTTCAGAAAAAAACCCACCGCTGTGGAATAAAGGAGACTGAGTAGAGACAAGTCTGAGGAGACTCCTGAAGCACCCCATGAGATTCCTTCTGCTGCCTTTTAACACATTACCCTTTAGGCTTTGACCAGAGCCTCTCCTTTTCCTCTGTGCACAAGTTCTCCTGAGGAACCTGTGTCCCCAGGGATCCAGCAGTCCCAGTAGTCTGCGCAAAAAGGGGTCTAACCCTGTATTTTCATCAATTATTCCCTAAACCTCTTGGCATTAGAAGATTTGAAAATAAACCCTCTTTCATATTTGGTGAGGCTTTGGAGTCTGATTTAGAAATGGTTTGAGAAGAGCTTTTTTTTCTTCCTTTTTAGCCTTTATATCAGTCATTTTATCTGATATATGATAAGCTCAGATGAGTTTAAACTGATTCATCCTATTTTGTAATGTTTAAATGTACTTTGCTGAAGCTCCATCATAATGTCACACACTTTTAAAATGAATAATTCATCCTGCCCACCTCTTCTGAAATGCCAAAAGGATACTGCGCCTTACCAGACAGAAGCAAATACCTTTACTAAAAAGTACACAAGGAAACAATATAATTTAAGAAAAAATAGCGACCCAAGATGCACCACTGCAAACCTCAACACCCCGATCTCGTGTGGGAGAGCACATTAAAGCCCTGGAGGGAGGGAGAAGGCTCCTTCCCAGGGAGGGCTCAGCCCAGGGGTTCAGTTGTTCCCTTCGTCAGGCACCGACGGCTCCGCAATTTCCAACGGGAATCAAGAAGTATCTGAGAATCACTGACAGGCACAGATAAGGCTCTTCTAGCAAATGCCTGTCAAGGAACTGTGCAAGAAATGACATTGATTTTATCCCCATGCTGGTACTATTTCAGGGACAGCCTTTGTCAGTTCTATATTTAGCTGCTGTATTATGTACCTTACTAATAGCCAGGTAGAGTTTTGTCAATTTTGAACCCAGCAGGGATCAGGTTAAGACTCCGGAATGAATGCCACTTTGTGCAAAACCGGTGTTTGCCAACTGGAATAAAACACAGGTATCATGAAAGAAACCCAGAGAACTTCTAATACCAGGCAGCAGTTTCCCCCCGCTGTGTTAGCACAATGGCCTCCTGCAGCCACCGCACGACGGCACGCTCACACCCTGGGCTCAGTGGGGTGAAACCTCCCACCCGGCAGCACCCACCCCGGGGCAGGGGTAGGTGGTCCGTGGGATGTTTACAGCCCCCAGAAACACACCACTGCGCTCCCTGGGAGCATCCTTACAAATTCCCCAGCTGCTGGAGGGGGAAAACAGCCTGGGATGGAGGAAGATGAAGGTAGCAGGGCCCCCAAGCTAGGTCTTTGGAAAAATAAGGGGTACTAGAAGAGACAGGGGGGTCCCAAACTCACATTTGGGATGACAAGTTCTGATTTGGTCCAGAGCAGAAAGCAGCATCTTGCCCATTTGCCCCTGGCTGGCATCACCACCTGAGCGGGCTCCTGCTTTGGTCATAGCCACTCATCTGCCTGACAGGAACCAGGAGGAATTTTCTGAAGATGTCAGATAGGCTGTTTTGCCACGGGGCAGCACTGAGGGGAAGGCAGGAGGCTGTGCTCCTGGCCGGACAGCTGCGTGAGCAGGGCCACTTGCCAGAAGCGCCTGGCCTCCAGCAGCCCCGGTGCCTCTTACAAACAGATTTCCAGCAGAAGAGAGCACTCCACGATGCCGATAAATGCATCATTACGCAGCCCGATATTTGAGGGTCTAAGTCTTCATTTGTATTTCATAAATATTTTATGCAAGGGTATTTTTACTGAATCATGGACAAGGCATGAGACAAACTCTCCACTGGAGATACTAAACGCATCTGATCACTTTTGCTGAACATTTGCAGCACTACTGGGAACACTGGCTGCTATCACTCACAGCAGAGCGCTTCAGACAGCACCAGGAAAAGTAAGGCAAGGACAGGCTTGTATCATACAGTCTTGCTTTTGTGGAGACAGGCTTTTAGAAAGCCAAAATCAGCTCTCCCAACACCTTATCCACCTGGAATAAATAAAAATTAAAGCAAACTAAAAAACCCTGTAAAACTCCATAGTCATTTTCCATCGAGAGCCCCATGCTGCTCATCAAACATTGAAGAGCAGTCTGTGAATATCTGAAAAAATGACCTCATTGTCATTCTTCAAATCTTCCCTTCAAGCCTCAGAGTGCAGCGACGCTTGCAAAAGAACACTAGATGAGTCTAGAGTCCTGTGGCCACATGTTTTCACATTCACCAGCATTTTTTCACTCCCAACTATCTGTTTTCATATGGTTGAAATGCAAAGTGAATGTGTTGGCGGAGCTCCTGAACACTCACCCAGGCTCCTTCTAAAGTAACTTGTGCAGGGAAAAGGAACGACGAGCCAAATGGTTTTAGCACCAGTTAAAGGTTCCGGAGCCTTAGCCACAGACCCCGGGAGCTAAACCATGTAAAGTGTCATGGACACGCCACGGACAATTCCCAGACAGACCTAATTGTTGGCACTTTGGAGCAGGACTAAGTGAGAAGCGTTTAGACCCCAGCTGAGGGCTCTGCCTGTAATGCCTTAGAAAGGATTGAAATAAAACGACTGCATCTTCATTGGTCTCTAACTAATCTCAGAGGGCTGATTATGAGCACTCTGAAGCCTGATGAGAAACTAATGTGTGTGGGATCCCTTAAAAAGTAGGGTAGGAAAAAACAAAGCCACAAAAGGTGTGGCCTGAAACCGGGCAGAGCGCTGGGGGAGGCGCAGGGGGGGCACGTAGGGAAGATTACGGTTACGTACAGCTCTGAGCAGGGCCACCGGTGATAACTCGCTAGGGATTACGCTGTTTCTAACACAGATCTGTGGCAAACACAACACCTGTACGTGTTTTCAGCTCCTGGCCAGCCTGAGTCATGCCGCTTTCCTTTCAGACGATGGATGCTCCTTGGGGAGCATGACCAGAGGTCAATACAGCTATTGCTCCTGGCTAGAGAGGGGTGGAAGTGGTGCAAGGTCCGCTCCACGCTGCGAGTCAAGCGGGCCAGTGGCGCAGAGGCATCGGGCGGCAGAGGCAGCTCCAGGAGCACAAGAGCTCATGACTCACCCCCTGATCAGGCTTCAGACGGCAGGGATGGGGGAGTGAGGCGGTTGCTGAGCATTCACGAGGCTCCTATGGCTTGTGAAAAACCAGGGAGCTGCTGCAAAAATAGATGCGTCTCCTGCTGGGTGACTTCTCTGAACCCAGTGCTAGCACTGGCTTAAGCAAGGGCGAGCCTGGAAAATACCCCCGTCCAGAGCACACTGCCATCGGCAGAGCATCCCTCTGCATGCAGCAGGGGGACGGGGCTGTGCAGCGCGTTTCCGCAGACGGGTCTTTTGTAAATGATGGACGGCAGAAATATCCGTTCCTCAAACAAGATATTTCATGCGATATACATCATGCTGCTCCAGGTAGCGTGCCTGGTGCTAACCCTGCTCTAAGTAAAAAAACGAGCCTGTTTCATCCCTCCAAGGGCTGAGACGCACCCTTGGGAGGAAAATTAAACCTCCTGCATCTCCACTGGGAGGGCAGCCCTGCCTGCAACAGCATCCTGTCGTCTCCACGTTTATCTGGCTCACTTAGAAGGCAAGTGCTAGGAACCTGACTCCTGTCCAAAAGTAAAATCTAAAAGAGAGCATATGGTGTAGGTTTAAGCATTTGGCTACTATTCTAGCTTGGGAAGAAGAGACAGCAGCTGAGTTCTGGATGCCAGTGAAAGCTCAAGGTCCAGCCACAGTCCATTCCTGGAGATAAGACTCTACTTGATGTGACTAAATTACCTTTCCACGGTTTCACATTCATTGAAGAAAACTCTGTGTGTGACATTTCTCTCTAAATCTATAGCTATATGATTGCAGAGTGTTTTTATAAAGCCTATGCAACCCATCACCCATAACCCCACAGTGTTATTTATAGCTGTATATAAGAGAAAGTCACTAATTTCAGAAGTCTTGCCAGACTCTGGGCACCTAAATGCCCAGTGGGAGAAGCAATGCAGAATTCACTAGCAAATAAACCCAAGATGGGCCATAGGAGATCAAGGATCCATTAACAGCTTTAAGGCAAGGAGGGAACATCGTGCTCACCCTGGTGCTGGCTGTTCAGCAGCAAAAGGCAAAACCCCATCTACTTGTAGATATGCCATAACTAGAATGGGCTCATGACTGATTTCCTTAGTTCTGAAAAACTCTATGTCTTCTATCAAGTTTGGTCATCCCTTTTGACTCTCATTATTTATTAGGTGACCTGGTTTACTCTTTTTCTCCGGTACCAGGCTGCTAGGGATGTTGCCCATAGTTGCTAAGAGATATTCTCTGGTCCAAAAGTCTCACAGCTCAAGAGAACAGGATTTGAAAGTGGAAGGGACATACTGTGCGGCTGAAAAACAGGGGCATACAGACTGACTCCTGAACTACACTGAACTCTGCTCCTGATTCAGCAAAGCAAGTCAGCGCTGATTTAAATGGTGCTTACAGTAAAGCAAGTGCTTAAGTGCTTTGCTGGATGATGACTGGGACACTGAGGGTCTTGATGGATTCAGCCCAGCACTTCCCTGTGGCAGTTAAGTCACTTCTGTCACATTTTGCTATAACTCTGTCACTTCATGAAGAATATCAAGCTTTGTCTCCTACTAGCCATCTGCAAAAAAGAAGTCAAATAAAAAACTCTGTAATGGGTTCTCACTGCAGAAATCTTTCCCACCATCCATGTTTTGGGCACTTTGACCTCACATCCCCATAGAAAATGACCTTTCCTACACCCCAAGGCTATGATCTGTTAACGCAGAGTTTTACATTGCATTCACATCCCCTGCGACATGACTTAGGTCTGAACCAAGACAAGGGTAAAAGGGGTGAAAAAATGCAGTTATAGCTTCTTTATAAATGATGATTCCATTTAAGAACTGGAAAGTACTGTTCAAGAGAGGATGAGATACCTTCTATAGGAACACATAAATTTAGAAAGGGGGACACAGCTTTCATGACTTGGGAGGATTTACTATCTATACTGTGACTTACCATGCCGGTTTAAAGCTCATCTGTTGCAAATGGTTTCAAATTAGATTTCTGGGGTACAAACACACAGAAAATGATCCACTGACTCCCACGCTAAACTAGGGGTTTGGCTGTGTGGGTTCAAAGTGCTCTTCTGCTCTGGAGCCTATGTGACCATAGTAGCTTGTAGATGCCTCAGTAATGGCTGTGAGTCATCCAGCTGCTGCTGTTACACAGATGAAGTAAGTTAATAAAAGAGACAGGGCAAACATCCTGTTTTGTTCTTAATTCATATCATTGACTAAGATGTAGCTTAATTAACCAACCTTCTCTCCGTATAGAACAGTCTGACTACCATCACTTACCATATGTAAAACACCACGCGGCGTCATTACGTACTGTTCTTTATACTAAAGAGCCATATCACCGCCTCAGCACTGTAACCGAGCCTACTGTCAGCAGCCTAGATCGAAATGCCAAGGATGTAATGGGTCAGAGACTGAAGTGCTACCTCAACTCTCGAGCCAGTGCCTTTCTCACTCATACACAGTAGCAAGACCGTGCGTGCAGCAGAGCCAATTCTCGCTGAATCACTCAGAGGCTTTTTTCCTGCTTGTAAATTATCCTCAACCTGGTTGCCCTCCTGCCACATGCATTAGCACGCAGGATTTCTCAACCAAAGACATCGAGCAGGCAAATCCTAGCCTGAGAATTGCCGTCAAGATCTTCCCCAGTAATATTCCTCACATCTGTAAGCCTGACTCCAGTGGGATGCCTGGCCCCTCCAGCCGCAGGGGAACGGCTCTGCTTGTTGGGGCTCCGAGTATCCACTCACTTCCCAACTGACTGCTCACAGGTATTTAGGCAAGCATTCACAAAACTACTCCTCAAACACTCCTCTCAGTAGCCTGGATGCAGGTGAAAGCACCTCAAAAGATGTCGCAGTCGAGGAGAACATCCCAGCTGCCACTGCGGCGTGCCAGATCCTTCATCCGCATCCCTCGCCCTTCTCCCACCGGGAGCTGGGAGCAGGGGCTGGGGAAAGCAGCAGGTATGGGCACATGCCAGACCCATCCTGCCGGTCACGCGAGGGAAAATGACGGGCGGCGGTAAAGCCTCACAGCAACTGAAGTAATAGAGAAAAGGAGATTTTTTTGTGTTTGACAACTAGATGAGTAATCATCCTGAATTCCCTGCTTCACCCTAATCCCCTGCTGAGTCACTGGGTCCCTGTTGATACCCCAGGCTGGGTGACTCCTCTCTCAGAGGCTGCCAGGGATTTTTGCCATATGGCAACAAGGAGATTTGATTAGTTGACTGTTTCCTATTTGTTTTAATTAGTAGTTTATTAGCCATATGTTAAATTGCACATTTCAACTACTCAGCAGTGTTACTGGAAGTCAGAAAGTATCTTGATGGGGCTTCTGTTGCCTCTCTAGCCATGTGGGTATTTGCTTTGAACATAATGTCACCTGGTGGGAGCGCAGGAGCGCTCTCCCCTGTCTTGTGCTATCACCTCACCTTATCCCATCCCTTCTTGTTTTATTTAATCTCATCTGCCACCTCTGCCAGCACCGGGCAGGGGAGCAGGTCAGACCTCTGGCTGCCTACCAGAGCTGCTTGTCACATCGGTGGATGCCGACAGGCCTTGGCATTCCTGAGCTCTGGGAGGTCTGTTTAGGACCCCCAGGGACCTCCAGTGAGGACCTTTGGGATGAGTAATCTGGTGGTGCTCCTCCAGCTGGGTAACACATTAACCAGAGCTTGAAACCTCTGCACTAATCACACCGCTGTGTTTGCACCTCTTTGTTTCTGCATTCCATCAATCAGTCACATAAAAGTTAATGGGAAATAGATAAAGGTCATAAACAGCAACAGTAGATTCAGTTTAGAACTCACGACAATATCCAGAGAGCTGAAAGCTGTTTTCACCCAGCCCTGCTGCACAGGCTTTGATTGCAGACGATTCTGGCACCAGGGGCTGCTGCCACCATACACTTTACCAGCACACAAACCCTTCTAAGAACAGCTAACCAGTTATCAAACAAACCCCGCACACCACCCCCCTTCTCGTCAGGAAGCCACTAGAAAGGTTCTTGCAGCATGTGACTACAAACACCACAAGGCAGCAGGGGACGACTAAGGAACAGCCCAGACCTGCCCGTGTCCGACGAGGTCCGGCAGAGCACCCGTGGGATGTGTGACAGTCCCAGCGTCACTCGGCTGGGCACAGGACCCTGCTGGTGGTGGGGGCCGGACACCGTGCGTCTCCTGCCTTTAAGAGTTGCCTGTTTAAGTTTCCAAATGACAACAGGATTTCTCCAAAGATTTGCCCAGGGCTTTTCCAGCTCCTCCGAGTTCTCTCAGTGACCACTGCTAATGGCATTCATAGACTTTTTTCGAAGCTCCACTTTCCAGAGCTACAGCTTCAGGTTCTACTACTTGTGCACACAGAAACTCATGAACACGCTACTATCTTACCCTTGACTACCTTTACTTTTTCATATTCTTACAGTCTTTTGCCATTATCACACTAATATCAAAGTAATTGCACAGAATTAAACACTAAACTGTGATTTACTGGCTGGGCTAATATGTTTAAATTTGTGGGTTTTTTTTTCTCTGAGAGAACTGCGAACATCATTTTATACAATCATCTCAATGGCCTCTCCATGACTATTTCCCTCCTTCACAGAAGTGTTAAACATTTTGTTGCACACTTGCACCTTCTGTTGGGAAACATCTTTAAATTAGGTTTTCTTGATTCTCATGCAGTTTAGCAATGCAGATTCCTAGATGTTGGGATTGATTTTGTATCCTGCTTCTCTCATCAGTTCAAGGGTTGCAATGGTTTCAAACACAGCAACGTTACTCTCCCTATATGTTTAATCAACATGTTACTCCAATTCACTCTTAGGCACTTGCACCCTGTGTGGGCTCAGATCAATTTTTAGATTCTAACGATTGTCACATTTTTAAAATACGTTTCAGTTGCACGCTTACCATAGATCCCAGGTGCAAATCTGCAAGTGCAGATGATCACAGCCCCAAACCCTTGCCATTTGCCGTGCAAGGCCAGGCAGCGGGGGGAAGCGCTCCCAGCCCTGCTGCTGATGGAGCCGGCTGGAGACTCCATCGCCCCTCGCAGCAGCTCCTGCTGCTCCCGGGGCAGTGGGGCTGCCTCCTACCCCAGCACAGCACCTTGCCCGCCCTGGGCTGACAGCAGCGACCAACAGCCTCGAGTCTTCCTCCAGCCCAGCAGACACACAGGGGCTTTCCAAGAGCCCAGGGCTGAGCAGGCAGCTGTGGCTTTACTGAATAGCCCGGAGCAGAGCAGCAACGCTGCTTCCATCACTTGGTAATGAAGAGTTCCTCGAGCGATCATCTTCCACCGCCCTCAAAGCAATTAGTACATCAACCTATTAATACTCCACGCCCTCTCCCCAGCCTGGGGGGCTGTGCTCTCCATAATACTCTCCTCAGAATAATGTGAGGGTGGCCTGAGAAAGCTGAGGCTATGCAGCTACCCACCTAACAAAACCCACCAGCAGCATCCCTCCCCAGCCTCTGCCAAGCGCAGGAACATTCTGCCATCTCTGCTGTAATAAAACGCAGGTGCTCACTACAAAAGCATTACAAAGCATTGCTGATGGAAGGAGATTTTGATTAGCAGGCCCTGGAGAAGGAGTTATACCCAGCAGTGAATCCTGGAGCTTGGTCACATTGCTCTTCCCTCACTCCACCAACCCAGCCAGCCCAAGCCCACAGGCACTGACACACAGGCAGCTCCTTTTCTCCAGGAACCAACTTCTCACTTGGTTTCAAATATATTTCAGCTCACGCACACACCCCTGAACCCTCTGCAGCTCCTACGCTCCCCCAGATTGCACTGACCCAGCTCCCCTGAGACACTGGAGTCACAGACCTTGAACGTGACACCAGGTCAATGAGCTCTGCCAGGGACGGGGCGGGAGGACATCAACCACCACACTCTTGGCGGCTGCAGTGCTTGTGCCACTGTTCAGCACGACAAACCTCTTGCTACTGAATTCCTCAATATCTTGAGAAGCCAGCTCCCCGGTACCCCACTCTGCTGATGGTCTCTCCCCACAAAATGATTCCCCATCTCAGTTCATCTGCTTTGCAGTACAGAGGAGTCACCAACACTATTGCTGCAGGGCAAGATGCTCATTTGTGTACAGAGGCACTGAGAAAAATCTCCCTCTAAGAAGGGATGAGGAGCTTCATATTTACTCTGCCTGGTGTATGAGAGATTATAATGTCACTGGTCATGTTAGTAAACACTGACAAATGTGACAAAACATGGAGTTAATCCTTGAAACCTGCTGAAACCAAATATTCTGTTCCATTTGGTAACAAGTACAGATAGACAAACGCTCTGTGGCCTCAGTGTAGTCATATTAAATATTTAAAGTTACTTACTAAACACACAAAGGGCTTGAACTTCCAGCTGATCATTGCACCATACAGATTCTGAGGAAGAGTATGGAAAGGCAGGCATACCAGCAGCTCCTCCTGGGTGTGAACAACTGGTCCTTCCACTGGAAAGTAAGACAAACGAGACAGTATTAAAGCATCAGATAAGGAAAGATGTTCCCTTTATTAAAAAGTAGCAGTACATTCTTTACATTTAGCATAAAATCTGCTGTAATTACCTAGCAGTTGGAAAGCAATTTGCAGCAGGCTTTATTGTTCAGCATCTGTACCAAATTCTAAGGGAAACATCCACCAGGGAATAAAGTAAAATGAGATGTGCCACAGTAACTACAACATTTAAATGCCTGCAGAATGGAAATTTCAGTGAGGCTTAAATGAGCTACAATGCAATTCTACTTTTGCATTGCTGTTTTTGTTTTGTTATTTAAAGGGCTCTGGGTTTGACTCCAGCTTCTTCTTATCCTGTATACACACACCCACCAGGAATGCTATAATCCACACAAACTAGGAAGGTTATATTAAAAAAAAAAAAAAACAACAAACCAAAACCCAACAAAAAAACCCACAAAAAAAACAGTCAAAAGAAAACCCAAGTCTATTGCAGCCACAGAACAAGGAACATTCTGGCAAGTACCACCACCAGGGCTTCACTAGTTATCAATGCATGTGCCTCTTTGGTTTTAATATCTACAATAAAGAGAAAAAATAAAATAGCTTGCAAGTTAACTTGCAAACTCACCACAGGACCCCAGAGTAACTATGTCATCCAGTGGAGAAAAGTGGAGCTCACACAAGGTTTTGTGGATGCCTAAAGGAAGCGACATTTTACTCCTGCTTAGCCTGGGATAAATCTGGCCTAACTTCATCATAAGTGAGACAGTGAGTAGAAATGTGATGGAAATAAATCAAGCTTGCACCAGTTTAAAAAAACAACCAACCAACCAAAACACCAAAAATCACCAAAGTTCTAGTTTTGTATCTCCCCAAGGCAGGGCGCGTACATGCGGAGCTGTTCAGGAATTCTGTCTCAGGTGTTGAAACCTGTGCCATGCCAGGAGAGAACATAAGCCTGACGGCTCCTCAAACAGTTCCTAACTTTCCAGGGGACCTCACATCACACAGTGACAACCATGAATTTATTAGATGCCTGTTCAGACCTTTCTTTCTTTTCTCACTGATTAAATAATATTCCTTCTGATTTAATTTCAGAGCATCAAATAAAACAGGAATGTATCTTTGCAAGGAAATGTATCTTATGTTCTTTTCCAGCCTGAAGCTAAGCAGCATAAACAAATTCATCCCTTTCAGTAATGAGGATATGATTGCAAGAGCACTTGGAATTAAGGAATATTACCAATTTTCCTATGTTTTCCTCCCATCCAGAATTATGTTTCAGAACTCTGCCTCGTGCTTTGCTACCCTACATTATCCTGTCCAATCAGGCTGTGCGCCCTCAAGCCTTCAAGCAGGTTATTAGTCTTACAAAATGCATAGGATTAAAAGTGCGTGTCTTTAAGCTCTACAGGCTGAATTTTTCTCAGCATGATTGCACGGATACAAATGAGAACAGCGCTTGATTCTAGATGTTTACAGTACCATGCAATTTGCTTTAACATGCTGACTACTGATGTAAGGCGAGTTCCACGGGAAGGAAGTTAATGTCTATGTCCTCTTTCAGACCACAGCAAAGCACACTCGAATGGGGAAATCAAATTCTTATTACTGGGTGAAATAATTCCTTCATTCAAGAGAATACGGAAAAATTTAACAAACGCTCAAAGAAATGGGACGACGATCTGTGAGTCAAAGGAGGCAGTGTAGATGTGATGACAGGAGGAATGTGACTGTGTGCTCTATGGGTTGGTAGGAAAGCCAGGAATAACAGAGAGCAAGGAGAATCAGACAGACATTTACAAAAATCCTAGACTTTATTCAATGAATTATTTAAAGTCTATTTCTGATCTGGCACAGGAGGTCACTTGATCTCCAGAAAGGAGCAACGGGAGTCCCATCGCTTCTGCCATTCAAAACTCAAAATGAACAAAGTGACAGGAAATACACAGCACAGAACCATCATCCCATGGCTTCAGGGAAAGGACTGTTTGACCTGAGTAGACTTCTCCTCCTTCTAGCATTTCTGCCTTGTTTGCATCCCTGGGAGTTCACCCTCTGAAGTCGCTTCACTGGGTAAATACCGACACCTCCACACACATCAGTATGTGTGGACCAAAGCTGTGATCAGCTTCTTCATGTTTGATGGCTTAGGTGTGCCATCACAAATGGATGAGGCCTTTTGGACTTACTAGATGGTAGCATTAAATCTTAACAACCTTGTCTTGAAAAACACATTTTAGTAAGGCAGTGCCAAATACCAAAGAGGAAGGCCAGATGCTGCCAACAAAGCCTTGGAGCTGGTAAGCGGCCTCAGGAGCTTTCCCCCAGACCAGTGCCCCGAAACACATGAACATCATGATGGACAAACTTTGTCTTTATTACAGCCTTGTCTAAGAGTAGGAAAAAAGGATAGAAAGATGAGCTGAAAGTGATGAACTAAATCACATGAAGGTTAATGACTTTAATGACTTAGCCAAGGTCTCAGACAGTATGCCGCAGCAGTGATTTGGGAACACCAGTGGCCCAACCCAGTTCTACAGTCCTAGGATCATCCTTCAGAGAGCACAGACAGATTAATGGAAGACACATCTTCCCCCCACACACCCCCCAAGAGCTTCTGCAAACCCGACATCTCCAGCAAGTGTCCTGTTCCCAGGATCCAAGGGAGCGCAGTGCATTTGTAGGAAAAAAAAAAAAAATAAATCTATCTTAGGATTAAGTTTAATAACAACAGCCCAGTTTTCCAGGTCCACTAGGGGAGAAGAGCCTGAAGTTGCTCTTCATTCGCCAAACAGTCCCTCTATGCCCCCACCTTTCTGGCAGTCATGAAGGTGTTTATTCATTGTCTTTCTAGACTCTGTTTGGTTCCCTGTCCCACAAATAACCTTGACCACAGAACTTTTTGTCAGAGAGAAATCTAAAAATATACTCTTAGTTTACCTTGTTCAGCACATTCAGAGTGGCTAGGTCTGCCCATAAATAACCATACTGCTAAAGGTGAACGTGAACAACTTGAGATACACAGACACAAACAGAGAGAATGAGTTCTGGGCAGAGCTGAGCTGCACCGTCTCCCTCACTCTTATTCAACTGCAGCAATTTCACATCTCTGGGAAGAAGGGAAAAAAGCTTCAAGCATGAGATTATTACATTTTGTACATTACACCCTGATAGAAGCTAAAAATAGACTCTGACGGTTGCTAAGTGCGTTTCAAATGGCTTTCCTTAGAGGTAAAAATGGGATTTTATTTGAAAAAGCAGAAGGTGGGATTTATAACGTCTTGGGAAAAAGCTGAACAGAAAATCGCCAGTTGTCAGAATGGAAGAAGCAGGGAGTTTGCTATTCCTTTTCTTGTCAAGAAAGAAGGCAAGGGGTGTTTACTGGAAGACTATTTTAGGGCTTCTTAGCACACTGCACGAAGAATACGCACACGAACTCACAGCACTTCTCATCCCCTTCCTTTACACAAAACCACAACTCCCTTGCAGGTCCTGCCACACCACAGGACACATCTACTCTGCAGATGGCAGAGGAAAGCAAAAATACCTGCACTTGCTCCAGGTGGTTTCACTTGGCCCCCTGTGAGCTGATTCCCTGCTCCGCGGGGTACGCCTGCGTCCTGGTCTCGGCTGGGATGGAGTTTGTTTTCCTCTCAGTAGCTGGTGCAGAGTTGCGGTTTGGCTCTGGGGTGAGAACAAGGCTGGTAGGACACTGATGGTTTTGGTTGTTGCCAGGTGATGTTTACACTAAACCAATGACTTTTCCATTCCTTGGGCCCTGCCAGCGAGAGGGCTGGGGGGGGACAGGAATGGGGAGGGGACACAGCCAGGACAGCTGACCCGAACTGGCCAAAGGGCTATTCCATACCATACGGTGTCATGCTGAGTATATAAACTGGGGGAAGAAGGAGGAAGGGGGGGGACATCTGGCCTTAAGGTGTTTGTCTTCCCAACTAACTGTTACACATGATGGAGCCCGGCTTCCCTGGGCTGCCCGTGGGAAGTGGGGAATTAATTCCTTGCTTTGCTTTGCTTGCATGTGTGGCTTTTGCTTTACCTCTTAAATTGTTCTTATCTCAACCCCTGAATTTTACATTCCTTCCCGATTCCCCTCCCCATCCCTCTGGGTAAGGGAGAGTGAGCAAGTGGCCACATGGTGCTGGGTTGCCAGCCGGGGTTAAGCCAGGACAGCGGGGTTTGGGTACTGGGGCAGGAAAACCTTCAGCTTTAGCCTGATAACGGGGCTCAGGGCTCCAGGGGTCTGAACCCCCGTGCCCCACCGCCTGCTAACCTTCAACACACTGAGCTCTGAGGATGGTAACAGCTTCCAGGCTTCCAAACAGACTAACCCCATGCCGTAACGGCGTTCTGTTTAGCCATTTGGCATCAGAGGTTTCATTTCACGCAGAAGAGCCGGTGTGAAGCACAGCCACACGTGTCACCGCGGTCAGAACAGTGGGCTAAGGGTGAAGCTCTGCACCTGCCTTCATAGGTCTGACATACTGAAGTGTAGGGACCGCCTGCCATCCTCATTAAAAGCACTGTGGTTATCATTTTGTAATTAAGAAAATGAACGGTTATAATAAAGATTGACAGTTGTAACTGAAAGACATCTTACGTCAGAATGATTTTTGAGACACACTCCAGGTATTAGGAGAGCAGTTTCCTGCAGTGGTAGCTGCTGTAGGACTGGGCAAGCTGTTCACATGCCTACTTGGCACAAGCTAGTCTCAAGATATTTAGAATTATGGGCATGCAAATAGCATGAATACACTATTCAGAATGTTTAGATGCTGTTAAACTTTATTCGGAAACAGCCACAGGCAGGGGGAGATGAGGTTGGGAAGGACAGTAAGCAGAAGCTCAAGCATCCCCTGCACACCTTGAAGCATCAGACTTTCTCTGTGACCTCGCAGCTCTCCAGAAATGAGAATCACTGTCCAGGGGGGACATTAAAATGTTACAAGAGTAAAATTTCAAAGCAAAACAGGTGTTAAATTAATGTATAATTATGCCTTGATGTGGAAGCACTTATAACGAAGGAGAAAAAGAAAAAAAAGAGAAGCCTCATTTATTTTCTTGTATAACTTTTTCATTACAAACTCACTGTGTCCTTATCAAGGCAACACAAAAAAAAAAAAGCATTATCATGGCTGAGAAAGAACAGCTATTTTTAATCAATTCTTTCAAGGGAGACAAACTTAGATACAATTTTTTTCCATGCATTGTCAAACAAAAGATCTGGGCTATATGCATCTGTGGACAGTAATTGTGTATCAAAATAGATGAAGTGTCCTAGACTTACCCTGAGCACTCAGTGTGGTTTCTCTGTTCCACCCTTCAAACAACATCCATTTGCGGAGTGTTGATATTCAGAGTGGCACCTGTGGTTAACATGAGAATATTGCTCTCGTTCTGCGTTTTATAGAAAACCAATGCATATGTAAATGCACGGCATGAAATGTAGGGAGATGGCTGGGTGTGCAGCCCCGCGGCAACTGCCTGTGGGGTCCTGGCTCTTGGTCGGCTGTGCTCATCCTAACAATTACAGATGGACTTGGAGAGCGCGTGGGGGAGGCGGGCAGGTTTGTTCTGGTCAGGAACTTGCCCTGTGCCCAGCGCAGGACCAGAACAGAGTATTTCAGTTCCCAGCACGCTCACTGTGTTCAGTTGAATCACCCTCCTTTTGGATTCATAATACAATGGGAAAAGATTGAGAAAAATCTATTTCAATAAAATGAATTTGCCTCTAAAACTCCCATTATCAGACCATATTTATAGGAGAAAAGCAGGCAATTAAACCCAACCGAATGTTTCACAAACAAAACCACGGAGGTTAAGAATCTGCATTAATATGACAAAACCCCGGAAATTACAAACTCGCGACTGATAATTCATCCCCCCCACATCTGTACAAAGGCCTCGGAACATTATTAATGACCCACTTTGTCAACAACTTCCTTAACTTTAACACACTTTTCTCCTTTTACTGTAGAATTTGGGACATTTTTTAATCAAGCACTAGATAGATCTTCATCATGGTGAAGGTTACAGCATTTATAGGGAAAGTAACAACATTTTTCTGATGCAGCGGTTAATAACCCACTGACAGGTCTTTCTCCGCTGTACTCAAAAGGCACAATGGAAACCTCATTACAGCAAAGCCCAGGTAGCTTGATTAATGTCTGCCTTTATTTATTTATTTATTTATTTTAAATGAAAGCCACTGTTACTTTCCACTCCTGACAGAATTCTACATTCCCTATGCAAGTCAGCATATGATAAAATAGCAGAATATCCACCAGTGTCAAACAGAAGATTTTAGCAATAAGCTTCAGTGCAACGTGAAATATTGTAACAATTATTCCTTGTGATCAGGATGTTAATCTTCTTTTTCAAATAAAACCCAGGGTTATCAGTATGACCTAGCAGTTTTTCAAAAAAATTCAAAACAGCATTTCTAATCACAAAATTCCTATTTCGTGAGTCCCTAGGTTCACTGTGATCAAAAATCATTGACGTAATTTAGCTCAGAGCCTCCCATTTCCATTCTGCAGCTTTCTACCTTAACCAAATCTAAATTTGGGGGTGTTTAAAGATAACCTACATAACATACATATATAGATACATTTGTGTGTATAAGAATATACAGGCTTCCATATATACAATCTTCATTTAAAAATGTAATGCAAAACATTCCCAGCTCTAGCAACCTACACTGTAAATACATGAGACACGACAAAAAGGCTCCCAAGCGTGCCCATAGCAGTAAGAAAAGCAAAAATGTTTCAAACAGACCACCATCCAGAAACAAGTACAGATGAATCATATTTTTAGTGATAATGCCCTGTATAGCTGCATTTAAGAGGCTAGATAATTTGATGAATTATTAACATGCTAATGTAAATGTAATCAAATCTCGTGATTCAAGTGTACAGAGATCACCACAGGGAAATAAATAATGAAATGTTTCATTTTCCCTGAACTCTCAAGTACCGGTGCAACTGAAGGTAGCACGTGTCAGGTGGGACAGACACGAGATCATTCCTGCCATGGCACAAGGTGTGACACAGACCAATGGAAAGAGAAAGCAAACGTTTGCAGAACTCGTTTTCCACACTGCAAACCTCTTCCAATATGACACAGAGGACACAAGACAGAAAATAACAACGGTGTCATCAGACCCTAGACCCACCCTGTCACACGCATCACATCACACCACCCCCTTCAGAAGCACGATTCCGAGGCACCAGCACCAGTGTCTCCCCACCTCTGCCGGGGGTGCTGTACCTGGTACAACCTTCACCACCTTTATGCCGTTAACTCATTTCAACAGCTACAGAAACCCTGCTAAATATTTGGTTTCTGGAGCCTTTTATGACCCGTTTCGCTCCGCTTCAAATGTTTTGCAACTGAAATAGCATCAAAGAGCTAACTAAAACTTGTTACTCATAATATCCCTTTAATCTTATAAACAATGTTCAGCAGATACAGATCTCGGCGGTGCCCTAAGATTAAAGTCCAGGGCCCAGCTCACAAGGAGAACAACGCTGGGTGAGCAGCTCCATGTAGCAAGGCATATTTCTCAAGGTGACATGACCCCACAGAAATATTTGTCAGCGCATACCATGCGTAGGGAGAGCTACAGAGTCACCTTAAGCACATAAATATTGTTCGGTGCAGAAAAGGCAAAACCCCTGTACTTACAGCAAAACCACGGGGATGGTTTTCTCTGAGCTTGTTGCCAGACACTGGTGATGGTGGCACGTTGTGGGGCTAAGGAGGACTTGTGCGATGGTCAGAACCCAACGAGATCTATCTCACGTGTCCTGTTTTGGTATGACAGAGCACAGTGTCTGCCCTCATCACACAGACAACAGATTTAGGAAGGAGGGAACTGAAGAAAACCCAAGAGAAGATTTCACATCTCTTAGTAAATCCCTGCATGAAGTGGCAATATCTGGACTCCTGTTTCTTTCTCCACAATGTTAGCAGTGTGCAGTGTTTGCCAGGCAAGGAGGGAGCAAGCTGGAAGCCGCTGAGCTTCCATCAGCCCCCACAGCCCCAAAGTTGGCCAGTGACTCCCATTCCAGAGGCAAAACCACATGCTGGGGCCGGAGCGGGTGGGATCGGGCAACGCACCCTTTGCTGGGCTGGTGCAGACGAAGCATCGGGCGAGGAGCGGGGAGCAGGGACTCGACTCCAGCCCTTGCACAGGACACCTGTGTGTTTTTCTGTATTCCCTTCCAACCAGCGGCTTTCTCAGCCATACGATGCTGATAACGGCCAGCATTTTCTCACCTCAGACAGGGACTATGAGACTAATGTGACTAATGTCTGAAAGGAGCTCTGAGGCAGCTAGATGGGAGCACTGGCATTATGATTAATTCCATAGACTTGTGGATTATAATAAGCATGAAACCAAGCCATTCCAAAGAGGACATATGATATTGTACTGCTGTTGTCTTTGTGAGGTGTTAGCCTTTCAGCATCAACTCATAACCACCAAGAGAGGACTACATATCACTTGTCTGGGACACTCAACAGCTCTTCATGTCTTACTAGGGAAGGGTACATAAAAGCTAACAGCACAAGAGAAGCCAACAGTACAAGTCACTGCAAAGCTTGACTAAGGCAAGAACCTGAATCACATTAAGAGTTCAAAGACCGTGACGAAACCAGTATGGCACCCATCAGGGTCAACACTGGGGCCGTGACAGCATTCACAGGGAAATAACTCCTCTTGCTGGGATGAGAGGTGTGCCACAAGTGCACACACCTCCCAGCCCGTGCCGGATTGCCTGCACTCTGCTGGGCTCAGGCTCCTGCTCCCAGGGCCGGGAGGCTCCAGTCGGCTGCTGCCAGGCTGCTCACAGCGGTCGAGCACGAGCTCTTCTCCCCCCAGGCCAACGCTCCTGCTCGAACCCCCCCTCGTGACTCCCAGCTACAGCCAGAAAACAGGCATCTCCCAGGCAGGAAGGGTGACCAGCTCCATCCTATCGATATCAATATAAAGGTAGTAGCCGGTGCCAGTGAACGCAGGGAAGTCTCTTCTTCTGCTCTACCCTTTGGCAGAGGGGAAGATAGGGATTTGCCCAAGGTCACGCAACAAGTAATTTGAGCTTCAAATCAAACGCAAGAAACATGGGTACCAGCCTCAGTTTGCAGTCACCGTCAGGGCTGCTTCTTGCAAGAAGCACTTGATGGCATTGTGGCACATGAAAGCAGTATCACAACACACGTTATGTCTCAGTTAATGCAGTCTCTGGCAAAAATGGTATTGGAATGGGCTGTTTCAACAAGAGAGGGATCTCCAGTATTTGTGAATCTGTTCCTTGAACATAATACATTGTACTAAGCTGTCAGCTTTCCTTTGTCACTGAGCAAAATACAGTTCTTTTCCTCACATCTAAGGATGCAATAAGCGCAGACTTTCACTTAGAAGCCTGGGTGTTGTTTTTTTTAATTAAAATAAGAATGTTACATGAGATTATTTGTATATGCAATCTGCAGACTAGGTCTCTGGCTGAGAAACAACATCCCTGTGGTCACAGGTACCGCTGCCTATGCATGTGCCCTTCACAGCAAAATCGAATTGCAATGATCATAAAGATTAGAAGATTATGAACACACAAAAAATACAGTGTTTGCAACATCCACCAGTAATCCCACACTCCTGCCTGGCTACAGACTCAATGAAACGTAGCCAAAACACACATTCTCATCAGAATTACTTCCTTCCTGGGAAGGACAGAGATATGGTACACCTCGCAAGGGAGGTGCAACAGAGCTTTAAATAACCACTTACAAACTTTCCTTCCAAAGAAAATTCCAAGTCAGTTAATGCCAAGAAATCCCAGGCTAAAATTGATAAAATAGGACTGCCTTCTGCATTTGTGTGAAAGGAATTAAGGCGTTATGTGAAAGTTTTTGGCACAGCAACCAGAAGGAGAGGGAATTCTCACTTCTGCTTTTACTGAGAATGTCTGTTTCAAAAGAAAGAGCGGTGGTTTGGTGCTAGTATAAGACGTGCATAATTTGATTAGGGCCAAAGGAGTTGCATCCATGTGCAATGGGTGGAATTCAGCAGGAACTTTGTATATCAAGACCTCACCTGACATCCTGTGTGAAGCAAATCTTCCTGCTGGGTTCCAGGAAGGCTGGAGTCGGCTGGATGTCAGGGTTCAAATCAGGTATCCACAGACTGGCAAGACGTTTCACCTCTCTTTGGCCAGTTAATTTAAAACAGGATTAATAATTCCTGCATGATTAGGATTTTATGAAGCTTAATTAATTAAAGGTCATAAAACGCAATGAGACCCGCATATGACAGATACCAGACAAATCCAGACTATTAGTATGTAAGTCACGCTGTGTTTGAGACATATAAGCAGCTCTGCAGAGCGACTGCCGAACGAAACCAAAACGCACTCCCCCTCGCCTCCCTGCCACAGGGCTGCAATGGGGGGCTGGGGCTCAGCTGGGGCACAGAACCCCCGGGAAAGCTAGAGGGGAGAAAACCCACAAAGGCAGAAGTGTGGCTTCACAATGGGCATGGGTGCAAAACACCTGGTGAGCAGCCTGACTCCTGAGGATCCATCCTGCACCACGCCAGTATGATCCGTATGAGCACACCAGGCGCGGGGTCTGTCCACGTGGGTGTGTGCGAGTGTTTGGGCACAAAGAGCTGAGCACATCCAGGCCGGAGCGTGCACACGTATCATTCAATTCAAATGAGCTCACTGTTCTCCAGGACCTTTAATTACTATAAATGCAGCAAATCCCCTTAAATATGCCAAATTGGGGTGGGCAGAAGGGGCTGTTCAGGAATGAAGTAGGATAAAGAGAATAAAATGCAAATCTCCCTGCAGTTTATACTTATGACTAATACCTATCACAACAGATTCATTTGGAAACACGCTTGTGACGTTAAACTTGTCAATCCTCCCCACCTCTCAAAGCCTCTGCTCTGTGACATGCCTGTGCCAGCTTCTCCAGGCCTGCACAACAGTTGCTCAAAAAAATGCTTCATCCCTCCAGCTTTGCATCCTGCTGCTAAGGAGTCAGCGCGTGAGAAGTGGCATGCGCAGCCAAAGTTTTCAGCGTATGAGCTGACGGCACCCTGAGGAACAAAAACCCAAGCCATGCAAGGGTTTAGGAAGAAGCACGAGGCATCTTTGCCCGGCAAAGCTGTGTTCGGTGATGCTGAGTTACCCACACGGGCAGCCTGCAGCTGCTGCTGGGTCACCCATCCTGCTCACGGCTGAGCCCTCCCAGCGGTTCCCTTCAGCCTCCCTCCCAGCTCCCACCACCGTGCCTGTGACGCCGAGTGCGCCACCGGTGCCGCACGAAGCACTGGGTGTCCAGCAGCACCCTGACATTTAGCCAGTCACCTAGCTGGGAATGAAAAGCTACAGAAGAAACTGTCTGAAACTGGTGTGAACTGGTGGGGCACCTATCTAACAGGATGACGTGCATGGCCATGGCACTGAGCTAAACAACCCCAAACCAGAAAAGCCTGTGGAAGCACAAAGGGGAAGGACAACCTAAAGGAGAAGGCAGATTACTCACAGAGGGAAAGGCTAAAGCTGCAATCCAAAAGCAGAGATAGATATGAGTAGACCATTTGCAGTTCTTAAAGAATGAGACATGCAAGCTAAAAAAAGAAAACGCTATACAAGGAGCTGAAGAACCTCAGCATAAGCATAAACTGCCCTCGGTAATTACACATGTGGTTAAGCTTTTAGGAAATCCTGCATCTTCCTCTGGATATCAAACAGCGGGAGGCAGGTTATAGCTTGGCCGGGGCTATGTGAGACACCCAAGTTATATTAAGCTCCACTGGAGGCAAATTCCAACTACCTAAGCAAAAAGTTTCCACCCTGAATGAGCAGACAGAAGACCCTTCTCCCACCCTGCAATGTGGATTGCGAATGCCTCTCCTGGGGTCACAGAAGCCGGTGGCAACACCTGAGGGGGTGGCAATCTGTCCTTCCCTCTCTAACAATCTAGCCCACAGGTTCCAGCACCTACTGAATAATTTGAGCGCTGCAAGCCTATGGATTTTTCACTGGGAATTAGAATCCTAAATCCAGTATGTAACACCACAGGCCATCCCGCTGGGTGATGGGTACGTGACAGCCTGAGGCTCTGCTCTGCCTCCATCTCCACTGAGGAGCTGCGACTCTGGCTCCGGATCTGCCTGTATCCTATTTAAAGAAGTTTGTTGGTTGGGAAAGGCTCCAAACCTCTTAACAGACCACTTCTGTCTCAGTGAAATTATCAGGAAGGATAAGAGTGCAATTTATAGCTATAGGAAAAAAAACTGGCCTGCATTTGAATAAATCCGTGCCAAATCCATATACGTCTGGACTCATTCTGCGAGGCCAGGTAGCACCGGTCATTTAGGCATCCTGCTTCACTAAGAACCCTGTACAAAAAAGCTTCTATCCTGTGAATCTATATAAATATATTAGACAGAGAATGAAAACCGCATTGAGATTAGATTTCCATCTCAACATCTACATACACGACAGATGGGATTAGTAAATGAACAGACCACTGAAGGAAGGAGGGAGGATTAACAATGGAAAATAAAAAAGGTCGATAATCAGTGGCAGCTCTTTGGAAAAGAGACTTAGAACAAATGGCACAGGCAGCTTCAATTTATTTACTTCGACAAATGAGAGATGCAGAATATGAAAATGAAAGGACAATCTTCCTTTAATCTGCGAGGAAAGTGGGGCTGGGTACAGCCCGCACAGGACATCATCGCCAGTAACGAGGAGAGAGTTCTCTGGGAACATGCTCTGACAACTCTAATCATCCCATGGCCTGGGAAGCTTAGAATCCAATTTCAGCTCCAGCTATTATTGCAGAAGTTTTAATCTCCATTCTTATGCAAACAATTTGAGGGAATGATGGAAAGATAAATAATCGAAAGAATGAATAAAAATCAGACCCGCACACAGACAGAAAATAACTATTTCTCATTGAGATGAGCATCACATGCTGGTGTGAGTTTGTGAATGACGGTCGGTACGAAGATGAACACGGCAGGCAGAGGTTATCCTCCTGCTTATGCTGGCTTTAGATCAAGTCCAAGTTTTATATTCCAGACACAGCAACAAGGAAGCAGTGACTGCTGTAACAGTGAGCACAAATGCAAAAAGAGAGCACTGTTCTTCATTTATGTCCAGACAAAGCAGATCTGACCTATGAAGTCAAAATTTATGAGGGAGATAAATAAGCAGGCGGTGTCCGATTCTACTAGACCCAGGCAATGTAATATAAAAACCACACTCACTGCACAAAAGTCCACCTAAACATCTGTCTGGGCTCCGGCACTGACCTACAACAAATGTTTATAGATTTATTTTTTTTTGTTTTTAAATACACATTTATAAGCTCCCGCAGCAAAAGGGTCTACAGCATTGCTAAGCTCTGTGTAACAAAGTACTTTCCATTGCTTCAAGTTTGATAGCGCCTACATGAGTAGGCTGCTTCGGTAAAGCAAAAGCAGTTTGGATACACACGCTGGTCTCGGTATTTTGTGTTTAGGAAGCTATTGAGAGAGGGGAGGAGATTGCCAGCACACCTCCTGCCCTGGAGGTACTGCAGAAGGACATGGAGGCAGAAGTCCACCTCTGCTCCCAAGTCACTGACGAAACTCCAGTGTCCATATCCAGTCTCCCGTCTCCTAAACTTGTGGTTTACACATCTGGCTGCCTCAGTTATAAAGTTTCAACAGAAAGAAAAGAAAACAACTGGCACAATTCCATTTTCACCACACCACCATGTTTTTTCTTTTCCAAAGGAGAATGAGACTGTTCTGTTCCCCTCTGTCCAGTGCTGTATTTTGTAGTCAACCCTACGCAGCTCCTAACTCAAAGACCTTCTGCTCTCTGGTTCCTGAAAACACACAAGACTTCTTGAGAGAGCAAGTGCGAGACCACTGCTTTCCTCCCTCAGAGCCAAGACGAGAAAAAAACATGAATGAGAAGTGCCAGAAGAGCTGGCTAACTTTTCTCAAAGCTCATGCATAAGTTTTCACCAGAAGGTCACTGGTTCAATATAGTGCAGGAAGCCTAGAAAAACAACCCCCCAGCCACCTGCAGGGCTTCTTCCTTACAGTATATCTTCTGGATATATTAATCCTAATTCTGTTGAAGGAGATCCATTTTTACCCTTTTTCCCCACTCCCAAAATACGCACCAACTGGTCTCTTTTGGAACAAAACTGACAGAATAGAAATTGCCCTCTGTGACAACAGTTATATTCAAGCTGGGCTGGGGGCTTGGTTTGGACAGTTTTGGGAGAAACTTCCAGGCTGCAAAACTGGTACCTTTCACCTACACTAAATCATTTCACTAGCACCAAAGGGAAATTAAAACTTTCAGGCAATCAGCTTTCAGTCCATTTACAAATTGATGCATTAATATTAGAGATATACACTCTCACTTTTGTCCAGATTGTAAAAAAAACACGTGAATTCCAGATATTTGAAAGTTATTTAAGACTTGTGCCCTCTGAACACCTCCTTCAGAAGGTGAAGCATCAGGTCTTGGCCTCCCATTTGGAGCCGACTCTAAAACACATTTGCTGCTTGTTAGCAGATTAACAGATGAGACAGAGGGGAGTTAAACATAGCCAAGGTGTGAAAAGTAATTATAGGCTGCTGCATCAGGCTGGGAATAAGAAAAGCCAGTCAGTGTTAAGTGTCTGCTCTAAGAGGTGATATCTATCTTCACTAGAAGAAGAACAAGGCACAGCTGAAGCTGTTTGTATCTTAAGTAGTTCACCTGAATCTCATTCTGCTCGGACTGACTGCACTTAGATAAACCTGACTCTCCCCAGAGGCTCCCTTTTTGCAGAGTCAGATGCTGCAGCTGACTCCGGCAAGAGGTGCTGTTGGAAACAAGGGCTGCATTGTGAGTCTGCTAAAAACAGTAGCAAACCAATAATGATTTTAAGGGAAAATGAACTTTCATTGAGAAAACAGTGGGGGTTTGGGTCTGGGTTTTTTTTCAAATCAATGAACAGACACGCGTTGTTGCTTTGCTTGGAAAGGACCAACATTTTCCCAGATTTGTGCAAATTGGAAAATTAACAACCCCCCTTCAATTTACAATCCAAGAAGTGACGTTCCCCTATTCTGCGCTCTCTAAGTAATATGAGGCAAAGATCATATTAATCTGAAGCTTTGAAACTTTAGGATGCTTACTAGCAAGGGGAGAGAGCGCTGCCCATTAGCGCTGCGTGCTCAGGAACAGGCCAGCAGGATTTTATTGGCAATCATGGGAAGAGCCATTGTAGCCTGAGTCAGTTCCCCACCCTTAAGCCATCTTTTAATCAAAACAATCTTTGTGTTGTTCCTTGCTTCTTCCATTGTATTCACCTATTGTCTTTTGCCTTGCACTGTGATTGTAAACTCTTTGAGGCAGCATTTATAGCTTTGCATGAGTGAAATCCAGGTGTCATCAAAGTCAGGGTGATTTGTCACTTCAACAGAGGCAGCTTTTCATCACGTGAGGTTCTGCAGTGTCCACCACACCCCAGCCAGGGCATTCAAGACCGCTCTCACACAAGGCACGGTGAATGATGTAACATTACATGCCCTAGAGGCTGTTATTATTTGGCTCTATTATTTACTGATTGGGTCAAAACTTCATTGTTGTGAACCTTATGCATCTGGATGCAAGTTCACATCAAGAATGTGAGTAAGACTGTATCAGAAAGTAGTATTTTACACCAATTTTGCGTCTGCTTTAGGTTTGTGTAAATAACTGCACAAGTCGCAGGGCAACGGAAAAGCATTCCCTCTGGGGTTGTATTTCTTTCTTTAAGCCACTTCTCTGGTTCCTCAGAGGCAAAGCTCTAATGTGGAACTCGTATAGCAAAGATGATCAGAAATAGAAGTAAGCAAGCTTTTTTTTTTTCTTTTTAACACCCAAACCAGCATTCCAATGACTAGATAAACATTTCTGCAATGTAAGTGAAGTAGTTTAGTACTAGTAATTTCATCAGTCAGAGGTTATAACTTATGCATTTTCTGAGTTCATGTCTGATTCTTTATGCATGTACAAGAGCTAATTGCATCCAAGAGAGTTCTGTGCCTGTTGGTCTGGAGGTGTATTGCCATATGTTTAGTGTATACTTAATTAACGCAGTGCAGCTGCACTGTTTTCCATCTGTATTATAGATTAGATTTCTATTACATATCTAGGCAGGAGTCCCACAATTCATATTTATTAAAATAATTACCCCAAGATTTAGATAGTAGGAAGTACTCAGTCAAGCAGCCCAGCATTACTTTGCACAAGGAGTATTATTCAGCTACGAAGCAAAACTGAATAGCATAAGTACTTAAGTGGTTGACATGCGTGCAGTCAGAACGTCAGGCTTGTAGACAGAGGTTAAAACACAGCCTGCTGAGCAATTTTTCCAGGTACTGGTTCTTAAGATACAAAGTGTGACTAGCTAGTATATTCATGTTCAGCATCAGATTCAGATCTTTTTTTAGCTTCCTGCAATCTTTTTCTCTAGGCCTTGGAAGTTTAATTTTAAAATTCAATTTCCAGAACATGCTCATTGGTCTTTAGTATCTGTTTATGAAGCACCTGTGGTTCAAAATTCATATGCCTGTGCAAATTGTTACAGGTGTAGAAGCTTGAGTAGAGGTGCAAATTGCACGTACTCATTTCAGTCCAGTGTACTTTCAGCAACTTTTTCCCTGCTGTACAAAACCAGCTTGCATACAAATACATCAAGGCCACAGGAACAGAACAAATCCAGAATGCAAACACATGAATTAAATGTGACCTGATCGCAATGTTTAGATCCAGGATCTAATTCCAACCTCAAATACTTTTCAAGAGTCTGGAATACCAGGAGCCAGAGCTGTGGTTTGGGTTTGATAAGAAGAGGACATTTAGCATTTTATGTGAATGTCATGTCCAACCCTGAGCTGAGGAAGTAATCTGACTAATTAAAGCCCAAATCTATGCAATTATAGACAGCAATGCATGGCTGAGAAATAATCAAATTTACTTTTCTTATCCATTCATGAAGTCATTGATATAATTTTGTAAGCTGGTTAGGACCTGCATGTAGAGCAGTGAAGATTTCCAATTACCTGGAGAGTACGAGGGGCACAGCAGCTCTCACGCTACATTCACCTGCACAGCGCGTGCCTCACTGGTGCGTCTGGTCCCACGCCAGGCAACGGCTATTGTCTGTGAGAAACAGAAGGGAGACTGACGATCACTTCGGGCAGGCTGATGAATAGATATCAGCTAGCAACTAGCACCTGACAGGTATTTTTGGCAGAAGGCACCCATGCGAAAGACCTTGCAAGTTAAGTTTCCCAATGAAGTGGATCAGTACGTGTTTAGTCTTTCAAGCAAGCTGGATTTTTAGGTCTCTTAATTTTGAGGTCCAAAAGTGCTCTGCACCTGCTCAATATAGGTTTTGTACACAGAAAAGGTAAATCATTAAACAATCCATGTGCGAACAGCTGCACGTATATAGCAGAAGAGCAGTTTCCCACACATCCTTGGCTGGGTCCCACAGCAAGGCCAGCTTTACTGCTGGTGGAGTGCAGAGCCTGACCAGGTACTGAGTAGAATAAATGAGCTGGGGATAAGGGGGTAAGGTATTTTAATGGCATGATTTATGGTACCTGCTGTAAAATGCAGGTTTTCTGCTGTTAGCCCCTGTATTGTTTCCCCAACAAGGAACAGGGAGCAGAAAATGACCGTTTCCAATTTTCTTGTGCACCACACTTGATGCCATTGCACTGATAAGGAAAAAAAAAAAAAAATCCAAGACGTTGAGGTTTCCAAACATTAAAGTAGGCCCCCAAAGCGGAAGGTGTTGACACATCTAGACAGTATTCAAGCCATATCAATAACATTTAGATCTTCCAGTGCCATTCCCATGCTCGGAAGAGATGAACAAGCTGCTTGGCTCGACGCTCCCCGTGCGGTTGTAGCTACGCGGGATCCGTGGGGGAACAGCGCGGCCAGAGCCTGGCTCGTGGCAATCCTCTGGGCTTTGTTTAAAGCAAGAACAGTAATCTGGGGGGAAGCAAACTCATATACCACTTGAGCACCGGATGATATATTGGAACAAAAGTTAAGAGAGGTGTAAATCTAGGAGGTGGGGGGGCACTCCTGGGGCACTCTGAATGGGCTGCTTCCACAGCCCTTCTGCTGGGCTTATTAGCATAGACATTTCTAACTTTCCAGCTGAAGAATTCCAGCTTTTTTTGTTTAGATTTGAATTATAATAGACTTACTATAACTGGAAGGCAGAGATAGGGAAAGGCCTAGGAAATACGCTTAAACAGCTCATTGCTTTTTTTTTTTTCTTAAGGGTTTTTGCTCGCTTTAAGGGGGCTGTTGTTTCAAAACAGCAGCGAATGCAACAACAGTATTATTAAATATTAAATAGGAATTCCAGGAGAGAATGCCAGAGAAGGAACACGGCAAATTTTGCTTGAGAAGTTAAATGCAGTTTCATTGATCCACCTAGCAGCCACAGCTCAGAGGCTGCTTTGTGCATCTGAGCTTTACCAAAAAAATCTCCAAATCCTCAGGAGCAGGCTTAAGAGACTTTATCCATGTGTCAAATCCCCAAACTGAAGCAACATGCTGATAGGCCTCGGCTATAATGAAGTTATGCTAAACAGCATAGAAGGTGGCTACTGTCATCACCCCAGAGGGGGAAAACAGACTTTCTAATAACAACTTTAGAGTCTTCCTCTTGCTTTGCGTGCCCTCCTCTGCTCTCCGTAATGACACCGGCCCCAGCCAGCATCAGCAGCATCACAACCTTTGGCTACATGAGTGACTACTGCTCTCCAGACAATCCCAGCAAAGGATCTGCTGGGACCACCCGAACCAGCACGCTCCTCCAGCGTGGGCAGAGGCACATAAACCCAAATGAAGTGCTGGAAAGGAGAGCCCTCCCCAGGAGACCACCACGCACACGCCAGCAGCCAGAGTGTTTCCAGGCTCCCTGCCACTGAGGCTCTTGGTCCTTTGAAGTCACTGCTTGGGGTTGGGTTTTTTTCTGCTTGCACCAAAGGCCACATACTTCTGTGTACGTCAAGGGCAGACCAGCAGAAGACCAGGACTGCGCTGAGCCAAAGCAACTCAAGTAATTTAAAGTGCAAAGCTAAAACCTCCCCCCTTTGGTGCAGACCTCTGCTCTCAGGTGTCCTACAGACAACCAACTAGAACTGACTGTTTTCCACTTGCCTTTCCCCCCTTTAACTTTCCATTTTAATTAACATTACAATCTTCAGCTGAAGTAGTGCTTGTGACATTGCGCATTAACAGAAGCAGCAGAAACACATCTCTTAGTAAAAACCAGTATTTTGCAAATGAACCTAATCATTTTAAGACTTTCAGCATATGAACACACGTTCTTGATGGCTGAGAGTTCATTTTTATACCTGAATTCTCTGGCAACTCAACATCATGGTAGAAAATTTCATGCTGCACAGAGCTGCTTATCAGCATCAAAAGAAAGGAATTAAGATGATTGTGAGAGGAAAAAGAATTTTTTTCAAGTAATGCTTATGTTCCACTAAAATAGCACATAGGGTGGGTTTGCTTTTCAACTTCAGGAGAAACTGTTCCCCCTTTTCTCATCCCTTTGAAGTACACCTGACTCTCAAAAGCCATATAAGAATAAACTAGGCTGTTTGTACATAAAGAACTGACAGGGAAACTTTATAGCACCATAATCACCAGCTCTTACAGTATCCTCAGCAAAGGAACATTAATATACATTAAAGAGGAGCGTAAGCTAGGCATCTTTCTAATTAAGAGCGGAACAGCCTGCCAGACGAGGTCAGTCCCCAGATGGGGTTGAAGGGCAGCGTAAGCATGAGAGAATAAATTCAACGTAAAGGTCATCTATATGGATTAAGTGATCTGAGCAGTCATTTCCAGAGCCATCTTCTGCAATTAATATGTAATTAAAAATAGAAACACTATAAAGTTTAGCTTTTAACTGGCAAGACTATTTCACGTCCCATAAAACCTTTCAATACAAGACGAGGCATTCTCTCTCCCTCCCTGCACAAAGTGGTTGCGAGTAATCCAACAGAGCCGAGCAACCCAGAACGGGCATTTCAAGGGCAGTCAGGCTTCGCACCTTAAAAAACACCTGAAATCTGTTTCTAGTGACCAAAGACAGCATTTATCGGTCGAGGGGTGGGTGGTTTGTGGGTTTTTTTCTTTTTCCTTCAATTGAGAACTAAATGCAATTTCTAATCAAATATTCATCAAAATACATAATGAACTTAAAGAACTGGGCTAACCCAGGGGTCATCAGCAGTACCACATTTCAGAGCAGGATGAGGAGAAAAGGCACCTGAGGACGTTTCAAGTGCAATCGGCTGGTCTCGCCAAAGCACTGCCTTGCACTAGACCTGGGGTGAGCTGTCGCTGCTGCCTCCCAGCACCGCGGTGCTGAGCCTGCCCGGTGCGTCCTGACCCTGCTGCCCTCGCTCCTCTTCTCCAGGGGACCTGTTAAGCAGCTCAGAACCAGCAGTGCCTAAAGAACTAATAGCAACTTTTCACTTTCCTTTGCATATCTCCCTGGACCTCTCCTAGAAGTGCCTCCAGCATTTGTTTAGTGTGATTTGAAATGTTCTGTCTCCTATGACTTTGCTGCCCAAGAACTAGGACACCAAGCAAGTCACCAGAGGAATATTTGCTCTTCAGCACTCGAGTCCTTTGTAACCTACTTCCAAGTTTTTAACCTACACCATCAGAAAGAAGTTGGAAAAGAGGTTCAGACTCATATGAATTCTTATGTTCGGAAAACACAACAAAAAGTCACTTTGCCTCTACAACGCGTGGGTCCTTTCACTGGTCTGAAATTTGAGAAATTTCAGTCTGGTTCCCAGCTCTAGCACCAGTTTCCCCGTTGACTTTCAGAAAGTCACATGCTCTCCAAGCTTCAGTTCCCTGTGAGCAGAGATAATACTAACTTCTTTTCCTATGAGCTAGAGATATTTTTCACAGTGCTATGAAAATTAGAAGTAGTCTAGTTCAAAGACTTGTTTTTGCTCCCCTCAAAGTCAACCGTAAAATTCCCTTCACTTCAGTAGTGCAGGATCAATGTTTTTTTCTTTAAATGCTTGGTAGAGCTTTCTCTCTTTATTCTTGGAACTTGGGGTCTTACTGTTTATTTTTATTTCTTAGAGACAAAACATGAGATTTGTCATTGTCTTAAGGGTACCAGAGATGCAAGTCACAATCTCCACGTATCTGACTTCCTGAAGATGTTAGCCTTTCCCATTGGTTTTAAATAACATTCTTGGGGGATGTGACATTCTCCGCTCAGCCTTTCTGGTTTGCCCACATCTTTGCTCAGGGAAATTCCTCAGGAGGGTCTGGGCCACTCTGCTGGTTACCTCCTCGCTTTGCAAAGCTGCTATTAAAGCCTACCTGAACTTGCACCAGTACTTGCAGGCACAGCCCAGGTAATCCTCCATGGAAGGAGGCCGAATCCTCAACATTCATGGGAGCATTCATACATCAGAAAATGAGAATGGGCAAGGAAAGGCAATCAGCTTTTCCAAGATGCTAATAAGAAGGCACAGTTAATCACTTCTTTACTAAACCCTTGCTACATATATAAATTAAATTAGCAGCCACATATACACACATATACAAAAAATACCTTCTGGTTTAAATGGCACTTCTAACTTTGAAATAAAAGGCGAGAGGTAAAACAAAATTAAGGAAAAGACTACACACACAACATCTTTTCTCCCACGATCCACGAGGCTCAGGTATTATTCGCATTAGATTACATATGCGTAAAAATCCCTTTTGAAATCTTTTGAAGTATCAAATATCATTTGTTACTAATTCTGGTTTGCAAACAACTGCCTAGTGTTGCTGTTAAAATATGTCAGAGCTGTTAAATGCCTGTATAAATAATAAATGGGAAGGGCATGTACTAAGACTAAGGTCTCTGCATCAAGACACAGACAGCACTATGTTTTATTAATAACAATTTGAAAACCACAATGAAGTAGGAAAATGGCTCCTCTGCCAGGATTTTAAATCCCCAGTTCAGAACCAAGCACAGTCCAGCACGTAACAGCTCTAACTTTATCACACGGACTTTACCAGAACATTTAGACCTGTATGTATAGTTCAAAGACTTGTAATTATCTTTGGTAGTGCATTCTTCTGCAGTTCCACGTACATATTGATTAACAGGCCTAGGACTGATGGCAAATCCCATGTTGCTGGGTGTAGCTTTCCTAGGGTCCTCTCCTTCCGAAGACACTACTCCAATGATGTGGACAGCCACTAAGGTTTGCTGGGGTATTTGCCACCTTAACTAGGTCATTGGCCTGAGCAGGCATGCCTGCTCCCAAGTTAGTATTCCATATGCAGTTAGTTAACTACTTCAGAACCAAAGAAGGTTTCTGCCTTTGAAACAGAAACGATTTCACGGTGTCTTTGGGACAGCTGTAAAAATCTTCCTCCAATTTCTATCCATGGTTCATTGTACTATGATTATGGAAAAATATTATGTCACGGATGTGTGTACACTGATTATTTCAGTAGAAATAGTCTTGTGCATTTCTATTAAAAAAAAATTTCTAAAACCCTTTAGGTGCAATAGGCAGTGACAGACGGAGCCCAATTTACATAAAATGACACAAGCATCAAGTTCTTTTCAAGTAAGTCAAAGATTCAAAAATAGCAATATAAAATACTTTCAGCTCAAGATGCACTTGTATTACAGTTGCAAAATCTCTAGCGATGGTTATGATTCTTTCTAATTTTGCACTTCAAAAATTACTTGTTGGTATACAGTTCGCACACAACTCTTTGCAGATGGCTTTGAAGAACAATCAAGTTCTTCAAAACAAGAACTAGAGCGTAATCAGTTAAAAAACCAGGACTTGGGTATAACTTTTTTTTTCACAACTCCAAAATTCAAAGATTCCCTTACATACAACAAATCTGCAGCACAGCAGCTGAAAGAACAGATTTTACATCTCCGTTATTTAAAAACTCTTTGTTCTTTGCTTTCACATAGTAAGAGCTCCAGAAGGGTTTAGCTCCCCTTTAGATGCCCAAATAATATCTAGATATCCAGGATATGGCCTGCATCGGGAGAACGCAACTGAAGACTGGCCATCACGCGCCGCGTTGCCTGCACCCGTCTGCATGGCAGGCAGAGCAGTAAACAGCACAGCACCCAGGGATAAAATCCCTGGGCTGATGGAGATGTCCCCAACAGCCGCTCACTCCACCTACGATCGTCTCTGATGCAGGAACCTTTTCTACATATGCATTTATTTATTCTGGCGATTTCTTGAGTCCTCTGAACTGTGTATGTAACAGCTAACTGTTACAGTGACAGCTAACAGTGACGCAGATTTTCATGAAAAAGGTGACACCATTTGTGTAAGCATTCTCCTAAATGTTCACATCTCATCTAACCCTTAGCACGTGCCCTCCTTTTACTGATGCCATACGCACTCATACTGCCTTGGGTGCCCAGCACCTCTCCTCACAGCCAGCTGCATCATAATTCAAGTGGATTTTTATAAATGCCAAAGGAAAACAAATCCCATCTATGGATAAAACTTACAATTTAAAGGAGTCACCTGGGAAATTAAACTTTTGAAAAGAAAAGCTGCTTCTAAAACCATCACATGAAGCCAAACTCCTCTTTGGGGGCAGGCTACAAGAGTTTTGAGGGGTGCCCTGCCATCCTGCATTGCACACGCTGGAGTTATGCCCCCAAAGTGCATCCTTTCATTCCATGATCAAACTGCTGGAAAGCCACAAGGAGAAAACTGTAGCAGGGTGAGCTTCAGCGTGTTCACAGCCAGGCTGAGCAATCTAACATATAACATCTTCGTACAAGACAACTTAAAGATGCATTGCATAGAAATACAACTTATAAGAACACTGAGGCCAAAAATTTGAGCACAGCTCCAGGTCTGTTCTCTCTTTTTTAAAATATAGACACTATCCTAAGGTTCTGAAATAGTGACTACCAGGGAACTCAGGAATATAAATGCACTTTTAAAAGTTACCCAGCTGAAGGTCAACCTTCACTTATCTACAGGGGTGTGTTGTGGATGGGGAAAAAAAATAATTAAAAAAAAAAAAAAAAAAATCACTGAAAGTCAAACTACTCCATTTACTTACTCAGAGCACCTGATCAGAATCTAGATTCAAAACAGTTGTGAACTAATACCTTATGTATATTAATGAACTCCCCAAACAACTTGTTCTGCCCCTGGTGTAAATTGGACAAGTGGAACACCAAAGCAGTCTCCAAAGAATGAATTTTCTTGACATTTTGCTTAGATAAAACCCCTGATCTTTGTTAAGCCACACCTAGTGTTGAAATACCAGCAAGGGCTACACTGGCACACAAAAAAACCAACCAAACAACCCCAAAAAACTCCAAAAAACTGATTGTTCCTGCAAAAGTATCACCGAGATTTAAGCTTCATTTAACATCCCCCCACACCTCCCTTCACTAGAGCTCACAGGCAGGTAAGCCACACTCCTCCAAGCCAGGAATCCAAGCCTGTGCTCCATCTGAAACTCAAATTGCACAAACACGGCTGCTCTGGGGTGGGGGCACTGCCAGAATCCCAAACCACCGAGCACTGGAGGAGAGAGCAAGCACGAGCGCAATAGAATTTCTTTGCAACTGGCTGATGTGACAGCTTTTCCATTCCGCAAGGCTGTTACTGCTGCAAGTGCCATGCCATACCTGCCCAGACCTTTGCAAATATTAAGCTCTACGTCTGACTAGGGACAGAGATAAGCATCTCTATAGCCAATATCTACACCAACACCTAGAAGTTATGCAGAAAGTTTAACTTTGGCCCAGCCCTAGAACGACTGTCTGGCTGTTCAGCAGACCCCCGTTTGAATTGCAAGCGTTCCATCATATTCAGTAAAAATAATCTATTCTTCCAAGCTTTTCGTTCATTAGAGAGCACGCATTTCACTGTTCCCCCAGGATCCACCTGTGCGGTGTGCAGAGTATGCTCTTCACCATACCACACACGCAAGCTTTTAATTCAAAGTGAAACTCCAGGGCAATGTGGGAGACCTGCAGTCACTGGTCCGCGCTCCAGCCTGCCCTACGAAGTACCCAGGCCATAATGAGAGAGCAAAGTCACAGCAACAGCCTAGGCTGACGTGTGCAAGAATCATTGCTGTTTAAATGCCAAAAAGCACTATACAACGCTAAAAGCGTCAGCAATAGCAAGCACTGAACAAGGCAGTATTTCAGCATTTCACAGCACCGATTCCACTGCTCTAACCTGCGCTCCTCTTGTCCATCAGGCCTGTACCCCCCTGCAGGGCTGGCTCCCGCTGGCCTCCCTTCGGTCTGCAGGAGGGAAGAGCAAACTTAATTACAGGGCAATGAGGTTGCGTTAGCCTCTCACAACGGTGCAGGAGGATTCCCAGTGTCCCAGCTCAGGAGTCCCCGGGCTCTGGGAAGAGCACCCTCTAGCAATGACAGAGGAGGAACTGGGAACCAGAGTCCCACCAGCTGTTGGGGATGCACTTGCCACCAGCTGACACGTTCTGCCCACCTGTGAATGCTGCCGTACAAGAAGGGGTAAGCGCCAGACTCTTCCCCCAAACGCAGGCGCTGCTGGCTCCGGAGCCAGGCTGCCCGAGCACGCCGGTGTCTGCACCCCCAAGTGCCCCCACCCGTGGGGCTGCGCAGGGCCCAGCGCTGCTCAAGGTCTGCAGCACCCGCAGTGCGGAGCTCGGCAGCAGCAGCACAGCCGAAGGCTCGCACCTACTCCCCAGGAGGCAGGGCTGTGCTATTAAGGTTGGCTAGAAGGTTATCACCGCAGGGGTCACGAAGCTTTCCTCTTTTGTCACAGCGCTCCTGCCTCGCTTTGCTCTCCTGCTTAAATCAGCAGTTGTCTCTGATGAGCTCAGGAGGAAAGAGGTTGCATGTGCTTCGAATACGGACCCTCAGGGCCCCCATCTAGTGGGTATTTAGGTCAGTCTCTGTCTGCCACAGCTGCTGAGCCCAGCTCGCCAACTCAACAGGACTGTTGAATGCTCATCATTTAACACGGGCTTTACCTGACTTGCTGGATTATTCAAAGTGTCTTCCAGGACCGCTAATAGCAGCCCTTTGCTGCATGGTGAAGGAGTTCTTGAAGAAACAACTGCCCTGTGGGGTCAGTGAACAAACCTGTTTCTTATGAGCTTTTGTCACCTCCAAGGCTTGCATGATAAATACATCTAACTGTACACATTTGTTTTGCATCTCAGCCAAACAGATGGCTTGGGAGAACTGAGGGGATATTAAATTAAGCTAAGGTGAACCTTCTGGGAAAATTCAAGGGAACTTAATTGTATAGTATTAACTTTTAGCTATTTCTCCCTTTTTATTTGGCAAATACTTGTGAGCAAACTCTGCATTTAATGAGGAAGAAAGCACTGATGAAAGGATGGGGTTTTTTTTAACATCTTTAATTCCTGCTGGTGCTAGATATTTTCCCACTAGAATGCTTACAGGTGATGAGGTTACCCTGCAATTTTTTACCTATTACACCCTGGGCTAAATTAGATACAGGATATATATATATATATATACACACACGTATATATATATGTATATAAACTTCAAGACGAACACAAAATTTTTAACTCATCAAACAGAGCCCTAACCCCTCTGCAATTTGCAAGTGCAAATGTTATGTATCATACGTAAGGTATACAGTTTCATTACAGAACAAAGAGGTATGCACACAGACCTTTGTATTCAATGGCATTGATCACTTGACATACTACCTCTGTCTCTAAATTTGTCCAGGATAAACTGCAGTGCCGAGATGCAATTTCCAGCAGTGTAAGTCATCGCAGGACTAGGAATAGAATCAAGGCTCTCTCCCTGACCCAGCTCTGGCTAACGGATAAAGTTATATTCTGAACAGACCCACATCAGGAGGGAATTGCTCAGTCACCTTGAGTCATGTAGGACTTGAGAAGGAACAACCCTTCCTAGTTACTGGAGCGCCTTGTGTGAGGGCCAAAGTCCAATGACAAAGTAATCCACAGGAGGGGTCTGTTAACAGGAGATCAAGCCTTTTGTCTCCAGGCTTCTATTTTAAATCCAAACCATGTTGGTGCAGACTAAAACTCATCTGCTCCTGACAGCCAACTGGTTGCCTCTGAGAAAAGCATCACAGAATTCTGTATAGGCCATGAACAGACAGATAACCACAGCATCTTATATCAGCATTGATAAATATAGATACTTCTTATATAAGAAGGGACATTCAGGTCATTAATTTTTCAGGAAGATGTTCTCATTGATTTTCAACAGGAAATTCTGATCTTAAACATTGTATAAAATGGCATTTTGATATGATTAATGTCATCTACTGAACAATATGAATGCTTAATCAAAGTGTAAATAATGATTATGAAAATACATACTGGACACTGTATCAGTGCAAAGAGCAAATTCCCTTATATAAAGAGCAAGGGAAAACACTAGGGCTTACAAGGAAGGAAATCATAGCTCCTCACTTCTAGGCAAGGGTAACTGAGGAGAAAAGAGCTTGCTTAGGTTGTCCAGAGTCACATAAAGAGCCAAAAGCCACGTCCCTTAGAGACTCTACCTATCACTTCAACATCCTGTCGATGACATCTCTGTGTCTCCTGTACCAACACATCTCCAGGCAAAAGGAAGCTTACACTGGAGTGGTAGAAGCTGGCTTTGCGTTAAAGCCCATGCTAGAAATGACAAATGAAGGGCAAACACGTAAAGTTTATCAACTAAATAAATCTTAAAATAAAAGGATTTAGGAACACAGTAATGATCTCACTGCTTACATCAAGCACAAGCTGTGCATACCTTCATATTATATTTACTGTTATGAAAACATAAACTGGATTACCAGGGCTTAGTGCTTAAGCAGCCTGTTTCATTAGGAAGGCAAGGAACTTTGGCTGTTCAGATACTGCAGATGTGATTTAGACAGGACAGAGAAAAGAGGAGGACCGGGATAGTTTGCTGTTCAGAGCACAATTATACCAAATAAATAAAATTAATATCACAAAACTTACCAGCTCATATACATAAATCCAAACAAGGCTGGATGTTCTGAACCAAGCAGCCTCATCCCTGTAAGGATGTATGTGAGCTCTGTGAAGTCATTTAGGTTTTAACATCGTTTTCCTGAGGTAATAGGAAACATCACACTCTCACTGAAGGGTAGGGAACTTTTACCACTGTCTTCAGGGGACAACAGTATTATGTGAAGTACAATTATTAAGTGTAATGATGGGAATAAGGCTCATTTTACTGGGAAAATTCTAGTTCCAATGAAGTCTAAGACCATCCATTCATTTCAAAAGTGAAATGATTTCATTTGAAGAACCAAAAAACAACACCAGCAAGAAAAATTCCCTCCCAGCACAACCACAAGCAGCAGCGCTCAGGGGACCCAGGGACCTGCAGCAGCCGGAGCCCAGCACAGGGGTGGCCGGTGCGGCCGGGCTTGCGTTGCCACAGCCAGCAACCAAATCCCAGTGAAGCGCTCTCTGAGGAGAGCTGCACACCTGAAGTCCCTCTAGGATGCAAATAAAAGCGCTACGGATTCAAGGAATTACAGTTAATTTTCACTGCAGTGAAAGGGTCTGCAGCAGTGCACAGCGAACAAATAACAAAACTTAAACACTTTCTCATTCAGATTTATATCCAGATTTACTACTTAATAGGCTTATCATATGCACATCTCCACTGAGCCACACTTGTACGGCCCTGCTTTAATTGCAGAGCTGTAACTGCATTTCTTTTTGGTTTGTTTTGCTGGATTTAAAGTAATACTAAAAATCGCATTCCCTATGCTACAGCTATTCTGAACTCAGGTAGCTCAGCAGTCTGGGGAAGGATGTCCTCATTCCTCTGGCTTGTCTTCCTTAAAATAAAGCAAAGGTTTGTACCTCTAAGAAATGTTCAGATGTGAGATATTTTTATAATATATTTTTGATCCAGCACTGGATAGAAGAGGGCCGAAATCTCACTACTGCTGTTTTAGATTTGCAGGGGCTTAACTGCCCCATGAGTACAAATGGAGCAAAACATAGCTTTAAACTGTAGAGAAGTCAAAGAAATCTGTGTACTGAATCTAGTCAGCTTAAAGGTCAACCATAGATTTTCCTAAATCAGGATGAGTTAAAAAGCTCATTTGTTTCCCATTTATGCAAGATCTAAACACACACACACACACCCCAAAAAAAAAAAAAAAAAAAAAAGAAAAAAACCCAACCCATCCAAAGAAACAAACCTATGGCATGCAGTTTTCCCTCATCTAATTCCCTGGCCAATCTGGGAAGATCTGTTCATAACTTACATCACTTTGTATGGCTCTTACAGCTGTTGTACTAATCTGCAGGGAAAAGGTGCAGCAGCTTCCTTGCCAGTCACAATATAAAATGTTGACAGATCCAAATGGCATGCTGCACTGCTTTTGCAGAACATACTGCGAGACATTTGAATTCTGACATCTCTCCTTTTTCTATGGGAAAGACAAGAATAAAAATGCATACTGCAGATCTGGGCTCCTGGTTGTTTGTTTTAGGGTTTTTACATTTTGTTTTGGCTTGGTTTTGTTTGCTTGTTTATTCCAAAATAACCTTGGGAAATGAGCCTGCTGTGTATCACTCCCATAGATAAATTCAAAGAATGTTATCTGTGGTGGTTTGTACCTGGAGGAAGGATGGCGAATCAGTAATCGCACGAGAATGAATTCATAGTCAAGTGTTTTTATGCAAGCATCAACTCAGACTCAGCATTCAAAGTGTAGTATCTACAGGGAAAAGCTCAGCTTTTCAAAGAGCATATGTAGCAACAGGAAGAAAAAGATACCACAAGTGGCAAATTCAGAAATGCTCACTTTTCTCCAGGCATCTCCTTGTAATATATTAGAGAAAATAACGACTGAGGGGAAAACACAATGTGCTTAAACTACCTGTACTGATTGGGAAGGGGAAGGGGCTTCTTCACAGCAGAGGTGGGAATAAAGTAACAGACAATGGTTTGAATCTCAGGTTGTGCAAATAATGGAGAAAAATCTTCTAAGAAAGAAAGGAAGTCAGAAAATAAAATCTGCTGACAGGGAAGCTGTGAATTTACCAACTCTGCAAGCAGCGACAGGAAGGGCTAGACAGAGGATTTAGGACTAGACAAAAGATTTACTGGTGGAAACTGAGAAATGGTAATTTCACTATAGTGTAGTAGTGATGCCATAAAACAGACCCAGACAATATAGTCTTGTTTTTCCTGAAATACTTATGAATGTGCATAAAGATTTGGCTGCTCAGATGTGTAAAATATAAGGAAGGACCCGAGGTATCTACAGAGACAAGAACCATCATTCAGCTTCGTCCCAAGGTGCAGACCACAAATGATTTATTCTTATAACTTCTTTCTATTCATGCAATACTTAAACACACTTAGGGAATCACAGCAGGGTTTGATTTTGCTGATTGTCCCTTTGTGTACTAATTATTTTTATTAGCAAGTTAATTTTCATCACAAGCTGTCTGCTTTCTCATCTAGGAGAAACATATTTATAAGGCCAAAAGTTCAAAATCAACTTTCCGAGCATTACCAGAGAAGGAGAATACCATGCACATTTTATACTCCTGCAGCAAATACATTAGAAAACAATTCTGAAGATCAAAGCTGAAGCGGGTAAGGCAATTCAGCCTGTAAAGCGCACCCGCATGCACACACTCTGTCATACGTGTCCTGTCAGAACCTGCCTGTGACACACGACCAGGAGGAGAGGAGAGGTTCCTGGGCTAAGGAAAGGGCAGGCGAGTGGACGCTGCAGGAGGTGTTGCCCAGCCCCAGCACAGGTGGGTGGGATGCGCAGATTCCTGCAAAGCCCCCCAGAAGCAGCCCCAGGCTGGGTGCTATCGGAGCTCAGGGTCACCTATCCCAAAGCCCCCCAGAAGCAGCCCCAGGCTGGGTGCTATCGGAGCTCAGGGTCACCTATCCCAAAGCCCCCCAGAAGCAGCCCCAGGCTGGGTGCTATCGGAGCTCAGGGTCACCTATCCCAAAGCCCCCCAGAAGCAGCCCCAGGCTGGGTGCTATCGGAGCTCAGGGTCACCTATCCCAAAGCCCCCCTAAATCACAAGTGGGATGACACCGTTCCAGTTCCACCACTGACCAGAGCTTCCCTGCAGCTTCAGAAAAACATGGCCTGAATTTCTAATTGCTCAGCATCCTTCAGCATCTTCAGAGGTAGATGAACACCGGAGAGCATGCTCCCCTGCCCTGCTCCATGCCTCACCCCAGTCCTCACCCCAGCCCCTTCCCGCTGTCACAGGGCTGCCAGCTGATGCCCCGCGGGTGCAGTGTCCCTTGTAGCCAGGCGCATGGCTTGCTCCGCAGGGCCACAGCGCTGCCTGGGCTGAGAAACTTGTCCCTGTTTTCTAATCCGATGCGATGTTCAGAGTGACAACACGGCTGGTGCTGCTGACTTTTCAAATTGCACAAAAGGGAATTTTACACTTTGGCAAACTGCCTACCTGAATTCTGGAGGAGTGAAAAAGGAGAAAACAAGTTTTGACTAGTAACATTTAAGGTGACACTATCAATCACTGGCAAACTTCGACTACTTTGGTTAATTTTTTCTCACAATGATAAAATACTCCACTGGTGGAGAAAATAACAGGGAGTTTCATGCAGGGCTATTTTTCTTCTTGTTTTTCTTTCTATTTAGAAGAAAAATCACATTAAATCTGCAGTGTTTTTAATCAAATACAAACAAGGGAAACTGAAATACATACAAACAAGCCTGTATTTTCAATTGGCTTTTGTCGCTTCCCTTTAAAAGTTTATGGTTCGGATTATTTTTTTTCCTAATAAAAATCCAAAACATTTCAAGAGAAACCGCTATTTGTCAGCATGTTCCTTTAGTCTGTCTCTGAAGAAAGGGGAGTCTGAAATAGAATTATTCAGCTAGCTCTAGACTCAGAACACTTCCCTGGAGGCGTAGATCTGGCAGCATGTAGGTGAATTTGACTTCTTACTCAGAAAAATTATCTATGAGTTATTAATATTAACACATGCTTAGAGGAACAAATGGGTAAGATATTCTAAAATACAGATAAAGATGGATCCTAGAGCCTGAATTCCTGGCACTCCAAGTAAAGAGGGCCAGCTGGCAGTGGGCAGTGAAGGAAAGGGGTCACACAGTTACCTTACGACTTCAGGTGACCACTGAGACTGAAGCTCAGGGCCACCGACTATCCTTGGAAGGGATGCTGCCTTCCTCCGCGTCCCACTTCTGCACTGGAAAGCAGCTTGTGAGTACCTGCAATCCTGTAGCCGCATCAAGAACAACCAAGCAAGGGGTATGCTGGTATTCTCAGCAGCGTCCTCTCCACCAGCGTCCTGCCAGGCTAGCTTCACCCTGCCACCCATCTCATCAACTGCTAGAATGGTGACCAAAAAGCGAAACTGGTTTCTGCTACAAGTTTAGACGGATCCATAAAGTGCTTTGGAACCTGCAATAGACATACCCCCCCACATATGTGACACACGGTGCTAGGAAGAGCCTGTATGTCTGTAATGTACGAATCCGTAAGACGCCCCTTTCCATAAGAGCTGCGCTCATCCAGAGTAAATCCTCTCAGACAATCCAAAAGACACTGCTGTGCTGTCATGGTGGCTCTTGCCAAAGGAAGCGGATAAAATCAAGGGATCATTCATTTGAAAAAAACTGCATAAAACCAGAAACAAAGACTCCCTAATTTATTTGTCATACACTTAACAGAATAAATTTTGTATTGCAGTGTGGTGTTTAAAGCTCACCATTTCTTTTAATAAGGCACATTTAAAAGAAAAATAGAGATATAAAAGAAGATAAAAGCGTAACTAGCATAAGAAAAAGCTATTCGTTTTCACTGTCTTCTGTGACAACCTTTTGCTGTCCTGCACTAAGTAGGTTTGCAAAGGGGCATCTGTATTTCTTGGGGTTTTATTATTTTTATTTTTTGCTATACAATCAAGAAATGAGGGAAAAGAAGTTATTTCAAGGCTTGCAAAAAAATCAAAATTTATTCATAGAAAAGAAAGCAGAAGGAACACAGTTAAGAGAAAGGAACGGTGAAGTCATCTAGCTTGTAATAAAGTCTATAGCTAACTAGCCACAGGTGCTCTTTACATCCCAGGAGCAAATGAGAGTATGATTGATAGGGATACGATAATGGTTCTGCAACCATAATACAGTCTTTCTGGAGTACAGGTTTGCACCTGCTCAAAGATAAGGCATTAATATTTATTTAAACAAGACTATTAAAAAGGAGGGGGGGCATGGAGAAGAAATCATTAAGTATCTAAACAAGGCAGAACAAAGCATGCCTACGCCAAACGAGTCTTCTGCATTGCAGAGGAAACACCCCAGCTTCGGTTAGCAGAGCTAGGCACAGGTTCTGGATATGATCTCCCAATTTTTCATGGTATATCATTGTTCAGACTGTGCCTCTTCTGCAGCGTAAAGCTGTGCCTATTTGCTAGGTTGCCTGATGTGATCTAAAATCAGAGTGGATTTCAGTATTCTATGTAGTGTCTATGGCCAGATTTACAAAATTATTTAGGTGCATAAAGATGCAAATAGCATTAGGCTTGCACCAGTGCTTCAGTGATCCCTCTTATGAGCCCAATTACTTTTGCAAATCCAGCCCTATGTCAGTTCCAATTCTGCTCACAAGCCAAGTGAGTCTGTGGATGAGATCACCAAGTCAGGCAAAGCAAGGCTGAAAGAACATACTCAAGCACTACGTGCTCGATGCACGTGAAAGCACTGAAATACATATCCACAAGTCTTCAATTCACCCCGATTCTGCTTCGCTTAGAAGTCAAAGCTGAGCCAGTCCGCGCTACAAACACACCGCTCCCAGTTCCTCAGCATCGGAACTCGTGCACTCTAAAAGAGAGGTCCTGGAACCTGTCCTGCCTTCCACCCTGGGACATGGTTTTACAACATTTGCAATATCATTTGTAATTCTACTGAAGGGCAATAAAGAAAACTCCTTTCAAATCTTTCTGATCTCAGTAATATCCTGTCCACTCCAAGTCATCCTTCAAGGACCAGTTCCACATCTGAACTCCCGGATTGCCATTCAACCCACTACTACAGGGATTTGTCCCTTACGTTTCCAGGACTTGAGTAGCAGCCTGCATTGAAACAGCTTCTGCAGAGCTTACAAGGGCTCTCTGCAACATGACCACTTTGACGCTCATGTAATTCTTCCTGCCACTAAAATGTGTCTTTCATTTACAATGTATGCCTGATCCAAGTAAATGCTTAATTCCTTTCTTATGTCACTATCTGATGACAAATGCTGCCTTATTGGATCACTTTCTTTTGGAAAGGACAGTAGTATATATTTAGGTAATATTCGGCCCTTGAATAGCATTTTACATCTGCAGGAAAGGGAAGCATTAATCAGATAGGTCTAAAACTAACTGGAATTTGTATGCAACTTTCTATTGCCTTGAATGAAGTGTGTTTCTGACATCGCTATTTTTTAAAAATATGTATTTGTGAAATTGTGTTTATTAGGGTCCTTATTTTATGGATAAGGATAATAGGATGTAGAGAGAAGTGTACAGCTCGCATTATTTTATTTTTTAAACATGAGCTATACCTTTCACTTGTGCCACATCTCTCATTCCAATAAACCTGACATACTTTATGCACTTCATTATTTGATCATAATTGCTAGACTGTTGAAATAGAACTTCTGATCAGGAAAGGTACTCTATGCAAATTTACAGAATTATAGCTATTCTTAAATATAAAATATTTCAAACTATTATTTAAAGAGAAGCTTAGGTGCTTAAATATAATTAAAGAAATCACACTTCTAAGGAGATGATCAAATTACAACAGCTTTACTCTTCCAATAAACTAGTCAAGCCCCATTTTATAGGAACTGTGAGAAAGAGGTTAGTTGTGCCTCTGTGTGTTACCATTCCCAGTGCTAAAGCAGAGCTACCTCCACACGGAGGCAAAACTTAAAATACTGCAGCAAGAAAAACACTGCGCGAGGAGAACTGCCTCCAGGTTGAGAGTATTCACCACTTTTTTTGCTGGAAGGGTGATGGGCACTGGAACAGCTTGCCCACTGAGACCACGGAGCCTCCAACCTTGGGGACACGGAAAACCCAACAGCCACAGCCCTGAGCAACCTGCCCAGGGCAGGGGTTAGACCATGTCTCCAGAGGACCCTGCCAACCTCAGCCACTCTGCGATGCTGTGGCTTCACCATACACCCAGAGCAGACATTCTAAGTCTCTTGCCACGAACGTGGCAGGGTCTCCAGCGATTTCATCAGTCTCTGTGAATCCCTGCAGAAAGGCTGTGGAAACTTTACAGACAATCCAGGTGTTGCATGGCATTCCTCTCTCAGAAAGCTTTTAGAGTGTGAATCAATTATATATACAGCGATCAGCGCATCTTCTGACCAGTATAGAGAGTCCTGGGATGTGCAACAGTCCATTACAACTTACTCCTTTTTCTTCTGCACACTTCTTCAACTCCTTTGAATCTGCTTCCAAGTTCAACTTTTCCAGAATCTGAGGCTTTCAAAAAGCCAATTCTTAAAAAGCTAATTAATTCCCCACAGGCTTTTTTTTTAAACTCAGTAAACATATCTGAGATTGCTTTTTGTATAATCAGTGTTAGCAGCTCATTAAAATGCACAGTATGTGTATCATTTTGAATGTGACATGGCTCAGCATGGATGCTCAAGCTGCTTAAAAAGACAGAAAAGAAAAAGATGAGGATAAAATGAAAGCAAAACCCCAGCATTTCCTTTAAGCTGACACCAGAGTTAAGAATTTAAGACAGGGCAGGGAGCCTCCAACCCTGCTATTAGGTGAAAAGTCTAATTGCTCCATGCACTGACTGCCCTCTCCAGCCTGTATGTTTTCTGAAAAGATTCCTTTTACAGAGAGCTTTAAGGTGCTACAAAAAAAAAAAAAAAAAAGAACAGATTCTACTATAAGGTTATTGTATAAGGTTTTCACCCCGAGTAATATCAGGATTCCTCTTGAATTAATAATGAAGTAATTTAAAAGGCCTTTAGTGTATGCAGTCAGAAATAAATAATGCCGTAATCTGGGACATTTTATTTTCCATTAAAACAAACACTTTTTAAAAAGTGTGTTATTGACAAGAGAAGCACTCAGTTGCTAACATGCCAGATGCCATGTATCAGATGATGGTCAGATGGACAATAATACTCAGGACTTTTTCCTACTAATTCCTGAGTATTATCGATGCTTGATGGCTGTAGAAAACAGGAAGGTTAAAAATATTACTTTGGGTCACAACGAGAAAACCCAAGATGAAGGGCTCACTCAGTAGTGGGTGGATGCAAAGCTGCCATTTCACTTTAATTGGCCTTATTTCAGGTGGTGTACACTCTATATTGGATAAAATATACCTCTATTCATTTACAGACTAATTATAATGGCAGCTCCAGTAGTAAGCCATTGCACAGGAGCACCCCAGGGTGACAAGCCTTGCACATCAATTGCACATGATGGTTGGACTCAACGATCTTCTCAAAAAGTTTTTTCCAACATAAATGATTCTATGATTTGATATCATACTAGTAAAATTATAACAATGCTAAATCATAAACTAATTAGTAACTGTGTGTACGGTGACTTCTTTAACCATGTTACCATCACAAGCTGTTAAGCAAAACACCTCTGAGCATCAGAACTGACGCTGCAGGCTTCCCCCCTCACCTGCATGCAGGGAGCAGCCATACAGCTGACATTAGCTGAAATAAAATAAATGAATAAATAAAAAGATCAGACTGTGATGCCTCATTACAACTTGCACACATGCCACAGCTCTATGGTTTAAGGGCCAAACAGAACCCACGGGTGGTGACTGCCCCGTACCACTTGCAAGGGCTACTTCTTATAAATGGATTTGAGTCTTAGTGCCCACATTAGAATTTAAATTAAGTTAAATATTGACCAAGGAAGAACTTGCTGTCAGGTTCAGGGTGAAATGCTTCAATTACCAAGGAAGCAGGAGACCTTGAAAATAACCTCCTACTTTCACCTTCACAGGGAAAAAAAGATATGGAAATACACAGCAAGGGGTGGCCTTTTGTGTCAGAAAAGAGAATTATATGGATATTTTTTGCTCATGTATGGCAATAAATCCTCACTGTTATGGTAAAGTTTCTCCTTAACCAATATGGTGAGTTGAAGCGTTAAACAGTAATTTGTTGTGAACCTATACACATTTTTCAATTCTTCTGACAAAAGAACCACTTTGAGCAAGAGACTGCCCTAGAGATCCACACAAGCCCCTGATGCTGCCAGTACCATGACTCTAAGAATTTGCAAGCTTGGAATAGAAGAAAAAAAAAAAAAAAAACCAAACCCCCAACTTCCCTGGTTCAGGGAACTGAGGACCTTTGCAATTTGCCAAACACAAGTGTAAAATGGATTCTGACTCTTTTCTTGTTGGACTTCTCATTATTGTGCAACCTGCCCAGCAACACACACAGATTTCCAGCGTGCGATCAGTATTGCTGAAGGGTTTGAGGTGCATCAACACGTAGCAGTTGCTCTTCACTTGAAATTCCCTAGTGCAGAGAACTTTGGAACAGCATGAAATTACCACCCACCCCCCACTGGTCCTGGACTCTATTGAAATGTTTCCTCTTCACACTTGTCTTCTGCTCAGAAAAGTAACAGCCCAGATAACATCTTTGGTGTTTCCTGCTAAGTCTTCTCAATAAATTCTACATCAAAATAACTCTGTCAATTGGATAAAAATCCATCTAACCAAAAATGCTGTTAAGTTCAGAAGGCTAACGAAAAAAAAATAATCAAGATTTACAAACTCTAAGAAAGCTTTTTCTGCTACACCTATCACTACTGAAACTGAGATTTGAGGATCAAAAACTTAGATGACAGCATAGCTGCTTGGTGATGCACGAAGCCAAAGAAAACTGAGATCAGTTTTTTGCTAGATATATCAGCTTTGCAAGAACTAAAAAGAATAGAGCTTCTTCTGAAAAGCTGACTGAATAAACATTAGGAATAAAAGACAGTAAGGTGTGGAGGTTAAGACTGAAGGCATTTTCTGCAAAGTGAAATTCAGGTTTTCTTATACCGATTCTAGATTGAAGCAGATTCCTTTTTCTCCGAGTAACTTATACCAACAGTTTAAATTTCCCTTTTTTGTGTGTGTAATAAACTAGTTAATGCTTTATTAAGTGGTCATGGAGAAACCTGAGATATTATAAAAAACCAAAACATCTATTTTTATATAGTGAGATGTGTATGACATAGTTAACTGCTATTTCTGTTAAAGCAGTAAACAATTACCCTAAACGTCATTCCTAAGTTATATAGACCAACGGGATGTTCCAGATTTCAGTCCCTAGTTTTGTCATCCCCTCCTGTGACAGTGACAGCCAGGACCAAGGCAGACAGTCCACATCTACCATTAAGGGAGAGCAAACAGGAGGTCTCCGATGCTATCTCTATAAATGCATTTGCTGGCAGAGCTGAAATGCAAGCGATTCTCCATTCAGAGAAATGTAATTTCTTGCAGGAGTTTGAGGGGAAAGGGAGAGGAGTAACAACAGTGTATTAGCTTGGGTTTGCCAAATGCAAAGAACAAACATTCATCTTAGTACCATTTCAAGAAGATGAACAAGCAACTTGAACAAGCATGTTCTCATCTTTTCAGTGAGCAGGAATTAAGTATGTGCTTCATATGAAGCAAAGGCTGAAACGTTGTGCTCAGCTGGGACCACTGTGTTAACTGGTACAGGTTCCCCATTTGCTTTGAATAATTCATGTCAGCTACAATGAAGAAAGATTTCTAGCAGTTGGTACACACTTGAAAATTATGAGGAGCAAAGAAATCACTGACTGAAAGTCTCAAATATGGTGCAAGTCACAATTTGCAGAGGCGATGAAATTACAGAACCTGAGTCAGGTAGATGACAGCATTAGTGTGGAAAGGGTGATTAGTGTGAAAGGTATTAATAGAGGATATGCAAAGAGGCTCTCTCCTCTCAGCACTCCTGTGACTGAAGCAGAAGATAAAGTTGCTTATGCTCCCGTGAAGAAAGCCGCTCCCATCCTGCTGCGGCTCCAGTCCAGCCCGCAGGACTTTAGGAAGCGACATTTGTGGTCGCCCCATCTCTCACACCAAACCAGGTTTGCAAACCCACAGGTGTCCCTGCAGGAAGGAGGGTGCTCACCCTCCTATCGTAATCCCTTTTTCAAAGGTCTCTAATAATATTTCTTGCCCTGCTCCTTTTAATGAATGGTAATAGAGAACACTTGATTAGAAGCCTTTCATCATTTTAGGACTAGGGGCTTTAGCTTTCTGACCTACTTTGCTTGCCAATGAAATTCCATTTTTAGCTTCAACTCAAGGTCTGAGTGTTACCCAAATTCAGACCATCTGTTTTAACTGCCTACAGGCTGAGAAGTTGATCCAAACCAGGAAGAATAAATGGAACCAATGTGTGCATATATTAAGTATTCTCAACCCTCAGCGTATTAAATAACCTACTCAGTTTATTCCCGAGTCTACATAAACATTCCTGTTTCTCTGGGCAGTGCCTGCTGTTGTTGTAAGGAATATTTACAATACCAGTTGCTCTCAGAGACCCTCAGCCAAATCACCTTTCTGGTATGAGTACAGGAATGAACAGGCTACAGCTGGCCCAAGTCACTACTCTGATCCCTTAGTGTGGCTTTGGTGAGGGTTGGTACGGGTTACATAGAAGTACAGATCCCCCCTGAGCAAGTCATTAGGGAATAACCTGCCTCTCTAATTCTTACTGTTAGAGATGCAACAGAACTTGCATCTCCTCAGTGATCCTTTTTCATCCCAGATGACGTAACTGCATGGCCTCGCTGTTAATAACAAGACAGCTGGCCAGTCCTTTCATGAATCTCTAGCAAATTCCCCACAGTATCTTGAAACAGTGGGTTTCAATGAAATAACTTCTTGCACTGTGCAGAAATCCCTCTCAGTTTTAAACATCCTATCTTCCCATTTCATTGCACATTCACTTCTGTCAGTATGAGAAAAGGGCATAACAGCATCAGACCTTTCTTCCGGATTTCAGATACCTCTCTCAGTCCTTTTATTACACAAAAAGCTCAGTAACAAATATGAATTTATAAATCATAACAAAATTAAAAAGGCAACATTACCTGGAAAATCCCTACTAAGTAACTGCTGACTGCAGCTTTACAAAAAATCAAAAAGAATCGGAGTACTGAAAATAAGCTTCTGCTGCTAGCACTGATATGCATCTACAGCACTCATCCTTTGCAGCTTGGCTGATGGATGTAATTTTCAGCAGAATATCTAGGGAGGATGAGAGCATCCATGAAAACATTAACAAATAAAATACGCCAAGGAAAAAGAAAACAGTAGTGTAAAACCAAGCCAGACACTAGAGAAGCTGAATACCCAGCTGGGGAGCTGCCCAGCTCAAAACAAGGCAGAAAATAAGTATATTTAATGTAAAAGAATCCTACCATGAAATAGGCTCTGTACTTCCTGGACACAGCTGATTTGCTGTTCAAGTCTGTCATTTGACAGCCTGTTTATAGATTCTCTTGCTTCAAAGCCGTTATGGCTCTGTTTACAGCATGCTCTTTCAGGAAGTACCACAAGCCTCCTCACGTGTCAGGTTTCTCAGGCGTTCATCAGTGCATCTCATTCCTTCTAGGATTAGTATATTTAAAAACCTGGCATTAACACACCAGACTGTCCTCATGGACATGGATTACTGAGTCTGTGTCTGCAAAACACTTTCAAGAGACTTCCATATTTTCAAGATGCCATGCCAGCATTAACTAATTAATCCTCACGACACTTGCACAGGACAGCTCTGAAAATATCTTGACCTCCCTTACGGACATGGTAAAATCAGATAGGAAGCGGACCTGTCTTTCCCGAGGCCATCATACAAGCCCATGACCAAGTCAGCTTTCAGGAGCGCTCCATCACCGGTTCTGTCACACGCCTGCATTCAATCCATCAGATGACACCGCTGCTCAGCAGTTCCAGAGCCCTCCTCCCACATTCCCAGTACACATGTGATGCATTAAATCCCTGTGAAAGTTTGTATGCCTCTGCTGAAAAAGGCAACAGCATCTTTGTGTGCCTGGAGGTATGAATATGTGACAGGATAAAACCCAGCTGGGCAGGAGAATGGCACACGTGAGCAGCAGCTTGCAGTGCTCTGGAGAGCCGTGGTTTTTGATGGGGCAGATCCAGTAAGGCAGATGAAACCACTAATGTGGCAGAGGAACTGTGAATTAAACCCAAAACAAAAGATGTAACTATCCCCAGCCCCTGTACCATAGCTGTTAATTCCCTGTTCATTTGTCATGCACAAAAACAAGAAAGAAATGAGTAATATTTGCTTTTGTTTTCATTGTATCATTGGAAGTGACACAATCATCATTTCACTGGAGGTTCAAAGCAGCATTAGCATGATTACATCGGACTTGTACCTATTAAGTGGAGGGACATGAGCTCCTCTGAGCTGTCAAATGCAACATATGCAGTCTCGCAATGCAACTGCAATATTTTTTCTGAATTTCAGACTTTTTTTTTCTCCTTTGGGCAAATCAAAACATGGCATAGTGATTTAGTTACAGTATAAAAAAGGACCTCTTGCACCTGGAAAGCTACATGCTAATTCCATGCTTTATTCTATCACTTTCATGCAAAAGGCTTTCAAAATCATATTCTATTGTATGGCACATAATGTTATTATTCTGTCCTTATTGTCCTAAAAGCAGGAGCTTACAGTCTGGAGTGAAATCTTCTTTTGACTCTGCTGTGCCGGGCAAAAGGTTAGAGAGATAAAGAAGCTCTCAAAGAGCTGTTAATGCCAGTATGAGGCAGAAATACTAAATCATTTGAAGCAGCATTGTTTCTCTTTCTATCCTCTACGAGATATTTCAGCTTTCATAGGCTGTGTGTGAAAACCACACGGTTTTGCATCACTAGGCAGGAGATGTCCCTTGACCACTTAAACACAGCAACCTGAGAAAGAACAGTCCTCCTCTGGCCATCCAATCCACAAACCAGCTGTCCCCATGTTCTTCTGTTGGCTCTGCAACCTAAACTAAATGTCTGGGGGCACAGGATCATGCACCAGGACCCCCTGGGTGTGCTGCTTCGTGGGTCTGCCTGCCATTCTTTGAGCCAGCTCTGGAGATGGGGATGGGTACTGGACCTGATGCTCTGTCCAAAGACAGGTCTCCTACTAGTAAGGAGGAAGATGTTGGGATACAGGTTTATCAATTTTCAATTGCACCCCGATCTCCTCTGCATCTAGAGAAACCAACAGAGACAACAACTATACAATAATGGCAATTTATGAACCATAAGCCCCTCCCCAGGTGCCCAACTTATACTGGCTGAAAAGCTGGCTCGTAAGGCGGCTGCTGGAGAAGAGCATCCTCTGAAAAACTGTTTCACTGTCCCCACAGCGCTGTTACTGCTATAGCACCTTCCAGTGTCCCTATACCATAGGATCTTCCAGCTTTTTGACTAAACTCCCTATTTCTAGGGCTGTGAATGTTGCACAGAGAGAGAGAGAGAGGATCATCAGAGATGCTGCTGAGAGTCTATTTTTAGAGTGAGTCATTTGATGAGCTGTTCAGCACCTTATTTATTGCTGTCTCCAGCTGGGGAACTAAGCAGTGTCCAGACACCTCTACTGCTAAAACCAGAATTTGGAAGCAGTGACCTCTATTTGATAACATTTTCTGTACTGACAGAGAGAAAAACAACAGGACATTATGCTGTCAAGGCTAATAGCTGCTAATTAGGGTGAGTGACATATGACCCCTTTCATAGCCAAAGAACACAGAAGTCACACTACAAATAAAAAAAAAGTGGAAATTCTGCATTCATGGTCTTTTCCATCTAATGAGTGACCACTTTCTTTCTTTTCCTGATTCATCTGTTTAAAGCTTTACTTGACCTTTACATTATGTGTACAGCAAGTAAAAGTCTCAGCATTCACAGTGTCTCCTTGGTGGGAAATGGGGCTTTGAAGGGACCAGGAGAAGACAAGGGGACAAACCGAAGCTATGTCATTGGAGACATGGGATACATGTGCAGAGGCTCCAGAACCACTGTCAGCATGCAGAGGGAGCACTGCAGGGAACACGGCAGCAAGGGCAGTTCTTCCCAAAGGTTACACACCTTTGCATGCCCCAGTGCTCATCTGGCAGCAGGGGCATCTCACCTAGCACAGCCAGCAAGCAGAGCAAAGCATTCAGCAACTGAAAACTGGCTGAATCTGTTGCCATTTAACAGGATTCCTGGCAAAACAAAGAGCAAAGATATTTTTCTCTAGGCATGTTCCACATCTAACCTAGCTGATGCTCAGCATTAATCTCTGGACAAGCCTGGAGCCACGTACAGGCTGTGTTTACTCCACATTTCTGTACAACTGCCTTGCATTACTAGTATTTGTAACGCCGTAGCACTTACGGGTCCTGCTGGGTGTTGGGTGTATTCAGAACATGGAGCAGCTCCTGCTCCAAAGAACCCAGGACCAACTTAACCAAGTGGGCAAAGAACAAGTAACCAATTGCCATTTCATAACCGGGGAACTGAGGTACAGAAAGCTGAAATGATTTAGTAAAGGTCACATTAAAAGTCTACTGAATTTGCAGCCTCCCGTTGTTACATTACAGGCTCAAACATCCCATCAGACCCTCTGAATGTTAATCATTACCTAACTCTTCTGTCTTCTTGCTGCTCTAATGAGTTTATTGATGAATTACTTAAAGCGCACTTTCTGTAGAAGAAATTTTTTTAGGTGACAAGTTGCCTTTTACTAAACAAATTAATGGCAAAGTTAAGTTCTCTCATTCCAGTCTGGGAAAAACAAGTTTTAGGTGTAAAAATGCCCAATTAGTAGTAACTGAAATCCAATATTTGAATTATTTGGCACTGCATCTGTTATAAATATGCCATGTGGCCATTAGTACCTTGTGGTACCATCAGGACAAAAATAGTCACTCCAGCAATTAATATTGCAGTAGCTGCGTATGCCAATATAGAACAACTGCAACTTTATCAGTTCATCCCAAACCTCATCATAGTCAAAGTCAAAGGGAAGCCTCTCATTAAGTGCAAGGAGACCTAGATCAAGCTCCAGCTGGGTCTTACTGATCAAAATGCTAGGACATTTCTAAACACCAGTGTCACTCACACCACAGGTCAGCCCAGTAAAGCCAGAGAACAGGGCTGCAAGCGCACAACATGCCACACAAACCCAGAGGGACAAATCCATCTGCGTTCTCTCCACAGACAACTCCGAAGCAGAACCAGAAGTCAGTGTTACAAGTTTTAGGTCTTGCTCCTGTGCAGCCTGCTCTAGCTAGTACAAGATCATGGCAGTATCTCTCATAATAGTTTTGCAAATGAAGTTCTACATCTCTCCAGCAAAATCCGCTGTGTTCCAAGACAGTGTGATCCTTCCTGATGCTGTTTTAAAGGACCTTCTCTGAAGTCCCAAGTAATGAGGTAACTCTCAGTCTGCATGTAAGAACAAAACTCTACAAGACAGACTGTGAGCCAGACACTTATTATTATACTTTCTACAAATGCACAGAACGGCTTTCTCTCAGTTCTCCAGGTCACTGAGATCATGTTTGAGGTCTATGATTAATTTTCAGCCTTATTGTGTTAAGGGGCAGCAGGAGAAAAGTAAGAAAGATTTTTTTTTTTTTTTTTAGAACAGTGTTAAATGAGGCAAAAGACCTTATCACTTAGCAAGAGCTTTCAAACTATCTTTGCATGGAGCAGCAGCTAAAAAGTTAATAGACATAAATAGCATTTTATTGATTTGAGGTATTCTGAGGGATTTTAATGCAGGTGAAGGCAGGAGAACAGTTCTGCTTAGGATAATTAAGCCTTAGCTAGTGAAGCCTGAACCATTTATACAAAAAAAAAAAAAAAAAAAAACCCAAACCAGAAAATGCCAAAGAAAACCTGTCACTTAGCCTGAAACTAAGCCTCTCCTGCGACACAAGCGAGTCTGATAGCCCAGCGATGATGAACTTTTACCCAGCTGTTTGGCCATACTGTCCAGCCACCCAGCCTAGAAGGAGAGCACATGAGAGACTCCCAGGAGCAAGTAGTTAATGTGCAACAAGTTCTGCTTTTATTCAGAGACTCTCATACCAACGAGTTTGTGGATGGGGGAAAGAAGTTCAGCTGATAATAAAAGTGTTTTGGATAATAAAGGTGTTTCGGAATACTTGTTTTCCCCTTGGATGTGAATTATTCTTGGCTCAACTCTATTCCCATAAAAGCTCTTTGTTGGTCATATGGTGACATCAAAGGTAAAAATAAAGTCTCGACTGGAGATCATTCTGCTTTTCAGTATCTGCTGCATCAAACACTAGAACATTTCAAAGAGCATGGAAATCCCAAACACCATCTGATAGCAACTTAGGGGCCTCTCTAGATTTCAAGCACCCTGAAACAAGGAATATCTTCCTTCGGGCCCAGTTTTAATATTAGCATCCTCTCCCTGTCTGCTGCAAAACTTCAGCAGGCTGCAGTGCCTAGCTCCTCTCTTCTACTCCAGGGTGTAGGCAGGTCACATCAACCTGCTTGTAGTGGGATTTCAGAGTACAATGCATCCTCCCGAGTCACAGAGGTGCTTTGGGAATTCCTGTACCCCTGTGGTTTGTACACAGTCATAGAATTACAGAATCAACAAGGCTGGAAAAGACCTTTAAAATCATCAAGTCCAAGCGTTAACCTTGCACTGCAAAGCCCAACAGTATTTTTAAAAATCAGTTGCTACTTGCCTGCTTGCTTCTCCTTTCCTCTAGATGAAAATTACTTCAATGAATATTGATATTAACGTACATTTGCAGGCAAGCATGTAATAAACGGCTCACTGAAACAAGGCCTGTAAATTCAGTCAGTGGCTGTGCTAATCATGTTCCTATCGTACTCAGGGGCATTAACTACTCCACTAACAAGCTTTTTGTTACATGATCAGAACATGCTGCAATCCACAGCCAGCTTTCTGGATGGGTTTTTATTTGCCTATCATCCATTTGCAGAAGAAAGCACTGAAGTCACTTCCAGAGGGCAAACTGCGGGGGAGGAAGAGCCTCCTATGGAGGTTGCCACTGCAGCTGCGGAACATTTGCATTGCCAACACCTGATGCCTGCTGGGTATCAGGAGCTGTGCTGTGAGACGGGGAACTGCGACTGATGGCGCAGTCAGTTAGAATTAAGAGGTCCAGTCACCTGAGATGCAACATGGGGGTTGTGTTGGGCCGAACTGTAAAAGGGAATTCAAAATCCCCATTATCTTCGCTGTAACGCAGCATTCAGTGAGACAGCACAGTCAATCAGGTGCCCGAGTCCCACAGCAGTTTCAGTACTGTATGTTCCATGAGGGAATAACAGCTATGATCCTTCTTATGGCACTGATGAGTAGCCATAAGGCCAAGCACATTTGTTTTCTTTACAGAAGGACAGTATTAAAGCTTAAAGTATAAAACTGCTGCAGAAAGCTTTTCTGATATGCAAAGTAAAAACACAAAAAGCAAATGAGCACTCAACAGAGGAGTGATTTCTGTCCTGTGGAATCCACAGAACCTAAAGCAGAATCATCTTCCATCTGCACAAAATGGATTGTTCCATCTTAGATTCTGCCAGCATTATTTAACATATAAATTACAACTGCTAATGAAGATTGCTGGGTCAAACCCAGTGCAAAGGTTTGAATGTTTTTCAGCTGGTCTCATATTCCTGAGAACTCACTCTTTACTGAATCCAGGCACTGAATGAACCCCAAATTTCTGACTGTACAGATGGCAAGAAAACTGCTGGGTTTTGAAATGGAAGTGTAAATCAGTCCTCATTTGCACCTGGACACAAGGGAATGAAAATATATGAACCTGCTCACAAGCAGACGTACAGCTTTACATTTGTTAGAGCTCATCCACACGGAGAGGTAGGTACTAAATGAGCAAGGCTGTGAATATAACATACCCAGCAGCAGCCCGCACTGGCACATCTATTCTGCAACAAAAGTGCCTTTCTTTGGTTTAGCTTACTTCATTACCAAAGCACGGTGTAAATTGTCATCTCTGGGATGACAGCACCACGTGAATTGTTGCTTGCATGGTTCATTTCTAAGCTTTAGTGTCTAACCTGGACACATGCTGCTACGCACTCAGGGAACCTGAAAAGGCTTTTGGTGCCATTGCACTTGTCTGAAGGAGGGGCTTCCCTTTTTTTTTTTCCCCCCTCTAGTTATGGTGACATGGTGCCCAAGACAATTGCTGGGAAGATATTTGGCTCCATTTGCTCCCTGAGCGGGGTGTTGGTCATTGCTCTGCCGGTTCCAGTCATTGTTTCCAACTTCAGCCGAATTTACCACCAGAACCAGAGAGCCGACAAGCGGAGAGCGCAGAAGGTAAGCCGTCCCGCGCAGCCACCTCCTCAGAAAGCAACCTCAGCCCCTGCTTGTCACCACAGGGCTCATGAGACACCAGTGACACTTCTGAGCATTGCAGAGGGCAGCCTGCATGCAACCTATCGATCCACCTGCGCCTGTGTAGGCTTACCTTCCCACAGTTATAGCTACCTGTACTCCTACAGACACGAGCCAGTTCATTGTACACGCTGCATACTGGCACATTTTAAACATCAGAAGCAATGGGGCTTTCATTGCTCGCCTTTGCTGCATAGCGGTCTGAAATAAATATATGCATATACACATAAACCCTTAAATCATTAACAGGAGTTGTTTATCTTTCTGGCTGCTTGGTTCCTGTTGTCTCTCTGGAGTTTTGAAAACACCCATCCATACATTTATCAGTACGCATACCCCCTCAAAGCTGCAGACTGTAACATAGACTGAACACTGGGAATACACAAAAAACCCTGAAAACGTGAGGTGATTACTGAATATTCCAAAATCTGAACAGTTTTTACCAGTATAAGCTTACCGATTCACTAAGAAAGTGTAACAGATTTATTATATCCCTATTTCAGTCTGCTAAATTACACCAAAACCAGAATCAGGTTTTTACAACAACTGCAAACTAAAGGTCTGAGGGGTTTTTTTTCCCCAGTGGAACGCTGTCTGCCAAAAATTCAAGACTCAGGGGACTTGATGGAGAATAGTAGTAGAAAGATGTGCTATTTCTGCTTCAGGCAAGCATCTGGGCCTTGCCTACCTCCTCCATCTCAGGGAGCTGACAGCAGAGAGCTGAGATACAAGACCTACAAAACCACCAAATCTGGCAGTCAAAACACATAAGGAGAGTAGCAGAGACAGAACCATGCAGAACTGAGTTGCAGGCTCCCTAAGTCACTGCTGGGTTTTACACATACGTGCATTAGGTTCGGCACTGTACATGTGAAACATCAACCTGCGATAATTTTGGGAGGTGTTTTTGAGAGAGAATGGTTTATCTGATTAGTCATACAACAAAATATAGATTAAAAAAATCTAAAGATATAATGGAAGTCCACACTGTACTACACACTGTTCAGTCAGCAGCCGGACAGTAGGAAACCAGTATGGATCATTACATTCATTTAATGAATTTAAATGATTTGCAGAGTGAGTTGCCTAATGTGAGGCCACACTCAGGCATAAGATATCTGGATTTAACTTGCAACAGGAACGTGCCAGGTATCAATGCACAGGGAGGGCTGGAGCACTCACACACAGGTTTGTTAAGGGGACTGTGTACAACAGCCTATTTAAATGAATGAAGCCTTTAAGAGAAATCACTTGTTCTACTGCAACGGCATATAAACATAGAGACAGAACCTGCTTTACAGTATAGCCTAGGCAGCAAGTAAATAGGCAAGACAAACAAACAAGATTTGTGCATAATCATGGATCACAATACAGAGAAGCTCCAGAACTGACTCCAGGTCTGTGCTTTCGGATGAGGCTATCCTTCTCTCCAGGCAGCATACTGCAGTTCCCTGTTCTGATTCACCTTTTCCTTTATTTGTTGGACTGTGATCCACTTAGTGACAAGGAAACGTACCACCACCTTTGATGCCAATATGATTGATTGCAGCTTTTATAAGGTTTTCTGTATTGACACACACAGTGTATAATTTCCCCCCATTTGAATTTCTAATTCCCTTGATATCGGATGAATTTCTGGGCTAAGTTTTCTCAAGTCAGAAGTGTGAGTAATTTTCACATGATCATCACTGCATGAATACTAAAGAGAACAAAAGAGACAGAAGCACATTAATGGCAGTCTCTCTGGAGATGGCCAGGGTGCACACAGGGATGATGAGAACCTGCTTTGATAGCATACTTGTTCCAGCATCATCCTCCAGTGAATTGAATCCCTTCTTCAGAAACAGGGAAGCTCCAGTAATAGTTAAAATGCTGTCCCCTTCTAATTAAAGATGCAAAGACATTTGCATGGCTTTTTCAAGGTTGGAAAAAGCTCTTTGCACTCTCTTGGTCCTTGAAGATGAGGAGCCCACCAGCAGAAGCTACTTATAAGCACAGTTTAGAAAACACAGCTTTGAAGAAACAACAGACATCTTTATTACGTTTCTAGTGTGCTAAATAAATTATTTTTCTCTTTTAACTGAAGAGTAAGTAATTTCTAGGGTATGTGTTAGTTTAAATGCTTTAGAAAAAGTTCTATTTAGTTCAAGAATTGTAAGTTTTATAATGTACATATAGGTTTGAAGATTAGGTATAGACCATATTTATTTTTTTATGAACTCAGACTGAAGTCCTCTGATGAGAACTAATAAAGGCAAAAGTATTGTACAAGCATCAAATTGGCTGGACACGACAGTCACAGATTTGAAGGCTGGAGTATGAGTAAACCCGGGCTCTCCAGTGCACTAAGGGGTTCAGAGGTGCTGCACTCCAAAAACCCAGAAAAACATAGCACAGCCCCAATGTCCCTCTGGGTTTTGATGTGCTCAGTCTTAACTTTGTCTCATAACTGTTGAGGAGGCACTGGTCTAGCGGGAAGAGGTATTTAAATAGCACGAATAAAATACCGGGAAGTGGCTGTTACTCATCAGCATCTATTCTTCAACTAACCGAGGAGAAGTGTTCCTTAAAAAAGGGGGGAAAAAAATCCAAAACCAAACTACCAGTGATTTAATCACTTTGAAGATAAATTGTTCTTTGCCAAAGTTACACTGCAAAAGAATTAATTACAAGAAGATCTGGCAATCTTAATTCATTGTGCTCTGTCATCAAATTTTGTCCTCTGGCATGCAGCAAGGACCAGGTCAATCTGAATGGAAGATGAATTGATCATTTCTGACAAGGTTCATTTTGGTAAAATTGTTTTGGTGGGGTTTTTTTTCCTCAAAGAATTTTTTTTTCCTTCATTTTGACTGATGTGCTAAGAATAGACCTTCCTGACTTTGAAACTATGCTGTTCTTTAGTGAATGTCACAGTTTTTGGTTTTAAAAGAGACTTTGACACTTAAAAGGCTTGTCAATAGAATGACTTTATAACTCAGAGAATTCTGGAGTCTCTCCTCTTGCTGTGTTCAGTTTGCAGCATAGATGCAATGTGAAGAAGGAGGAGACAAGTATCTGGTGCTGGTTTGAGGACTACACCTCCCACTTTTCAACCCCAGAAAGAGAAAGCAGAGGCAGCTATTAACAGCTACTGAAATGCTGCTCCTTTAGCAGCAGTAGAAAAAAAACAGTTCATTGTTTAGAAGTTTCAGACTGAGTGAATACAGCCCCAAGCCACACTAGTCCCCAGAGCAGGGCAGTACAGAAATGCATGGCTTAAAGACTGCCAGATCATACAGTAGTGAAAAGAATAGGTGTGACCTTTGAGCTTAGTGCAGCAAAGATCCCAGCAGTGCAGATTGCTTAATGACAGGAGAATAAATTTGCCTGTCAGAGTTTACTGAAGAAGGATCATTCTTATAGGATTGTTGACCAGTTCCTGAGTCTAGAGGTCTACAGGATTCCTGTGTACCTCGGGGAGAGCAGAGAACCAATACTAAAATCAAAGGCACAGAGAAAAAAAAAAAAAATAGGAAGAAATATGGAGAAAAAAACACTAGACTGCTTAATGAAAATAATTCTAGAAAAGTAAGGTGTTTTTCAAAGTGTTACATGAGCCCTTCTTGGTCCTTCATCTCCCAGGTCCAAAACCACTTGTCTTTGTCCAGCTTTAAAACAACCAGCTCAGGTCCCTCAGCTGGAAAGATTGTGCTAAGTGCAGCAAACTTAGTTTTTTCTGTTCTTTTTTTTGTTCCTTGAATGATGCTTCAGAAAAAGACAACTAGAAATCCCTTCAATATCTCCCCAAACTGTTCTAATACAGCCCCACTAATTAGAGCAGTAAACCCCCATTGGCTCCAATGTCCCATATTGTGGGGAAACGGGAGCTGGCAATAAACTGCACAGGAGCCCACAGAAATGTGAGTTTGCTAAGGTGGGCCAATGGCTGACAAATAGCAACGTGCACTTGCGGCTTTTCAGTAAGAAAAACCAGTAAGACAGAAAAAAAGTACTGTAACAAGGGCAATACAACATTATAGGTTAAGCCTATCTGGTTGTTAGCCCCAGCTCTCTGCACATGTGAACATACATGCAGATGAAGACGCTACATCCTCAAAATCATATTTAAAGAGGTTTTGAACAGCCTCGAGAAGGCACATGGAAGCAGAATGGCAGCTGAAACGTTTGGAAATACCAACAACGGCCTAAAACAAGCTGGTCTCTAGACCAGCCCCACTCAGGGCTAAGATTTAGCCAACTGAGTTGTTCTAGATCTTTTCAGTTTGGGGGAAAACAAACGGTCAAAAAAGGGGCCTCTTACAAAATAGGGTATGCCTCCTCACATTTGCACAAGAGGAGGGAAAAGTGTAAGTGCTCAGATGTTGTGGAAGAACTCTGCTTACGGTGCATTTATCATTTAATGGTTAGATTTCATAGAATAGTTTAGGTTGGAAAGGACCTGACAGACCATCTGGTTCCCACCCCCTGCCACGGGCAGGGACACCTGCCACCAGCCCAGGTTGCTCCAAGCCCCATCCACCCTGGTCCTGAACCCTTCCAGGGATGGGGCACCCACAGCTGCTCTGGGCACCCTGTGCCAGCACCTCGTCACCCTCACAGCGAAGAATTTCTTCCCAATACCTAATCTAAATCTCCCCTCTTTCAGTTTAAAGCCATTCCCCTTGTCCTGTCATCACATGGCCTGGCAAAATGTCCAGGAGATTTAGTTTATACAGTTTCCAGGAGAATCTGCCCCATGATCTTGCTGGGCAGAGGTGAGACTGGCCGGCCTTCAGCTCCCCACGTCTTCCTCATTTAGATTTGCTAAATGAGCCAACATACTGAAATGGCTGATAATCTCAGAGGGATTAGCATGGGTTTATTGGTGCATTTCACAGAGGCTAAACTAAAACTGTCATCTACAAATACAAAGCCAGTAATCACGGTGCTTGGTTTCAGGTTTGCAGTAAATACACTTTTGAGTACTATAGCTTCTTAGTCTGTCCATTTATTATCTGGTGGCCTTTGACTCCGTGAGAACAAGCAATGTACTGCAAAAGCCTTGAAACAAGACTTCTCATTTCATCCTCTAGGCTGTAAGTTTCCAGGAAAGAACCAAACACCCAGATTTAAGCAAGGAAAGGACTACACAGGCCAAAATTATTTTGTAGAGCTGCTCTCACATAAAACTAATATGAACTGAAAACTGTAACACAGGCTATCGAAGAGTAGATGGTATATATTAGGTGAAGCAGAGGAGCAGACACACTGTGTGGGGGATGAATTAAAGCATTCAGTCACAGAGCCAGTATCAACGGAAGAAAGGAATGAAGGGGCAAGGAAGAAGCCGTATCTTTTCAGATGGAAGTCAGCGAGAGGAAGTAGATGGAGAAAGGTTATTCCAGAGAGCGAGAACTACTCATGAGATGGTTGCACACAAGCAGCTATGACTGTGCAGACTGATGAAGATGTAACTATGGAAATGCTTAAAAGGGGCTTAAGCCAAAAGGAAGGAAGACTAAGGACACAAATGTCTTTCTGCCTGTTCCGTAAGAGGCACATTAGAAACAGCCTGTTCCAGACCCAGCCGTTACTCCCAGAGGCACAGAAAACAGGACTGCAGTCAGCAGAGTGGATGAAGAGGGAAGATGGTGATGAAGAGAATGCTTAATACTAATTTATGTCACCATTGTACCCATGAGAAAGACAGCCCACACACCTGTCAATAATGAGGCCATTATAATAATTGATTTGCTACAGAGCAGGGGAGTCAGCTTTGAAATGTTCTGTTTTTCAGCTGACACCCTAGATTTTGGAGGTGGGTTACTGAACTTCAGAGCGTGGAACAGAACGGCCAGAAAAAGCGACATGAACAAAGCTGTGAGCTGTCTAAGGAGAGCTCAGCAACAGAACATGACTCAGTTCCCAGCAGGGGATGGGGTTGGGAACTTAAGGAGAGAGAAAAACAATAAGGTTAAAACTGGAGCTGGCTGACATTTAAAAAACATGGGTTTTTTCAACCACAATGAATCTGTGTGGAATATGGTTTTGTTGTTGTTGTTGATATTTAGCAGTTTTTGACAGGGGAAAAAAGCTTTTTTAATTTATTTTTTTATTTAGAGATATTTCATTTTTGCTAGCGTAGCTACCTCTTTCTCTTCCTCCTCTTGTTTCCTGTTTGTCACATCCCCTAATATAGTTCGGGGGGGGGGCGGGGAACAACAAACAAAAACAAACCAGCCAACCAACCAGGAACCCTTCCTCTTCTCTTCTTATCATCCAGGAGAGCAAAATGGCATTTTCCATCAGTTCAGCTAGTTCAAATTCCCCAAGTCCCCAGCTGCAGAAGACAAATAGGTATCTTCTCCAAAAGGAAGGACTGAAATCAGTGCACTACAGCTTATAGGCTCAGCCTCCAAAGCAAGCCCATACGTCTAAGTATTAAGCCTGTTGTCAATAGTGGCCCAATGCCCAGCTGAAATTACTTCCACACATATTCAGAAGCCACTCCATGTTTGCTGGCTGCTTTGAGGCCCTTTCACATCATGTCTCAGTCATAACCAGGTAACAGCCTGCCACGCGCAAGAACCTGACTAATCCATCCTTAGGGTCTCTCCTTGGCCACCTCACCAAAAAAGTGTCCCTGTTCCCCACCTGTGGGAAGCCCAGGTTGTACGTGGCTGCCTCTGCCCAGATGGCTCCGTTATGTAGCACAGTTGGTAGGATTTGTAGTGGCTAATGTTGCCCACTTCATCCCAGATGTCTAAATAAATGCAAGCTGAAATTGCCTCGTCAAGGGGACCTGCATGCAAAACGTTCAGCCAGAAAATGTTGGGAAGCCCTATCCCACTTTGGAACTGGGTTCTAGCGATGAGATTCTTTGCTGTTACCTTTATTAACTAGTTATTTTACCATTCTGCCGAAGTAATGCAGAATCAAGTCAGCTGGGTGCAGTTTAGCTCCTGTGCAGTTCCCAGGCTACATAATACAGCTCAAACACCCCTGCACCAACTGCAATATATAGTTATGTCTCGATTAATGGGTACAGGTATGTCCACTGGGTCAGGAAAAGACATAACTAAGTGGGTGTGAATGGTTGTAAAGCTTATTGTGGTTACTAACTTGTACCATGACAGCGATAAGCAGATGAAGAACATTTGTCACTTACGCATGTGGTGCTGGGATGGCAATACAGGTTCCCAGTCCTCTGATCACATATGTCAGGTAGATGGGAACACTGCAGTCTACCAGCACATCTCTCAAGGGCCACTGCAGAACTTCCCTGCTGACACGTTACCAAATGTCTTACACAGCCCAACTTGAAAAGTCGTAGAATCTCATTACTCTACTCCTCCCACTCCACCCAGCAGCAGTGGCCTGCAAAGTCTGACTCAGAAGAAGCCTTTGTTGTTTGAAGGTCATGAAAATCCCATCAAACAGTAACTGCTGGCAACTTCACATCAGGTGATCAGTTAAGCATCACATCAGGCTCTAAACCAGCATGAGGCCGGCCCTCTCCCGGCTTGAGCAGGAGCCTGCCATCCTCTTATCTTCCCACTACAGCCAGTCTCACTGTTTTCACAAAATCTGATGCTGCAAGGAGCATCACCCTTCCATACTTCCCTCCCTGTGACTCAGGTTTTTTCATGCATAAAACTGGGATAAATGCACTCCTCCTCCTGGCTTGGTGGATTCTTGCAGAGTTAGCTCACGTACGTGTACAAGGTCATAAGTGAAACCATCTTACGATATTACTCATACCCAGGATTTTTAATTTATCTGTCTGAGCTTCTGCACTAGCAATTCTTGCTGACTCACCAAACAAGGCCACAGAAAAGACAGCACGTGCTTTCCCGACCAGCCACAGGTAGCCAGCGGAGCAACAGCAAATGCTGGCAGAGAATGGCTCACAAGCAGGCAAAGGCATCAAAAGCATGCATAAAACTTGCAGATAATTATCAAGAAAATATCTATATGGGGAAACCACAGTCTGCCTGCGAGTACTATGCGGGAAGAAAAAGCAGTTCAATCCAGCAGACAAATTGCTCCATAGGAAATAGTTCCTCATTTCTCCTCTTTGTCACAGTACAGCAGAACTCCTCTGTTTACTATGCAGACCGCTGCCCGACGGTAATTCCAGCCACCTGTTCTCCATGTACATGCAGCCATTTAGACCGAACTCAGCATTAACTCCAAACAAATACAATAACAAAGAGCAATTCTACACATTGTCCACAAGCTCCGGTATCCAGGTGCCAGTGCATTTCTGTCCACATATGAAGCATCAGCTTTGTTAGTGATTGAGTCAGGACAATTAGGAGCCATTCTAGTAGGAACGTGCAGCGATGCTGGAATGCACAAACAAGGGCCAGAGCAGTGCGTAGCCATGACAATTCCGCAGCTTTCTGCTGACAAGCCGGGAGCGCTCCAGCGCCCAGGACGGCACGCCAGGCAGGCTTCTCCCTCTGCATCTGCCAAATCAAGGCACGCAGCCAACGTGTTGTGGCTGTCACTGTAAGGACGCGAGCTGAGACACACATTCTTTTAAGAGTCTTCACTCATCACATAGGACCATGGGATGAGTTTGTGACAGAATTTTTCCCCAGAAGACTAACGCAAGAGGTTTGTCCCCAGAGACACCCAAAGCAAGAGGAACAAGTAGGAGCAGCTTCAGTAAGAAAGCTAATTGCACCACACAGCAACTTTATTGTCATCTGACGACTTCTGAGCAATTTTCGTGTGCCAGGAAGCAACGCTTCCCTCAATTAATGCCAAAAGCTCATAGCGCAGAGAAGTGGGATGGAGCAGAGCTCCTGGCCCTACCCCACCTGGAGCAACAGCGTTGCCCACACTCACGCTTAACTCCGCTCACTCCCCTTGCTGTCGGTGGGTACCTGCCCATCGGAGACAGCACATACTCTGCCAGCGAGCCAGCAACGAGGCAGGAAAACAGCCCCACTGTCATCTTTTCTCCTTGGACTTCATTCCATGGGGGAGAACGAAGGTCACCAGTTTTACAAATTTACTTTTTTTTTCTCGAGTTTCATACAAAGGTTTTATGGTCATCATCCGCCCTCTGTGTTTTCACCATTTTCCCAGGGAAGGTGTGAGCAGCACTATGTGAAGCAATTACCTTCATTTTCTGTAGCTAACCACAGGCCTCCACACCATTAATTAGTGTTCATATATCAGCTCTACTAAGTTGGCATGTGACAGTAGATCAAATTCTGTTAATTTCTCCATCCCCTAAATACTTCATAGCTATTAATTAGGGGTGTGAGCTGTGTGAAAGGTGTTATAAAAGTAAGATCTGGAAACACAGACAGACAGATAAATCACAAGCAGACAGATGCTCATCACACTTTGCTTTCAGTGAAACATAGAACATTATTTTAGAATAATGGAGAACAGCAACCCCTGTTAGTGATGCAGAAAAACATGTAGCTCTTTTCTTAGGAAGACGCTTATTAATACATTTCTAGACAAATTCTGACACCCTAGTTTATATACTTCACCTCTAACTCTAACAAACTATATCAGATTCCCGCTACAACTGGTACGGCACCTCTTTGACCATGTATCCCTGGAGCAATTTTGACCCAAGCTCTAGAATCTCTTACAGCATCAAGAATATGAAGGGTATGTAGGAATTCTTTGTATTATTATTTCAAGAGGCAAACTGAATAAGTGAAGAGAGCTAGCTTTGTCAGTCAGCTGGACTAGTAGTGTGGGAACTTCAGCACAGAGGAAACTTTACATTTCAGCTAAGATTCAGTATAAGATATTTCAATCAAGGAAAAACTGTCCCTAAGGTCAGTTCTTAAGAGATCAAGGTCTGACTGTAACCCTTACTGGGTGGATGGATAACTAAAAAAAAAAAAGGTATTCAAAATAAGCAGGACATCTACAGAGGATAAAAATACGAACTGGCCTCCAAGAAAGCTTACTTCTTAAATGTCAAGTAAAGGAATAAAGCGGGAATTGTCAAACTCTACAAAAAGTGAAGTTTATTCTTTTCTTTCCTGTAGAATGCAGCAAACACCAGAAAGGGAATGGTCCATGTAAAAAGAAAATGTCAATACAATGACAGCTGAGTAAAATTGGCAATAAATACAAGCAGGCTGGAAATCAGAAGAAATTTTCTAAATAGAAGAATGAAGTTCTAAAATAAATGCCCAGTAGGAGTAAGAGCTTCACTAAGTTTAAGCCAGAGCTTGCTAAGTTCAAGATGAAAATGTACAAAGGGAAGTTTGCAATAAGAGGGGACAGGTCTCAGTGCCCCGAGGGCTTCCTGATCATCCTGCATTTCTCTCTGCAAGTTTGCATATTACGACACCTTTTTCAAAGTTCTGTGTTTAATCAGCCAGGATATCTATGACTAGTAGAGAAGCCGAGATCCATTAAACTCCATATTCTGTGCATTGTTCTATAAATAGATCGAACATCATGTTCTTCAGTGTTGGAAAAGATTAAACGATATAGTGCATTTGAAATGATGTTCTGTTGCTTTAATGGTGCCAAGGGTAAGGTAGGATTAAAAGGAGAGCCACAGAGGAGGGGAGGGGAATCTTTCATCTCTGGAAAGTAATGAAGAGGCCCAAAATAAGATCAAGGTCTGACTGTAAGTGGTTCTATCAAACTATATAGGAATATAATGAGTTCTACGCTACCTAATTTCCATATGCAGCTCTAAAACATCTTCCCCAAAGCAAAAATGACAGAATATTTAAACTTGGTTCAAAAGATGTTTAATGTAAAGACTTGAGAGGAAGGAAAGTCCAAATATTCATCCTTTGTTTTTTAGGAAAAACAGGTTAAAATGAAAGAAAGATGATCTACAGAAACTAACTTTCCTAACACTGTTGTAATGCTGCTGCCTGCCTATTACAATAGCCAGATGGAACCACGGCTAGCAGAATAACAACTAGTACTTATTATATGGGCCATTTGCTTTTCAAACAGCCATTATTTCACTCGGCATTCAAACACATGTAATAACCCTATGTCCTAATTTGGCAGTCCAGCCTGTTTCCAGGCTTTGTTAAAGATGGCATATCAGCTTGCCAGAGCCATAAGTAGGACAGATGATCAGTGTTGCCTGATTATTTTGAGGAAAGCACTCCACAGACAGTAGAATCATTTAATATCTTGTCCAGTCTATTATTTTTAAGTGCTTTTTCAAAATGAAGACTTTTCCATTTTCTGCTTGGCAAGGAAAAACCACCACAATAGGCCAGGGAGCTAAGCTACTTTCCACCAGATGAAGGTTTCATCCATTCCCTTTACAAGTTACATATGTGCACAGAGTTCCCACTCAGAAGTACAAACCAAAGTCTTTGTTGAATTCCTTTCTGAATTTTATGCTAAAATTAGTCAAAGGTACCACAGATAGCTTTTGGAAGGTGAGAACATAACTACAAGAAAATACTTTTTTGTCATTCCATACTCTAAGCCCTGTTGTTAATTCTGCAGAAACTCCTGTTTAACTGTACAATCTGCTTGTTATCTTTTTTATATCCTAAGATCAACCATGTTCTTTCCATCTAGAATTTAAGTTCAGACCCAAACTAGCAACAGATGCAGACAAATGCAAAAAAAGTCAAGTGCTTACTGCAAGGCTGTGACACCTCATCTTGGAAATAAAAACCAGATCAAAAGTATTCTGTTGATTACTTTTGAGAACAGTTTCATTTCAGCCTTAAAAGACCAGTGACGTACACCCACTGGAATCACTGCAGCACTCATCAATAGTCTACTCGTATTCAAACTACTAGTTTAAGAATTAAAATGTGAAGCACTGTCAATTAACTAGCGTAGCTGCATTTTCTGCCAGAAATGCTCTTAGTGTGGTTGTAGCAGATAAAGTTAGATAGGATATGGACTGGAGCACCTCTTGTATGAGGAAAGGCTGAGAGAGTTGGGACTGTATAGCCTAAGGAAGAGAAGGCTTGGAGGGGTCTTACTCACATATATAAATACCTGAAGGGAGGGTGAAAAGCAGGCAGAGCCAGGCTCTTTTCGGTGGTGCCCAGTGACAGGACCAGAGGTGATGAGCACAAACTGAAACACAGAAGGCTCCGTTTGAACATCAGGAAGTGCTTTTTCAGTGCAACGGCGACAAAGCACTGGCACAGGTTGCCCAGGGAGGTTGTGAGGTTTCCATCCTTGCAGATATTCAAAAGCCATCTGGACACAGTCCTGGGTAACTAGGTCTAGGTGGCCCTGCTTGAGCAGGAGGGTTGGACCAGATGACCTACTAGATGACCTCCAGAGGTCCCTTCCAACCTCAACTGCTCCGTGAAGGATAACACTAATAACGGCTCCAGTCCAAAGAGGGAGCAGGAGCGGATATAGGACCCGCACCCATAGTACCTGACATACATGTACTCCAGTCATCTCCTTGCTCAAGTACAGAAGATCTGGAAAGCTGAAGTTGTCTGGCAAATACAAAATTATGTCATACGGTTGTAACTTAATAGTTTATTATACCACATAAATCAAGAGTGAACATTATCTCCATAAGAACTAGATGAAAATCATTAATAAATAATAATTAGCTGTTTCCTGGGCCTGCCATCTGGTAAGCATTTTTCCTAGCCAGCAACTCCTGCTCCTTGCACTTCTCCAAAGCAGCTAAAAGATGAAGACAGGCTATTTGTTCTCCTTTGTCAGACCCTTTGGGAAATGTAGATACCCAGAATGCCGACAGCCACTTCAATCATCCTCCCCACCATACCTCAGCACTCCACGTGCACAGGGCTTCACTGCCCTTCCTGCTTATTCCGAGCCTCCAGTTTCTTAAAAAGCAGCAAGGAGCCAGAAGTTATTGAGCCCTGCCTTCCATCCTGCTCTCAGAAACACGTGGGCTCCTAGATAACCAAATTAATCATTCTAACCTGTAAGTGGCTGTCATTAGTATTATTATTTTCATCATATAAATTATGTTCCAGATTAGGTCATATGCATTTTGAGATCCTGTGGTTTCCTAGCAACTCCTCTTACCACTCTACATGCAGACACAGTGTGCCGTTTTCTTTTCCTTTTTTAGACTCTCCGTGCAGGGGTTATATTCAGTAACAGTGATCTCAGGCCTGGCCCTAATGACCTTTAGTCTGTCACATTTGTGGGATAAGATGCAGAAGACAGCTATCCCCCCACCACCACCCCCAAAAGACATTTGCAGCAGATGGCCAGAAAAACCACGGTCCTCCAATTGTCTGTCTGCTGTCCTGCAGACTGGAGGACTGAGCTCTGCAGGACAGGGGTGACAAAAACATACCCGCACGTATTTAATAACGGCAGAGTTTGGAAGACCCCATCAGCCTAATTCTCTAGGTTTCTGACAGTGAAATATGGGACAGTACATACTACAGTTCCCTGCAAAATACTGCTGCTTCGAAGCTTGCATGGGGTCCCCCCAGTTGAAGGCTTGTGATTCTGTAATTTGCTCCTCTCGTGCTCTGCCAAAGCATGCCCCCGCAGCCCGGCAAGCCAGACCGATACGCTCCAACAGATCACACAAACCTCCTCCAAGAGATCACACAAAGCTCCTCTCAAACACCCAGCTTTTACCTGCTTCCACACTGCAACCCAAGTCTTAACACTGCTGCCAGGTGCCCTTCATGCCCTCATCCCACTTTGCCCAGTCACATAAACCAGTGTCGAACCTGCTGCAGATGCCGAGGGGAGCACTTTGCTGCACTTAAACCCTTTGTTACTGTCAGGCACGACGGAAGTGCTGCATCCCACGTAAACATAGAGCATGAACCTAAGTATCATGTAAAGCCTGTGCCACTTGGTAAGATGTGCTTTCCAAATAATGCACATTTACACACAGACTTTCACCTAAAAACATGAACTATGGTTTTAAGAGTTTCTAGTCCAACAGGGGAAACCGTCTGGAAGGCCAAACCAATTTTAGCAACCAATTTTAATTAACTTCTCTAGCTGAGTTAATCAAGATATCTACCAAATTTAATCATGATGGGGGCACAGAGTTAGGCGATGTAAGTATCCTAGGCAGTCTTTTGTGTAAGGAGAATAGGATTAACTTCTGTCCTGCCCCACTGACATTTTTTAAAATAACAACGGCTGTTCCAAACTACAAAAGCTACAGGGCTTAATTATTTAGACAGCTAGTGGCCCTGTTTCAAAGAAGAAAAGAGAACAGACCTCAGAAACGAACCATCTTCAGTCCATGTGGAGTACAACTATTAATATTTGATCCCCTGCTAGCCTGGAGGCAAAGGGAATAATGTTCATTACAAGAGCCTAGGACTGAATCCACTTCAACAACTAACTGAACTGAAGAGGAGGATGAAACCTTTCCTACTATAGGTGTGATGAGTTGGGGGACTCTGGCAACTCCTTCAGCAAAGGAGCTGATACGTTGTCCAGCCCACAAAGAAATGCAAGTCGTCTGTGCTTGCCATTGCTGGATCCAGTATCCAGGCCTGATCACGGAAGAGATAAGATCATTGCAAAAAGTAAGGAAAAGAGACACAAACGCATACACCTGCACATAGGAGAAATAATTCAATGGAAATGTAATCAGCAGGAACAGAGAGACAATGCCATGTAACCAGGAAAGGGAATATCCTTCAGTCCTTCGTCCCCTGCTCTCTCCCCCTAACTTATATTCAACAGTAGCAGTCTCTGCAGGCTTAGTTCCAGATTAGTCTCAGGCCAGTCTCATTCGGGGCCTAGAGCAACACAGCAGTTTGGGAAAGTCTTGAGAAAAACTAAAGAACCAATTCCATTTTCTTATTGTATCCTCAGTCTACGTCTTGCAAATACAACCCATGCCCCTTTCAGGGGGTGACCAGACAGCCCTGTGAGATACCCTGGCCCCACCAGAGAGTAAGCTCATCAGAGATTTCAGTCTCATATACTGACTTAGAGTTTTAACGCTGAAATGGGACAACGAAATCTAGGTGAAGTATAGAAAAGAAAGTCAATTTTGGATGTCCCCGTTTTGGGGTATCAAAAGAAGACCTATTTTTCAGACTGGTCATAGTTTGTGTCACCCAATTAAAGCTTCAAACTAGTATCCTGTACATGTCTTTGCCTGAGCAATTGTCTGCTTAAGCACAAGCTCTTAAGGTCAAACAAATATTTCAAATACTGAGGGCCAGAGTCACTCACGCATGTACAGTAATAGAGCTCCTGGAATTATTACACTCTCTAGACCCACTGCAGACATTTGCCTCTTGGCTTTACTCTTCCTACAGCGCATACCCATTAGCACCTCTAATTAGAAAGGAAAATCACGAGTTCCATGTTATTTAAAAGATTATGCAGCATTTTAAACTACAGCACAATGTAATTATTTTATAATAGCCACAGCTATTTCATGTATTTACTTTTAATGGTGTTTGAGTCATAAATGAACAGTAGAAAAAGTCAAATCAGCATTTGACAGAGAAGCAGGCAACAATTGAAAGGAGAAACTGAAATGCTAAAAACTGTGTGACCAAAAAAAGAAGAGGGCCTTACTAGTTTTTCTTCTTCACTTTATTCTGGGCTGGTTTTTATCATCTAAGTTGTCCCCCTGGAGGTCAGGAAGGTCAAGGATAAATAAAAGTGAGAAGAGTTGAATGTCTGTGCTGTTGCAGAGTGAATTCTGTCAGTTTGTCAAGAGATGCATATTTTGGGGCAGACTCTTATATTATCAGATATCAAATTTAATAAACGAGCACTGCCACTGCAGAGGACAGTCCACCATCACTGAGGCCCTGGGTGTCACTGTGCTAGCTGCAGTACAGGCAAAGCAAGTGACAACACAGATGTGGGAGCACACAGTTGAAAGACAGAGAATTAAACAACCAAACATGTTAGAGAGAAGGTGAGCCACGAAACCCACACGTGTGCAGAGCACATGCACGCCACTAGATCACGTACAGCCATAGTGCCAGGAATATGTCCGAGACAAGTGCCTCTAGTTGCTGTGCATCTTGCCCTAAAAAAAAAAATGATGACTATTAGCTTCTGAAAGGATACACAAATCTGCAGTACCCCATTTCTTATCTCTGGAAAGGCGATTAACACTCTGTGGCAGATTATGTGCTTCAGAGGTATGTACTCACCTGACTCCTGGAGACAGACCTGTGCCAGCTGTTCTCAACAGCACCTCGTCCTGTCTGCACAGCCCTTGTATTTCACCCCCAGGCTTTTTCAGGTAAAGTGAGAGGCTGAAATTTCCTTCCTCCTGGTACAGCCAGCACAGGACCCATTGCTCTGCATGCCAAGCTCTAACTTCAGCTTGTTTGCCTCCTTCACAGAAAGCCCGGCTCGCGAGGATTCGAGTGGCCAAAACAGGCAGCTCCAACGCTTACCTTCACAGCAAGCGCAACGGCCTCCTGAACGAAGCCCTCGAGCTGACAGTGAGTACAGAGACAGCATCTCCTTCCACGGAGTTTGAGACGTTCCCTACTCCCGCTCCTCTCCTTGAACTCCCTCCCCTTCTCTCTCCATTGCCACCAAATTGCTGGTTATCCAGCCTCACACACAGGACTGTGTTACACTGCAATTATGCTCTCGTGTACTGTATGTGCCATGTGGAGGGACAGCTGGAATCCAGCTGCAGGACCGGATGGGAGGAAAGAGCTTCCTCGGGTTCCTAGCCCGAGGAGGAGAGGATCTGGCCTTCCAGCAATGACCAGGTTCACAGCTCCCCCAAATCCCTCCGTGATGAAGCTGCCGGAGCTGTATTGATTTAGACAGCCCAGGCTCTGCACACACTGTAAATATCCACTCTCTTCCAACATATAGCTTTTAAAAAAAAAAAAAAAAAATCTCTCACCAACATGGACTATCTGATCACGCCCAATAGGACCAGAAAACATTCCCAAGCTCCTGTTTCAGGCAGTTCAGTAGTGGGTTTATTTTTAACAGAAAGGCCTCTGGAGGCTAATACTAGCTATTCACAAGAAGAAAAGTTTTAAGTGCGTCAGATTGCTCAGCAGAATCAGCGAAAATGAGAGGAGGTTATTACATTAAGCCTGATCAACACCAGTGCAGGTATTAGCACATTTCATGGATTTCATTTCAAATAAATCAGTCTTTCGTGCACGTGGGGAGCAAAGAGCGAGATGAAGAATGCTTAATTGAGCCACTAGAGCCGCCTAGCACTTGTTCATGCATCCTTACTTGGGGCCTAATCCTTAAAATGTATAATGTTTTCCCTGGCACACATCCTTGCATTTGTAAAATCAAAGCTGAAAAACCTTTTCAGCTCATGGTGAAAGCTGCTCCCCAGGACCTGAGCCTACTCCTATCCAAGTTCAGTGGGTAGAGGAAACAGGAAAACTGTGCAGCACCATATTTTGCATGTGGGATGCTACTCAGTGCAGACTGGGATAGAGGAATGTAGCCCTTTACAACTGCAATATTTTTTAAACTGATTCTGCAAAAGCACCTCACATGAAGTACAGATTTGGAAGGTAGGATGCCCAGATCAGTTTCTGTATTCCCCTCCAAAACAAGTCTGATCCTTCCGACTACACATCTAACATTCTCTCCTGCTCTGCAAATGGCAGCAACACTCAGAAAATCTGTTTCTTGAACCATATGTTGCATTGAGCTGTTCAAGAAAGGGTTTTTTTAATCAAGAAGAGACCAGGTAGAATGATCACACCTAGTCCAGTGCCTTATCCCCATAAAGAAAAAGCTTAGGACTGGGATGCCAGGTCGACTGAGATTCTGCTGCTTCATTACCGAGGAATTTGACTATAAATTTAAAATTTCCTTTTGAGCTTCAGATTTCTAGTTTTTAAAAATGCCAGAAGAGCTTAGCAGGGACACTCAATTTGCACTTGATCTTCCAGCCTGTCATCCCAACAAGAATCTCCTCACTTCTCTTGTCAACCAAAACTGCCTGCCAAGACCACTCACAGAAGAGCAGCTGACGCACCAATGCTTAAGTCCAAAATTCATGAGCCTGAGAGAAATATTTGGCTGAACGGGTTCATTTCCTGGCAATTACCCAAAAATAAGTGGAAAAAGGGTCATTTTGTTGGCTACAATGCTACTGTAGACACAGGAAGGAAAACAATTATAAAGAGGTTCTAGAGGATCTTTTTAGCCATTAATAACTAAAATGATACATATATAGTAGCACCTAGTGCAGGTCTTCCCAAGCTTTTCTGGGTGCAACTTGCTTTCTGGCAGGTTTATAGCTCTAAATGCTAACATGGCTCCCACACAGCCCAGTAAGATCCACAAATCCTACTTTGAAAAGCACGGAATATTGTGTACATTTGTATTGCTACTTTATAAGAAAATATCCCCGTTCTAAGGAACGTCCTGTTGAAATAGTCAAAAGCAAAGTGTATGGGAAAGGAGGAATTACCATGCACCTGTGACATATGGGAATATAATTTACTAAAACAGTAACCTTGCCAAAGCCATGCCCGGCATCTCCATGACCACCAGGAAATGATCTCTGACTACCTGGGGACTAGCCACATACCAGAATCCAGAGCCAAGACATGTCTTTCCATCCACCGGTAGTGGCACTAATTAATTACAGAACTGCAGGACATCCTCTGTTGTGGAGTTAAAATGGTCATGTATACCTTTACAAGGCAAGATTTTGTGTCCTTTCATTTTATGGCAGGAGAACAAACTAGTCTTAAGAGCACAAAATGTGAATGACAGCATAGTCTAGCCAGCCAAATTTTCTAAGCTGTAAAAATACGAAGGAATGCGACTTCTGCAGTTGCTATGTTAGGGACCAAAATATTATCTACATACTGAGCATATCCGTCAGTCAAATTAGTATCAAACTGCTTCACTGGTCAGGTACACATCCCATTTTGATACCTTGCCCAGGCCTCATGCTAACTTTAATGGACTTCACGTGGCCAGATTGCCATAGGGCTGGTTTGCTACCCAGTGGTAATTCCAACAGCAATTATTATATGGCCATGACTAGATATTATCGCTTTCATCATTAGCAATCACACAGTGCTGTGATCAATGTATAATTGGTTTACAAGTGCCCAGCAGATTGCCCTGCAGTCTGACGCCTTGAGGGTTTACCCAAGGAAAACAACTGCCCCAGAATGTATCCTGGCTGCGGCTCTGCAGTCAAACTAATAAACTGGGAAATAAGGACTGTTCAAGATTCCGGAACATGTGCCAGAATGCCCTTTCATTAGCACCAGAACAAATACACTGCCACCATCTTTCAAGAGAACAGCACGTCTCCAGGCTGTAGCCTTGTATCAAAGTAAAGAAAAAGCGAAGAGGATTCATCCAAGGACAGCAGCAGGAAGGAGTTCTGCTCCCAGCAAGAATACAGACTCTTGCTTCAGAAACATGTGGATTTGTGGCATTTTGCATTTGCCATCTAGACAGAAAGTACTCAGACCGTTTTCTTCTCATTTAGAGAGATTCTTAGTGGGCTTTATGTCAGAAGTGCTCAATGGATGGTGAGCTTCTTCCCATGGCAGCAGCCTACATATCCTCTTAGTGTTAATCTCCTTGTACAGCTAGCTGAAATTCCCTTTTAGCTAAAATGCTAGGAGGCGTATATCCCAGGAACAGTAGGTTGTGAGGTCTTCTGCCTTTTCACAAGCAGAATCTGCTTAGCCATAGATAAGTGTTACAGCCATTCTCATGGGAAGGGACAGCCTAACCACTGAACCAGTTCAGCTCAGTTCACCAGTGTCCAATTTTATGTGCTGAAGCATTAAGTAGAAGAGGTAAAGTGGAAGTATTTTGAATTTCAGAACTGACACTACAGTGTGTTTCAGTCTCCCTCCAAGCAACCAGCAGTTCACTGAATGTCTTCCAAGAACAATCTGAATGGTAGCTGGCATCAAACCTTTGCAAAACTGGCAGCCCAGCTCAAAAAGCAAACCCTCTCCTCCCCCCCCACCAGGATTTTCATTACAGACAGACTCTTCTAATGAAGCCACAGATTTTGTTTGCCTGCTGTAACGTAGGTACCACTGATACAATCTCTATAGGTACCGTTCCTCAACAGTACTACCAAAATGCCAAGCGTTTGTGTGATGATGGTACTCTCACTGTCCTAGGGCAGTACCTCCTGCAGATCTCATTCCGGATTTGCATGCTAGGATGTTCTCAGTGGTTGTATACTCTTTTGTTTCTGAAAACACCGAGCTGACTGAAGAAAAAGGGGAAGGAAGATAAGGTACAAGTCATACTCACTGATGCTACACTTTATTCCTGGTCACTGCCATCCCTTGATCCATTTCCACCAGCGGCAAGCCCAGCCTGGTGATGGAAGGCAGAGGGAGAGACTGAGCCATGCTGCCAAAATTTAACAATTGCCTTAGGTCTTCTGCCAGAGGTATGAAAGCTCTATCTTTGCTTTCAGATTCCATTTAGATCTCCTCTCGAGCAAATGCTCATAAAAAGATACCGTTTGCAATATGTGCTCTTTCTCTCTCCTTTTCCAGCATTTTAGTGCAGCATCGTATCTGCTTTAGGGCTTGCAAGGACCTCCATGGGAAATATTCCAACACAGACTTCAGCAGAGTCAGTAATCTCAGCAGGGTACGAACAGGACCTGCTTGATGTGTTAGCTCACCAGGAGGATTGTTAATAAGAAAAATTGAACTGATTTTTTTTAGGTCACTTCTAAAAATACTTCCGGGATTGCTCATCTTCCAAAACAATGGCAACAAAAAAATCCATAACCTGCCTAAGATGCGTTCCCATAGGAATCTATTAATTCTGTGTACAGTAAGTCAGCTTTCTTAATGTACCATTTCAGCTATGTTTTGGCATCTGTCAGAGACAGAGTTACTCCTTCGCTTAAGGATCACAGAACCATCCTGAAAATGGCATCCAGAACACGCATTTGCAGTGACTCACTGGGACACAAGGGTGCATTTAAAAGCAATGCTTTAAGCACAGTTGAATTTGACCCCCTTGAGAGCAACAGACAACATCTTGGCACTTCTGCCAAGATGTTCTGCTGTGTCTTCCGTCCCACTCATTTTCTCTCTTGAACAGTTAGATACTACTGTTTCATGTCTAAGCAGAGATTCAAGCTGTACACATCAATATCCGACTTTCAGATTTAGCCATTAGAGAAGACACCAGGCACCCCTTACTTATGGAGCACAGGGAAACATTTTACAACACCTAATTGCTATTTTAACGCACATAATTGTCTTTGAAATGCTAGTCATCAAAGACATGTGCGTATTAATGTGTCATGAAATCACAGTGAATTTCAACATCATGAGCTTAAGCAGTAGTAGTAAGAGAACTTCCTTAACAACCCAGATCTTAAATCTGCCACCACAGAACACAGGAAGTAAGAAAAAGAATCCTGGCTCCAAATAGCAAAGAAAATCTCTAAACAACCCACTTTCATTGCTTCTTTTCCTTCCATTTCTGAGGTGGAGCTGATCATCGGATCATAGGGTAAAGCGACATGCTGTATTTTGAGGAATGTAAGCATCTGATTCACCGATACAGCACAGAAATCAAAAATACAGAGTACTGGACTTCCCCCACACACACCCAAGTTGACTAAATTGGCCTACTGCTGTTTTGATGAATGCTTGATGCCAAGCTTTCTGCATGAGCTAAATATTATATACTGAGCTCAAGCTCCTAACCTCTTATCCATTTCTATTTCAGCTGTTTCAAGCAGATCAAGCCCCTCAGCTTAACAAAAGCACACAGATTGGTCTGAGATCTGTAGCTTATCCTAACCACTAATAACACTGCAGTCTGAGCAGTCTCTTCCCCAAATCACCACACACACACACCCCTGATGTAGAAGCTGAGAACAGACCAGCAAAAGTGCCCCAATAAGCCTTTCCAACCAGGAGTCTCTAAACAGACATGCCAAAAAGCAGCTCATCCCCCTCAACCCTTCTTCTGTTTCTAGAAGGGACCACTCCTTGTAATAGTTTTTTGACCTAAATACTCCCAGCCGTACCCAATCCCTTCCCAGATGGCACAGGCTGCCTGCTTGACTCTATGCATACCCTACTCTTTGAATTAGCTTACAAATTTGTTCGCCACACTTCAGCAGTTTAAGTACGCAGGGGGAAAAAGGGGAAAGCTGGTCCCCAACTGTACAGTTGTTGCTGTACAAGTCAAGTATCTGTATCGTGGTCCCTTTGGCACAAGCTTGCCTTGTTCTGGTTTTGTGCTGTGACGCACAGTGGAATCCTCCTGGTCAGTTTGCAGGACACCTGTGCACTGCATTACTAAAATATAAATCACAGTAAGCCTTTCTACAGAGTGAAAGCCGCAATCCATAAGAAACTAATGAAGATGGGACCTTCCTTCTCCTAGGGAACTGCTGTCACATTTCATGTGAACATAAATCCTTTGCCACTGCTGCCAAATGCTTCTTAATTTGAAGTATGCTTGAATGGGATGATTTATATAGATTAACTGTTACATACATAGCATCTGCCTGTTCCTCCCTTCTCCCTGTCTTTCAAAGAGGGCTTGGCCACAGGAGAGGTTACACACCTTAGTCTGCACCGAACCCAGTCCTCAGGACCTGCTATAAACTCCCCACCACGTACACTGAGGCAGGGAAAGAGCAGCCCCCTTTTAATACACTGCAGGTACAAAGTATAGAGAACAACTGGCAACGTCCATGAAGAGGAGAGACAGAGCCAGGAGTCCTGACTCCACAAACAGCATTACAAGTCCAAAACACGAAGCCCAGGTTCACATTTTCTGATCGGGCATGTAGCTGTGACTCAGGAGGCTTTGGCAATAACACACACAAGTTCTAACAGCCCCAGTGCTGAGCAGCCCTGAAGGTCAGGCAGAGTCAGGCTTTCAGCTCAGCAAAAGCAAGACAGCTTGTGTTTTGCCTCCTAACAGAGACTAGAGTTCAGGGTACATCTGTTGGCATTCAAAGGTCATGCCAAGCTTAAAAGTCTTAATGGTTTTTTTTAAAAAAATAAAACAACACAAGTTCTTATTTTCCTACCTTCTGGATTCTGAGCCTTGATAGCATATCAACAGTACTTCCCAGGTTTCCTCCCCAGCTATAAAATGGCTAGAAACCCACTGGTTTTGAATGAAAGCTGAGTTCCCCACCTGAGTTTACAAGCCAAATCATTAAGAAAACAATGAGGTAACCTCGTAAGAGTCATGAGAAAAACCTGAGAGCTGGCAACACTGAAATTGTTCTCTTTATCCCTGTGAAAGCTAAAGCTGGAGGTTCTGTTTATTTTCATGGGTTTACACCTGGTTTGGGTTTTGGTGTCCCCCACCCCCCTTCTTTTTCTGGCTATTCAGGGATCCACTGAAGATGAACAGCACATGGCTAAAGGCACCTCCTTAATTGAAAGCCAACATCACCACCTGCTGCACTGCCTGGAAAAAACAACCGTAAGTAGCAACACAATCCTTTTCCATCTTACTAGGTCTTTGTGCCTGGCCCAGGTTTCCTATGGAAAAGCTGTGCACACAGTATGCTCTGAAGTGGCACTCAGTTAGACACACTCAGTAGACCTACGAACTACGCCAGGGGGTCTCATGCTCGAGCTCCAAAGAATATTCTGCAGTGGGTTACATGCACATCTATTTCATTGTCATCTTAACAACAACAAAACAAAACAAAAAAAAAAAAAAGAGACTATGCACAGGGATAACGATGTGATTATCTGCTGCTCCACAGTCATCTACACCAGTAGAAAGTCAAAAGCAGGCTGCTTAGGCAAGTTCACTTGAATGCAAACAACTCTTCAGCATGGGGTTAGGGAAATCCTACAAACAAGGTTTATGTTAAGTTTAATTACTTCAGTGCTTTTGAAGGAGAAAAATGCATTTTTTTGAAAAGTGAATTTGTCTTGTGCTGTCAGTCACACATCATATATACTTGCTACTTGTGCTAATTAATAGTTAAAGGACAGTTCTGCTACTTTAAGAGGAGGAAGATGTCAGGCTGTCAGTGATTCCACACTACAACCTGGTCACCAGTGCCAACAGGCTGGAAAAAAATAACCTTTAGCCCTTTATATGGCACACAGCAGATGAACTCTCTTAATGGGTTTAAAGGTTGCACATATCTTTTTCTCACTGTAGTTCTGGTTACAAGAGCAGGTAATTTATCTTAAAGCCAGTCAAGCAGTTTCTATAAGATGACTCTTCTGTTTGCATCACACAAGGTGTTGGGAATGAGAATTTTATTTATCAATAGTAAGTGATTCTGTATGCAGAACTCTCTGGGAATGTTCCAGGTATTTGACACGTATATTTTACTTCCAGGTATATGTAAAAGGTTCTGCAGTAAAGGAGCACATTATCTATACCATGATTCATTCTAGAAAGAATGAAGAGAGGTTAACACTTGAAATATTCATGCCTTTTTCTATCTGCATCCATCATCAAATGTACTTTTGATTTCTGACTTGTGAAAGCTTTCTTTTAGATAAATCACCTTCACTTCCATAGTTCAGCTTATGCTGGAATAACACCACTTAGGCTTCAGCGATACAATGGAAGAAGATGACTGACTAATTACAGTGACCTGCTGAGTACAGCTGGTTTATCACAAAGAGCTATAAAGGTCATCATTCCAAGGACAGTAAACTGATTCTTCCTGTATCAATGACTATTTAATTTATTTTATAAGACTCATCTTGTCTTTATTTCTAGCAATTTTGAATGTTACATAACAAGCAGATATTTCACAATCTGACTCTTCAGTTTAGAACTTTATGCTTAAAACCTTCACTACTATGACCCATATTTCACTTTAATTTGAAAACTTTAACAAATTGGCTGAAGCAAACAAAAGCTGACAATGCTGCCTCCAGGGTCTACCCTTGTAAGGCCCTGACTTTGTAAAGGCTTATAAAAATTCTGACCTCTGCACAGGGCAGATGAACATCTCTGGGAGCTGCATGAGTTGCTCTGTTGCTAATGAGCTGGGTAGGGTGCTGGCAGCAACGTGGCCAAAGCATATCCTAATTTGTGGATGTATTAGCCTTCCACACTAACCAAGCTAGATTGCCTCCAGCAAACAAACCTACTCAGACACCGAGTCTCAGTGGTTGAAAATGTTCCAAACGAAAAGAGTGGCAATAACAGTGATACTTTGAATTTTGATTAAAACCTAGATAGGAATCTGCACAATATTTAATGTGCTTTCCCCCACATTTTTCAGCCAGTTATTACCATGATGTAATTACCATCAAATCACATAGCAAATTTGGATCCTGGTCTGAAATTATGAATCAAAATAGTTCAATCAGCTTGTATGGGAATTCTGTAGTTCACATATCTATTAAAATACTATGCAACAGTTGTCCTCCCAAAAGTTTAAATCACAGTAAAGGAATTTTTGAACACTGAAGAGTCATTTCGTGACCAAGTTGCAGGAATGGAATGAGGAATGTACCGTGGTTGCAAACTTGTTTTAATGGGCAATTCACCTTTCCTTAAACGAGGCAGAAGGATTCTAAAAGTACACTTTATTGTCATGGTAGCTGTGGTCATCACTAGCATACAGGCTTACAATTGAATGGCTCACAAATCTGGTGTGTCATGGCAAAGTGACCCTAACGTACTTCTAGCTGCTGTAACAGAGATTACTTTGTCATGTTAACACAACAGGTGGAGTTTGTTCAAACAAAAGGAATTTTTTTTCTACTCCTTCCAACTCCCAGATTGAGTACGGACATTCACGTGCCATGTTTCCTCCAAATGCTGAGTGCGTTGAATCCATTCCTTCAATCCAAACCTTTCTTCTGAGTTTTCACAGAGTATGATCAAAACCCATATCCATTGGTGACCCAATGGCGATACAACTCCAATTTGTTACTTGCGAATCAGCAGCTGAAACTTTGTTTTCCTTTGCCTTGGGCTCTCAAAAGATCAAAGTATAAAGTTGGTACCAATTTTGTTCTATTTCCAATAATATAATATTAAAAAGCTCAAGTCTGAGAAGGAAGGAACAAAGGGGTCTGATTCAGGCAAGGTTTGGTAAAGAGAAGGTCCCATTGCCCATTCAAACTTGAGCAAGCCGGCTGGAATGCTGAGGCAATAGATCTAATGCTGGGACTAAACTTCTGAATGCTGGAATGGACAATCAATTGTGTTTTTATCTTTTGTTGGCATGTTGTCCCGTAGGGATTGTCCTATCTTGTGGATGATCCCCTGTTATCTGTACGAACTTCCACCATCAAGGTATTTCCTTTTTAATTCAATCTTTTTTCTCTATGGTCTCTGTGACATGTCTGGAGAGTGTTTGCTTCCTTTCTCGCTCCTGGTCTTGTCCTTGGGAGCCTGTGCACGTGGCTCTTTTTGGCTATCCAGTGCTCTTGTTTCCTGTGAGAGTTGTTAGTTGTTCCAATGAAAACCGATGGCTGCCTTCACCATGGTTGACTGGATAAAGTATGTTCACTAGAACTACTTTGGTGTTCATATACACGCATATGAGTTCTTTCTTTCAGGATTTCTTGTTCCTTAGCACAAAAACTCTACCGATTCAGCTTTCTGATTTCCTTCCCCTATACACTTCCTACTCTCACCTGCCATGTTCATTTCCACTCAGCTAACAGCACCCAATGACCTGCAGGTATTCTTTGAACCCAATAGCCAATACAAGCAACATCCTGCCATTAAGTTATATGTCAAGATGGTCACTGAAAACACAATCCTGTCCCCAGGCACAAAGAAAAAGGAGCATGAATCTCCTCTTGGGTTTCATAACCATGTGGCATTGCAAACTTTTTGAAGCCACTTTAGAATCCAGACACAAAAATGAAAGGAAATTTGAACACAATATATTAACCATCTCAGCAAGGCAGCAAGCATAAGCAAGGCAGCATTAATAGATATGCTTGTGTCACTGCAACAGCATCTCTTATTCCCTTACTGATGCAGGAGAGCAAAACCTTCTCTTGGTTGCAGTGACTGAAAGGGCAGGATCATTTATTTTTAAGATCTGCCTAGTGCCAATCATTTCAGGCATGGAGGCAGAGAGCATCTTACACAGACAAGGGGCTGACACATCCCGCCAACCTAGCAAAAGGTGCTGTTGAAAACAAACTGCTGTTGGGCCAAAGCTGTCAGTGTCACCAGAGAGTAACGGCACTGTTTCTTCCCCTGCCAGAACCACGAGTTCATAGATGAGCAACTGTTCGAGCAGAACTGCATGGAGAGCTCAATGCAAAACTATCCTTCTTCTCGGAGCCCCTCCTTGTCCAGTCACCATGGACTGACCACCTCCTGCTGTTCTCGCCGTAACAAGAAGACCACTCACCTTCCCAACTCCAGTGTGCCAGCCACCCGCCTCCGGAGCATGCAGGAGCTCAGCACCATCCATATCCAGTGCAGTGAGCAGCCCTCGCTTACAACAAGGTACAGTAAGTAGGCTCTTGCTGCTAACTACTGCATGCAAACCTCTGAAGTCTGTTATCAAACTGGGTGTTCTTACAGGCCTGTTCTCCAGCCAGGGAGAGGGGTCTAGTGCTGGGAGCATCTTTGTTTCCCTCCTTCTAATGCCAACCCAAGGGAAGTGGCTCCTAGCTGTTCCAGGAAGAACCAAAGCTAGGCTCTAGTGCAGCTCTGCTCTGGCCAGACTGGACATAGAAGAATGAATTCCAGCTGACGGCTGCCTATGAAGTGCTAATCACACATGCAGGAGGCAGCAGGTCCCAGCTGTGAGCCTCTCACCAAAGCTGGCACGGGACTGCTTCACAGCCCACCTCCCAGACAGCCCAGTACTTCCAAGCCTTTACTGGCCAATCTGGTGTCCTGTAGAGAGCTGTATACACTGACATGGCCCACCAGGGACACACTGACTTCTCTGATTTTTGTTGTCCAAAAGTCTAAATTGCAACTGTAAGCATCAAGCATCACTGGGAAACAAATAAGGAGGAATTTCACAATGGTGTCTACCTAAAAAGCCTTTAGTGACACAGGTGAAGAAGTGTCTCTTAACAGAAAATTTTGACATTTTCATTTTATACGTAACTATAAGCTGAAAAAATAATTTCTTCACCATACTTTTCTTGCAAATACTAAATTACTTTCTAAATCCCCCTCAGCCCATTAAGCTTCTTGTGCACCGGGCTGGTTTTGAACTTACCATTCTTCTCCCCACTTCTAATAAAGGGATCTAGAAACTGAAATAAAGCTGCCTTTAGGGCGGCAAGTGACTACTTTGCGCCAGGGTGAAGTCAGAAGGGCATTTCAGAGAATGAATTATGAATAAATAAGCACAAAACCAGTCTCTAGCTATTGCAGTTTCAATATGACAATAGTTTAAACCAGCACCTGCAACAGTAATTCAGGGGAATGTCAACTATTCTGTCTATTTCAGCGGGTGCTAAATCAGATGCCAGTGACATTTTAAATGTCAACACTGGTGGTTATTTCACTTGCTTACCAAACTGTGTAAGAATAGAGAGAGAGAAAAAAAAGCTTTTAAGCTGTTTTCCATGTGGAATGCAACTAACTGGGTGTACTGGTTACCACTGGCAGAACAACCCAGTCCCTAAAACTGCCCCACTCTCAGCTCGTGACTGGGGCAACTGGGGAACAGAATGGGTTCTGGCCCGTTCTTGGGATGCTTGAGAGATCAACAAACATCCCCTTGGTGAGTCACTCTGAGATAACAACAGCAACAGCTTTCCAACTGGGAGCTTTACATTTTCAAAGGATGGCCTTGTGTTTAAAATGAACGTGTGTGGCTGGTAATAGCAGACTCCTGTAGCTGTGCAGATGCACAGCAATCAACCTATCATTTTCCCTCTGTAATTAATTATAGGATGCAATTGATGCAGATCTAATAAGAATGCTCCCAGCTGCCAGATCCTTGAAACTACTGCAGACAGACGAAAAAATAGAAAAGATCAAGGGACAGTGAATTTGAAAGAGGTATTTGAAATGCAAGGAAGACAACATACCTTTCTCAGAAAGAACTACCTGTGCTCTGAAAAGATGCAGTACACAGGACGGTATATTTAGATGTCCTCTTAATTAAACTAGAATTATGCAAGAATGAAATGGAAACAGAATGATTTGCCCTGTGAAAAGCAGTATCCTAACCAGGGGGAATATTACAAAAGCTTAGCGTAATCTGGGTAGAAATAAATGATGCCTTGCAGGAACTGGGAAGAACATTTAGATGGAGTCTTCTGAGTATTTCTGTGCCCTTAGTTCAGAGCAGTAAGATACTGATTAAGAACAACTACCATTCCTGTTCCCAATCTTTCTACTGCCTGTTTAAAAAAAAAAAAAAAAAGCCAAACACTAAATTTGTTTTCTAGTCGTTCCAGTCTCAACATGAAATCAGATGATGGGCTGAGACCGAACTGCAAAACTGCCCAGATAACCACAGCCATCATCAGCATCCCCACACCACCGGCACTCACGCCAGAAGGTGAGAATAGACCTCCGCCCAGCAGCCCCGGCCACTCCACGAACATTTCCACCACCACCACAAGCAACATAGTCAAGGTCTCTGCCTTGTAAGATGTCTCATGCACAGAAGGAGGCTGGAAGACCAGTGCCCCTCTCCCTCCACACCTCCATGTTCCTTTCTTGCTGCAAATTGTGCCTGGATGGACCAACCTGACCTTTTGTCATCGAATTAGCAATGGAGACCTAACGAGGCAGCTTTCTTCAGACTCGCATTCATACTGTGGACTGAGGAAGGGTTAGGAAAGGGAAGAAGAGGCCGGTTAAAGGAAAAAGCCTGCATGGAGGAGAGCGTGTTGTGCCATGATCACCTGCAGATGCCAGAGGAAAAGAATCATCATGGCAACAAGAGTCAATAAAGAAAACAGAAATATAACACTGTGTATCGCAGCACCTTTTTAAAGGTTTTTAATGGATAATATTTATTCATGAGGAAATGACTGAAAAGGTGAAAAACAATGGATTTTGTGAATTTTTTTTCTTCATGGAGCAGAACCTTTAAACCAACCAAAATTTCACATTTTTTTTCTTTTATAGGAAAAGATTTAGACAAAGAAGCCACCTGTCACAGAAATCTATTTCCATTCCTCTGTGTGTGTGCGTGCGCAGAAACACTGAATTACAAAGAGCAGAGCATGCTTCCATGATTGGGTGCACAGTAGGAAAATACAAGCATGTGTCAGCACACGTATGTGCACACGCACACACACACACAACTATTTCACCCTGGATGGCATTCTTTATTTAGACAATTTTGTATCCGCCTTTTAAGTCAATACAGTGCAATTGCAAACAGTGTGTTTGTCTGCTAATTATTGTCTGTGAAAACATATTTGTGGAAAAAAAAAAAGGACAGGCTTTAGTAGAGTTTTAGTCCCACATGGGTATCTGCTTTCTATTTTTGTTATCACTTACTTGTAAGAGTGTGACTAGACTACCAGTTCTGTATTTTTAAAAAGGAAAAAAAAAAAAAGTAGGATTCTTTTTTAATACTGTACACACAAATGGCAAAGAATGAGAAAGCACTGAACTCAACTGCATCAAGCGTTCCTAAGTCTAACAGAGGTTTCTTGTAATGTATGCCCATGCTTTTTAATTTCTGATTTTGATATATATAAATTTCTTTGCTAGCACTGGACATACAACCCATTGTAAATAGTAGCCAAATAATGTCTGGATTTATACTTGATAATAATTAACCCCAGAGCCAAATATCTTGCATGGACAGAGAGGTATTTGGCTTTTTCACAGTCTTAGGGCTCCAGTTGTCTCATCAATGGCTTCTGGGTTGCACTGATTTTGGGGGGTAGACTAGGTTAGCAGTTTTAGTTCTCCAGTCCCAGCACAGGATCTACAGCACGCATCCACTTGAGAAGGAGGAGGAGCAGTACTCGAGTTTGGGAAACATTTGATAAAGTGTGGTAGAGACAGCATTTTCTTTTTGCAGTTCCTACACTTAGTTTGGGAAAAGTCACACAATTCTAGTCAACCAAAAACTGAAGTAACACTGCGTGGTACTGCTAAGAAGTAAATACTTCTGACAAAGCTGTGGTCAGTCCTAGCGCCTCTTTCTCAGAATTTTCGAGGAATGATTTATTGTAAGGAAATACATGGTCCTGAAACGTAACTGATTCCACCCCCCAAGAACAGTAACTTTCTTCTTCCAGTCTGCCCTTCTCAAGTCCCCTTTTCTTAACAGGTGTGACCCCTGAAGGGCAGAGTGAGGAACAACGTCACCCACCTTTTCACTTGTCATATACTGTTTGGCTAATTATCGTGGTCATGCACAAATGCCTCTTCAAGACCCTACACATACCCACCAATGGCAATGCACCTAGCCCCCAACAGCTTGTAGATAACAAGGAAACATTTCAAGTGTCCTGTTTCTGAACAGTGATTTTACCAACGTTAAAGAACTACTCAAAGCAGTTTTGAGGCTGATTCAGCAAAGGGATGACTTTTTTTTAACATCTGTCATAATCTATTCTGATGTAATATTTATATACACATATACATGCTTACACATATGAATAAGTACACATACATGTACAGATAGATAAATAGACCTACATGCCGACTTAAACATGTGAGCTAGCAATCCGCTTTGTTAGCACTCCTAACCTATTAGTCTATAGAGTGGGCTCAGATGGCTGATGCATTAACTCAATACCCTCCTTAGAAACCTACAACATTCTAGGAATATTAGGGCTATGGCTAAGCCTTCAGTAGCTGCATCAGCTTATAGTCATTTATTCCAGTGCTGTAATATGTTACCCAAAACTATGTTTAGTCCTGTTCTAAATGATTAAAACTCTCTGCCTTTGCTGCTTCCTGTAGGAGGTTATACTGCAGTTAACCTTACCATGATTGAGTTTTTTCTTGATGTTTTAATTTAATCTTTCCTTTGCTATAATTTCATTATTGGTCATCATCTGCTCCCCATCTAAACACCCTCACCCTTGTAGATCAGAGGCCTTGCTCTCCACCACTTACCACCTTGCAACCTCATTTACACTGGCACAGAACAAGGGTTAAATGCTACCGTACTGACAGGGTACAGCGTTCCTTCCAATGCGCAGGAGTAAACCATTACAAAGAGTCAGGGACTCAACACGGATTCTCGGTGCTGCCTTTCTTATTCCTGATTTACTGTGGCGTGGTAAACAAGCCACTTCATCTTTCTGCACCCATTTCTTTATCTGTAAATAGCAATCATGGCAGCCCTTGTCTAAAGCACTACTGGTGCATTTAATTGCTATCAATCAAAGCGCTTTAAATAAAAAAATTAAGGAGGCAAGCCAGTCCTTGGGGTTTCTGGCTGGCTGCTAGGGCTCAGACTGTCAATCATGTCATGCAGCCATGGCCTTTATTCTCTTCCACAGAAGACGAATCATTGTTATCCTTGCTCAAAAACACATGGCCTGCCTCTTCCACCATTAACTTAGCAGGTGCTGCCCCATGCAGTTAGAACCTCAGCACAGACTTTCAGAGGATACAAAATTAAGGGAGTCTGTGCCTAGAGGAACAGGGCTAAAAATATTTTTAATGGAGGCATTAGCTCCCTTTATACCCTGATTTGAAGTAGACTGAGTAATGCTTCCGAAAGCACTTGAAAATATGCTAGTACAAAAGTGTCCTGGATTGCCCAACAGAGCTACATCCTCATTATGAGAGCACTGTGCATTCATTGAAACAGCAAAGACAAGAATCTATCACCATCCTATCAGTGGTTGGTAGGGCATAACATAGCATCCTTCAGATGAAACACAGAGAAGAAGGGAAAGCATTTGCACAGAAGACCATGGAAACTGCACTACAGCCATTTATTCCTAGGCAAATAGCTTTACTAAACTGCAAGGCTCTTTATGATCTTTAAATAGCAACTTATAAACTCTTCCTGAGATAAGGCCAAGTCACTCCTGAAAATTACTAGGCCAGAACTTTAACTGAAGGATTTGGAGCATTCTTTCCAACGGTCCCCAGCGCTGCCCTGCCTTATGAGCATCCCTCTCGCTTTCCCCAGGGCCATACACATACACTGATACGGATACGAAAACCATCACATACCCCTGCAATCCTGCTCATTCCTGATGCAGATGGAAGGGGGCTTCTTCAGGTGTGGGCCACCTCCAGGAGAAGCAGCATCCAGAAACATAGGTAGGTTCTAGTCCCGATACCTTTCTGAAAGGCAGGTGGTAAAAAAACAGCCTCATTAGCAAGACTGCTCAACAAAACATCAATAGCATGTTGGCGGTTCATCTCAAAAGCCTTCCCCTCCCCCAAATTCCTTATGACTTCTTAACAGTTTTAGAAATGTTCATTAAAAAAAAAGGATAAAAATGGATTGTTTGTACAAAAAGCAAGTGGAAGGGGATTATTTTTCAGTCTTTCATAAAGCAATATTAAAAAACTCAAAGGAGCAACACCTTTTTCCGAGCATTTTGTTTCCTTTCCAAAGCCTTTTCTGAGGGAAAAATATTTTCAGATTTTCAAGCATATTGTATTAATAGATTTATTCTCTTCTCACCTGGCATTGGACTGCTAACAGAAGGAATCACACCCAATTGGCAAAGAATGATGAGAAGTACCTTTCACATCTATCTAAGCTTTGGCTTCCATCTACTTTTTCTAAAACCCACCTTTTTACTTTCATTTCCCTTAAAAATCTTAAGGACACCCATAAAGAAGAGGCCACAGATAACACATCTTGGTACACAGAAATGGAAGAATTAAAAAATTTCATCCTCAGCTAGCACAAGATCCTTCACTACAATACACTGCATTGCTTTCTCTAGATTAGATTTAAAATTCTCCAAGGGAAGGACTCCCACCGCTTCCCTGGAGAGCTTACTCCAGACTAATAGATCTCAATGTCAAGGATTTTCCCCCTGCTGTTCAGCCATAATTCTTTCCTTATTTTTTTCCTCTCTTGCTGCCATTATACTCCCTCGCACCATGTTAAATTATTTTCCTTTCCACGTTGTAAGTTAGCTGCCTATAAGCGTAAGAGGAACATAAAACTTTCTACTGCAAATTCTTCTCCCAGAGACTACTTTTGTCTGTCAAATAATTATCATTGCTAAAAGTGAACTGGGGAAAAGGTAAACTAAGTAACACACATGGCTTTAGTGTAGAATAAGGTTAGTTGGTAATTCAAAATACCTCCTCCTTTACAGTTGGCCAGAAATACTAAATTTTAATCAACGCTACTTGTTTAACCTGAAACAGTTGAGAATATATTTATACTGCAAAGCAGCATTTATCATTCTAGTTTAGACAGCTTAAGGTGTGCGCATGAAAACCAGATTAATACCAGCTAACAAAAGCAATGTTTCTTCAAATATTTTGCTTTTTTAAGTAAGAGGTTGTAAACACGTTGTACCCTACATGTATTACAAAGCAAATTCAGTAAATTAAAAATCACATTTACTTTATAGGTTGCAACACCCCTTAGATGCTGTAATAATTTTTCTATGTTGGACTATGGCAGAGTTACAAAGTCAGCATTGATGGATGGCTTGCGAGTATCAGCAGCTTTGAACTGAAAGCTTTATTCTGCTTTTAAAGTTGGGTGAATAACATACCTTTTCCACATAATTTACCGACCAAATACGTCTTAATTGATTTTTTTTAAAAAAATCACTTATTTTTCTCCAACACTTTGAGCAACTGCACTAGATATATGACTTCAGAGCTCAAGTTTTTAGGCTTCACAGTTAATGATGCCATAAACGCTCTTCATAATTGTTTTATCTTTCTAAAACTTTAAGACCAAACAGAAGGCAGCATGCACATTGACTAGAGCTAGGAGATTTAGAATCAGGAACCTATGTTCTACTCCCGATTGTCTTGATGAATCACCAAGTGACCTCGAAGAAGTCATTTCACCTCTCTTTGCCAATTATACAAGCTGTGTAGAATTTAATACCTCCTCTTTCCATAACTGAAGCTCAATTCATGAACACCTACAAACTACAATAGAGAATTCTGGAGAAAGCATAGCAGAAGAATACTGCTACTTATGTTCAGAATGCAAAAACTGTGCTAGAAAACATTCAGGTGGAACAGTCAAAAGACCAGGTGACAAAGAGCTTGTGAAAATTCCTTCTTGAGTTTTGTTCTCAGTCAGTAGTCTGTTACTTTGTGTGTATATGTGTGCACGTGTTTCTTTTCATTTTGATTTAAACTAGTGCTAGTCACAGAAGTCACACAGCTGTCTGGGTGAGAAGTTAACAACCATATCGAATGCTCTTCTCCGTTCCGTTGCAACTATGACTGGGAGCTCCCACTGGCTCCTTGGACCAATGAAGTATCTTAAAAAATGCGTGTGATGGTATATTTTTGATAAATCAGTAAGGCATTCCAATGCAATGGTGTTTTCTTTAGAAGTTTTATGTTCTAAGAAGCTCTCAACCTTATTATTTTCTATTTTCGTACTATAAATGGGCTTTGCTTACATCAGAGGAGATACAAAATGTACTGTATACAACTGCAGGTAGCTTCATTTGAGAACAACTTTCTAGAAGAACCAAGTTTCCTGTTGTCTTCTTTTGGAATTGTAGTGCATATGTTGAAACTTGTATATCATTTACAGTATTGAGTCTTGTGCCACTGCTGTACCTGATGTATCCAATCTGGATTAAACAGAGTATGTGCCACAAATACCAAGATGATTCTGTAAATTTCTTCTAAAAATATTCTGGGAGGTTCTCTTGGAGAAATTTGGGTGTTGGCCTAAGCCACTCGAGTTGCATTTAATACTATTAACTCCTACTTAAGCAACTGTTAATGAAAACACCAAGATATCCAAGGTGTTACATGACAGCCATAATGCAAATGTACCTAAGTGCATCTCTACGGTATCCTCCTTTCGAATGGTAAGAATTGCAACAAAATTCATCTGGGAAACTAAATTGTATCATCTTGGCCTTTTCAAACAATGCAGACAAAATCTGGGCAAACACCCTCCCTGGGGGAATTTGTGATACAAAGGGAGTCAGGCAAGAAAACACATACAGAAAGAAAAATACTTCTCCTAATGAGATATTTGTTATATTTAATCTGCAATCTTAAGCCTTCCTTTTAAAAGGCAATCTCATTTTGGCAATTCCGTTTAGGCCAGTCTTGCATTCTATACTGCAGACAGTCTCACAGCTTGTTTCAACCACAAACCAAGCAGAACCGATCTCACCTTAACCATGTCAGAAAGCGCCACTTACAGGCGTTATTAAAAATTTTCAAAATTCTTTAAGCAGAAATTAAAATGACTGATTAGGTGAGCTCGAACTCCCCCGCAGTGAGAGCAGCACAGAACCGCTTACAGAGCACGCTGCTCTTGCAGCAAGGGCCGACACCCACTAGGGGCCAGCAGCACCCAGCCCCAGGGAACCCACAGCCCCCCCGGCCAGGACAGCCGCCCTGCTCGCCACCCCAGGCTAAAGGGCTATGCCACTCAGCAGCTCGGCGACGCTACAGGTCTGCACAGGTCTCAGGTGAAGAGAACTGAATGACGCGATATAAAGTTTACACCTACCACCCCCCAAAAAAGGTCGGAAGCGCCGCCAGGGACACCACAGGATTCGCACTGGGAATTTTGCAAAAGAACATTAGGAACACTCAGGCAGCAAGTGAGTTATGGAAGCCAAGCAAAAACATAGTGTTTCTCAACATGAATTTGAAAGTTGCAGAAGGTGAGCAATCAAGCATCCCTGAGGACATCCATTCACCGAATTGAAGAAGCAAGTCTCCTTGGAAGTGTAGGTCATAGCAGGGAGGAAGCAGTGCAGCGCTGTTCTTTTACTAAGAAAATTCCAGCCTTATTCTGCTCAAGAAAAACAAACAAAAAACCCCGAGACTGCATGTGCTGCAGTGAACTTTGAGAAACCAAAGAAACTAGCTGAAGAAATCTGTTTCTATGATCCCAAACACACCAAAGCTAGAGGATGAAGTTTCAAAATCAGCGCAGAGTCAGCCTAGGGTCCACAGCCTAAGCCAGCCAGCACTCTCATCTTTCCCTGCTTCAGGACAGCTACCTACAAAGCAGTGCAAGCCAAACAGGAAATACCAAATTTAGTATTTAGTTTTAGTACTAATAGGTAGTTTCACTTCTAATTAAAACTCTCCTGTAAGTGTGGCAAGTCTGATATTGCTGCACCCAGAGGGACAGACCAATTATGATTGCTACACATTTTCTACATAATTAAACCATCCTCTACTGCACTGCTTGCCATAGACCTAGCTACAGAAATGTTATTTATAAAATGTTAATTAACTGGATTTAAATTACCAACACAGGCAGAGATGCAGGTTTCACTCTGACACTTAACTGGTATATAAACAGTGCCTGGTGTTTAATAAGAGTATCACGGAAAATGGAACAGTCACCAACTACAAACAGACTATGTAGTCTTATGGAGAATTCATCTTCACCCCAAAGTCACATGGAAGACAAGTCAAGCAAATAAAACAGGGGTTAGTTTGTATTTTCTCCTTACTAAAGACTTCTCACAAGTAAGTGGCTGCCTTTAATCTTCCTGTTTATTTTGGACTGTAAGGATTGCAACTGAACATTCAGCTGTCTTTTATTTCCTTTTATTAACAACTTGTAACACCATCACTGGAATGCATATAAAACATTTACCTAGACACAGCTCTTATGAAAAAGACACATTTTTCTTCAATCTTAAACAATGTCTGTTTATGTTTGTCAATGTACTCGTAGACCAGCATTTCACAGGTATGTCCATTCAGCATCATTCAACATGTCAACAGCAGCATCATGACATCAATCGCCACTTTTCAGCAGTTCCTGAAGGTAGACTGAGTTGACATGATAGGCAGTCATCCAGTTAAACTGTCTGTAACTTTCCCTATAGCGAGACACTGCAGCATAGTAGTTTTGCCATGCTCGGTAGTAAGATTTCCAGTAGGTTTTGTAACTCCAAGCCTCAGGTGGAACACCATCATCCCAAGAGCTGCTGCAGGAGCAGTTGTCTTCAGTTTTTCTCGAGGAAGGGCTAGAAAACTGATGGCAATGGCTTTTCTTTTGTTTAGCGTTTTGTTTCAGAACTTTCTTTTTCACTTGATTCTGCTTTGGGACTTGTGATAGCTCCTGAGGCTTCTCTGGTGTAGGACAGAAACCCGCACGACCCTGATGCACAGAGGGAACAGCATTCGTCTCCTGTGTATTTGAATATGCTTCAAAGCAGGAGTTATTTTCCCTACTATTGGAGGAAGCTGTGGAACCGTATGAACCATCACTGTCACCAAACACAATACCATTTGCAATCGTCTCTGTATAATGTTCCACCTCTTCCCACTCTACACCACCATTTCTGGGGAGCTCACATTGTTCTCCTGGGCCTGAGTAGCTTCTTAAAATCTCAACCTCTCTCTCCAACCCTTCCTTAATGAAATACTCATAGTCTTCAACAAACTCTGAGAAGCTCCAGGGATTTTTCCGTTGGTTTTTAAAAGAAGATAAGCATGGAATTCTGGGAAGATTTTTTTTTAAAGCCTCCTCATCTGGAGCCTGAGAGCTTTGTTGTCCATCCGTTCTGGAGACAGTTTTGACCCTACTCCTCTGTTCTGTGCAGCAACTGGAAGTTTGGGGGTTTCTACTACCTTTTTTTGTATTTGCAGGATGTGTGCACTTTTTTGCCTGCTTTTGCTTCAGGGCCTTTTTTGGCCTTTCTACAGAAAAATTATCACCTGGAAGGTTAGAAAGAGGCTGAGGTACCTCTGAAAAACTATTTTGGACAGGCTGCAGTACTGGTTCCTCTGGTCTAAGACACACAGTGTCAGAATTCACTGAAGCACCTGTATGTATAACAGGTTTGACTTCTACCTCCCCATCTTCAAACTGATCCATCATTCCAGGAGGTATAGGCTCTGTACAAAAGGGAAACAAGTAGGCACTCAATTAAGTGCATCCTTCCCTCTAGCACTCAAATGAGTACCCAAGTAAAGTTTTGCAAAATCGCAGATAAGATGTTAAGACATGTTAAGTTAGAGCTACAAACCAACCACTTCAATTATTAAAGAGCTTAAATAGCCAGAACATTTTCTTCATGGAAGGCACCAAAAAAGTTGATCGAGACAATATCCTACTGAACCACATAAAAAATAAGAACTTATGCAAGAAGGCAAATGCCACATTTCTAGCAGAACAGCTTCTGGCAAAGCAAGAGTAGCAAATTGAAGCAAATCTGCTGCTGCTTCAATTATTCCTTCCTTCTCCTACTACATCTTACAGCCTGAGAAAGGCTTAATCTTGGATTTCCAGAAATCTAGTCAGTTATGTAGTTGCTTAAGCAACAGCTGGATGCAGAGGTCCTCTCCCTGTCTGTAGGCATGCACTAAGTTCATTTCCTACTGCTTCGAACAACTGTGGCAGCTAGGCAAGTAGTCACTAGCACAGAGTACACAAGATTAATGCAGAGAAGACACGTGTCAGTTCCCTGCGGACTTGTCTAAAGCCTTGAACAACAGAAAACAAATAAACAAACAAAAAACCAGCTGCATTCACAGAATAGAGCATACCTGGTAGAGGATGAAGCTGAAGATTACACTTCTGAGCAATTTTCATCATCATGTTTTCTTCCTCTCCACGGCAGCAGTATGTCACAGATAAACCTAATGTTCCTGTGATACACAACAAAAAGTGTTAAGACCTGACCAGAGCCAGTGAAGCTAGTGCAAACTCAAGAAATCCACATGACTGTTTTTACCAAAGCGCCCAGCTCTGCCAATACGATGCATGTACGTTTCCCAGTCTACAGGTACATCCAGGTTGATAACCAGATTCACTTTTTCAGCATCGATTCCGCGAGATGTCTTGAGAAAATGAGGAGAGATGGGGATATATAATTGAATATGCTGAACAGATCTTTAAATAAATACAATACAACTGGGAGAAACTGCTCATACAGGAACTTTTAGTTGTTACAATAACCATAAAGCACCCATAATTTTCCAGCCAGTTTACCATTTTACATGTGGAACAGGTATATGGCATTGCGACCATAAAAACCAGGGATCATTTTTCTTATGCCTTCCTCTCTATCAAATACAAGCAAGAATGCTTTTCCCCCCAGCACAAAAAAAAAAATAAATCCGACCTGACAGCATGCAGTAATCTTTTAATGACAGGACCTCAAATGACCCACTGAAGAGGAAAATAAATCAGCAACAAAGAAAGCCGAGTGCCTGAAACAGCCACTGCACTATTTAAAGCTGTTTGTGATGTTACTGTTGTGAGCATACTGTACTAGAGAAATAAACTATTCTTCCTCATCGCTGCTATCAAAAGGAAACAGCTCTACTCTTCTGAAGTACCTATAAGCTTCTGTAAAGCAACAGATAAATATAATTATTTTTGAACCAGATGAGAAACAGGGGACAATTTCTAAGTTTCACTGCGAAAATAAGTCTCTCACAGCACTAAAGCCATGTGCTTTGTCAGAACATTCATGGTCTATTCAATTACAAGTCAAATCTAATTCTCTGAAGCAAGTTTACGTGCAACACTCATGTATGCTACAAAACACTAACTCACCAAGTCTGTGGAAATCAAAACTCTACAGTGGAACTGCTTTAATTTAGCCATAGCATCAAGTCGCTGATTTTGATTCATGCTGCCTAGAAAGATAAAAGGTTATAAACATATTACATTCCCCTCCAATTCTGGAAACACTGGTTCCTAAAATTGTAGGTAGAGATCAGAAGTAAGGTTGAGAGAACCTTCCTCAAACATCAGTTCTAAATAAGTAAACGAGGAACAAACAAAAACTGGAAAATAAGGAAATCCACTAAAAAAATAATTCTTTTGCTTCGTTTTAAAGAGAAACCAATTATGTAGATACTTAACCCACTTGAACAACACTGAGACTTATTTTAAACACGTAAGATATGGAAAATACTGCTGAAGTAAAATTTCAAGGTTTCTGATAAACATTAGGTGCCAGCTATCAGCTTTCTATGGAGAAGCTAGAAATAAGCAGATTTAAATTCAACATCTGCATTCCAAAGAAATGCTGCTTCAACCTGCAAACGTAAGTAAGATTTCTCTTTACAGGTAAGCCAATGCACTTATCTGGACATCCACAAAAATGACTCCCAAGCAAATCGGAAAGCAGTAAGTTAATCATTATAAAAATTAATATTTTAAGTACTAAAGACACATAAAGACTCAAATGCTGTTCTTAGTTATTTAACCAGAAGCCATGCAAACCAAGATTTAAGATTAATTGTCCTATTTTAGGACACATCTACACACAACTTTGACAGAATCAGAACGTTTTGAATGGACTTACCCGAAATGCACTCAGCAGGAAAGCCTCTGGATGTTAGTATTTCAGCTAGATATTGAGCCCTGACAGAAAATATACAATGAAAATTGTAAATAAAACTGGACTTAACAGCCCCTGCGCATTTCTGAACAGGCTGTTCTTTACAGTGGAGGACTACATTCCAAAACTGTCACTTTCATCTTTATGTCTGGATAGTCACCTTAGAGATGGAGAACTACAACCAAGTATTAGGTCTCTCTTCTCTCTGAACAGTGTATGAGATACCTTCATTATAAAGCATTCCTTTATTTTCAGTATTTCATACTGCATTCCTCTGGCTGTACACGTCAGATCAAAATTTGCATACTGCTTTGAGACCTTATTGAAGGTCTAATAAGTTTACCCATGACCGTACATTACAACCACTGCTTTCAAGTGTGTTCTTTACAGATTTTATTTCAAATTTATTACCTGCTATGCAGATTTGAGAAGACGAGGGCTTGATTAAATGAAATCTTGCTGAACAACTCATGTAGGTGCTGGGTTTTTTCCTCAAATGTTTTATGCGGAAGTGGATGGGAATTCACAATTTTGTAATACTGCTTCAGCCCTGAGCATGAAACCAAAAAAACCCACCAAAAATATCTATCAGGTTAAGGACTTCCATAAAAACAAGCACAGTGCTAAGCTGCTGTCAACGTGCCTCACCACAGCTAAAACAAAGACTTCAAATTTAAACACACACACACATGTGCAAAATAAGAACCTACAGGGCAGGTTTTTCTTACAAGGCTGAAATATTTTTGGAATGGGTAGAAAATTCAGAAAGGTATGTCACTGATGTTTTAGACACATCAACACTGGAAATAAATACTTCATAAATTAATCAACTCATCTGTGGAAGGAAAATATGAAGAACCGCAAGTGTTAAAGGTACATGTTTTAGTTTTAGTATACTTTTCTTAATCTACTGATAACAACACAAATAAAAGGACCTCTACTTACCAATGAGACTTGGATCAGTAGGGTTCAGCCTCACAAACGTTGGATCCCTCATATACCTGGTCAAAGCATTAGCTAATGATTCAGGGTAAGTAGCTGAAACAGCAAGCATCTGCTTATTGGCTGGTAGTGAAGAGTAAATCCAGCTGTGAGGCAAAGAAAGGGGAATGACTAACAAGTATGTATCTAATCTACTGATAAATGCATCAGATATAGGTCTGTCTTACTTGATTTGTTCCTGAAAGCTGCCTTCTTCTAAAAGCTTGTCTGCTTCATCGAGAATAAAAAGCCGAATACTGGCTGTATTTAAGTAGTCCAATTCTATAAGCTGTTTTATTCGACCTACACATGAAGAAAAACATAAAAGGATCATCAGAAATTGAAAGGTTCTAGCAATGAATTTTGTAATTTAAAAAAAAAAAAAACATTTTATTAAGCCTTAAAAAAAGCATATTTGGAATAATCTCTTGCTAAAAATACCTGGTCTAAATGTTTCTGGCATGGCTCTTTGAGACTATCTCCTATTACTAAAAAAACCCAAACAAAACCAAACCAAATCAACCCACATTTCAAAAGTACCAATTATCGTACTATAATGTATCACACGACACCTGAAGCACAGTGAAACTCATACATACCTGGGGAGCCGACAGCTATGTGGCACTTCTTTAGCCTGATTTTGTCCTGGTTCAATGAAGTCCCTCCAATGAAGACATGACATTCTAAGCCTTCCATTTTTATTCCGATAGTTGTGATTACAGCATGAATCTGCACAGCAATCTCTCGCGTAGGAGCCAAGATCAGAATCTGTAAGGGCCAAGGGTTAAATCTTGAAAGCTGCAGAACGGTTCCGAAGATTAAAGCCCAGAATCAAATCAACATCATCTCAAATACTACGTCCCACAGGCGACAATGCTGTTTTCCCAAGAAAACGAGCGATTCCCCCTCACAAAGCGAAGCCCCCCTCCCCGCACAGGTAACGCGCCAGGCCAGCGCGCAGCAGGCCCGGCGCCGGGCTCACCTGCGTGGCGGAGTTCTCCAGCAGCACCGCGTCCAGGGCGATAGTGGAGAACACGCAGGTTTTGCCAGTGCCAGACTTGGCCTGCACGATGAGATCTGGAAAGAGCCGCCACAGCGGTCACCGCAGGCCCCAGGGGGGGCCCAGGTGGGCCCCACGTGCCCCCAGCCCCGCGCCCGGGCCCTCACCCCGGCTCGCCCGCTCACCCAGGCCGCAGCGCCCCAGCGGGATGGCCTTCAGCTGCACCGGCGACGGCCTGTGGAACCCAGCCGCTTCCAGCCCCGCCAGCACCGGCGCCGACAGCAGCAGAGACCCGAAGTCGGACGGGCCGCCGGGCACCAGCACATCCCGCGTGCGGAACCGCCCCCCCCCCGTCTCCGCTGCCGCCGCCTCTGCGGGCGCCGCCATCTTGTGGGCAGGACGCGGCAGAGCGCGGCGCCGCGCCGGCTGCGCCTTTAGCCCGCGCCGCGCATGCGCACAGCGCCAACCGCCCCGCCCCGGGCCGCCAGGGGGCGCGGCGGGCGCCGATTGGCTGCCGGGCGCCGCGCGGTCCCGCCATCGCATCGCTCCGCCGCCGCTGCCCGGGGCTGCGCCGGTGCCTCTCGAGCAACTCCCTCAGTTCCGGCGTGGTTGTGCCAGTAACCAAAGCTGTGGCTCCCCGCGCGTAGCTCGATAGGCGCGCTCACCTACACAGAAGCAGTGAGCGATGCTGTTCGTGAGACAGCAGTCCTTCAGACGGAGAAAGAAACCTCAGCAGCTGAACACCTGGCAGGGCTCTGGGCAGCACAAAAAGCTTAAATTTATAATAACGACAGAGGAGGAAAGCTCTGAGTGGATGTGAGGAAGCGAGAGCTGCAGACATAACCACGAGCAAGAGCTTTGCCTGGAGCACAAACCCCAGCGCAGGGAGATGCTGGGCTGAGGGCACGGCGGAGCGTGGTGGGGCACGGCGGGGCAGGCCGAGCCCAGGGCACCCACCGCAGCGTGGGGAGATGCTGGGCTGAGGGCACGGCGGGGCAGGCCGAGCCCAGGGCACCCACCGCAGCGTGGGGAGATGCTGGGCTGAGGGCACGGCGGGGCAGGCCGAGCCCAGGGCACCCACCGCAGCGTGGGGAGATGCTGGGCTGAGGGCACGGCGGGGCAGGCCGAGCCCAGGGCACCCACCGCAGCGTGGGGAGATGCTGGGCTGAGGGCACGGCGGGGCAGGCCGAGCCCAGGGCACCCACCGCAGCGTGGGGAGATGCTGGGCTGAGGGCACGGCGGGGCAGGCCGAGCCCAGGGCACCCACCCCAGCACGGGGAGATGCTGGGCTGAGGGCACGGCGGGGCAGGCCGAGCCCAGGGCACCCACCGCAGCGTGGGGAGATGCTGGGCTGAGGGCACGGCGGGGCAGGCCGAGCCCAGGGCACCCACCCCAGCACGGGGAGATGCTGGGCTGAGGGCACGGCGGGGCAGGCCGAGCCCAGGGCACCCACCCCAGCACGGGGAGATGCTGGGCTGAGGGCACGGCGGGGCAGGCCGAGCCCAGGGCACCCACCGCAGCGTGGGGAGATGCTGGGCTGAGGGCACGGCGGGGCAGGCCGAGCCCAGGGCACCCACCGCAGCGTGGGGAGATGCTGGGCTGAGGGCACGGCGGGGCAGGCTGAGCCCAGGGCACCCCACCAGAGCGCACCCCGCAGGGAGGGCTGCAGGGAACGGGCAGGGGAGAGGGGCGAGCAGAGGGAAGGGGAGGGTCGTAAGAAGGAAGGAAGGGTGAGCAAAGGAATGGTGGAGAAGGCTGCAGAAGAGGATGAGGAGGACAAAATGGATTGTGTGGGCAAAGCAGTGCCAACGGGCTTGCTGACAGTCACTGTCCAAAGTATCTCTGTCTGTTGGTCTGGAGAGAAAGCAGTTTGCCACTAATTTCTCATCTGTCCTACTGTAACGAAATACCAGGGACATTTTGTTCTGACCCCTCTAGTTCCAGCCATCCTTCCCCCATCCCAACGATAGAAATTAGTTTCTCATAAAACACTGTGCCTGGGATACAGCTGTACTGCACATGGAAACAAGAATTAAAAGCCGGGGTACTACGAAAAATTAATAGTATAACATTCACTTCAGCAAAGGCCAAATGTGTTAATCTGTTGTATGTGCATTACTTAACTACCCTCTGTAGACCACTCATATTAAATCGTGGGTGGTTTTATGCATATCAGCTTTTATTGTTATAGCAGTTCAGAGGCTCTGGACATGCAGCTTCCATTCATTGCAATGGGATTTGAAAAATCTCAACAGTGGCTTCTACTGTACAAGCATATACACTGTGTCATTATTCTTACATTGCCAGGCAGCCTAAATGAATTTTAATGGCTTTGGTGTACCACAGGCTTTGTCACGCCTTTGAAATTCCTCATACTTATATTCCTGATGGGGGAGAAAAAGTCTGTCAAATGCTATTCAGTTGTTATTTTTTTAATACTATGATATTTTCATATGAATATCTGAGTACCAACCAAGCATGGGGCCCTGCTGAACAAAGAACAGTTTCAGCGTGGAGAGCTTACCTCTACCAAGTCGGGACAGACCAGATGGCAGGGGCGAGAACTGTGCCCCACAGCAGAGTTAACAGGATAGCAATCTACAAGCATTCTGTTAGTTCCAATTATTTCTTAATTTTTAAGTGGATACTCTTATTGGTCCTCAAGGGGAAATGAGTCTCCAACATGAGATAATTATCTCTGGATAAACCTGGGAAAGGAGACAGACAAAGACACCTGGACATAACAAACATTTGATTAAATACAGCTTCTCATAACCCTTTTAAACTGATGTGATTTGAACAGACAATGAGGAGCAGTCAGAAGGGACTGTTCCCATGGGGGGAAAGGCAGAGAAGAGGTGATAAAACAGCCCCAAACAGCCATCACAATGAGCCGCTCCGCTGCTCTGCCGCTCTGTTTTTCTCACCTACTCCTTTTCCCCCCTGAGGTTGCACGCACGTTGCAGTACAACCGAGGTGATCTGGAGACAGGCACTATTCTCTGTGGTGCGTTGTTAATCAGTCGTTCAGCCACATCACCTTAATTCAGAAAGATGCTGCTGTTTGTAGGTATTTGTTTAATTTTCCATCAGATGCTGGAGGGATGGATTCCAAACCACCGCAATGTCTGTATGCCGAGAAAGCCTTCGACACCACGAACAGCAGATTGATTGTCCCTCTCCCTTTGGTTTTGGCCCTTACTAGTGGGGCTGTGTCAGATTTAGGTCAAGCTCCTGCAGCTGTGTCAGTTGATCTAATGAAAGGTTTTGTTTCTCCCTTAACCCTTACTACTGTAAAAGATCTTAACTGCTACTGCTGCTAACTTGGTTTTAAACTCTCTGTGCGTTGTGTACGGTGCCGTGAGTCAGTGTATAAATAGCAATCTTCAACCTTTGGGGCCTCGTTTTACCTCAGTGGCTCTCAAGTACTGAATTCACACTGTCAACATTTACATGTCAGCCCAGCCAGGAGGAATCTGCAGTTTTGCCATGACATTGCTTCGCCTCCGCTTGCAGTAGGATCCAAAGGAAGTATTCCTGCTCAAAGCAGCCTTTGGAAATCTTGACAATTAATCTGAATACTCTGCAGGCAGACTAGGTCCTGGGAAAGGATTTAGGTTAGTAAAAGAAGCAGGTGAGACCTCCTTCTGAGCTGTAATTTTTAAAAACTGACTGGTTCTTATGAAGGCATGTAAATTTTCTAACTTGGTGTCATAAACCAACCTCTAGGTTTTGGGACTTACAAGAAAATTCTCACTAGGAAAAACTCTTGCTCACGTATCTGAGTGCATGTTTTATTCCCCCAAGGCAGGGCTCACCACTTTTTTGTCGCTGTTACAAAGCACACATTACATCATTACATACTTGATTTTAATTCCATCCAAGATTCATTTTTCTCTGCATCTATATATCAATGTATCAGTTTTGGCTAAATGATCTTATAAGCTACCGGTAAGGAGCATGCTGCTGATACTTAAGGTCACGTTCTCACTATTTCAGACTATAGAGCACTTGTCTTCAAACTCCCAGCAGCAAGGTCCGTATCCCACGTTCAATGTGTAGTTTGCATTGTGCTCAGACCTCCTAAGGCTAGCATGTGCAATGCAAAGTAAAGTTTTGACTAGTACTAAGTAGTCACCACAGATTTTCTCCATCTCCTCTTTCTGGGGAACTTAGACTTTATTCACCACAGTTAAATTCTTGTAACTTTTTGAAAGGCTGGGATATACTGCTCATGGAGAGTTTGTGTTGGCTTCCAGAACTACCAGGCTTTGTGTGTCTTTTAAGAACACATTCATTACGGATTTGAACATTGCTACTGTAAACAAGCACCTGCCTTGTCTTATTCCTTCAGCTTCAAACGATTTGTCTTTCATATCTGCCAAGACATGTAATTATTCAGAACAAATCTTGGTTTACATGATATTTATAAAATATTTTAAAAGTGAGATAATCTCATCCTCCTCTCCCAGATGTGTTCAGATTAAGACAGTGAACTTTCTCCGTTCTCTGCAGCACGTGTGACTCACTCTTGGAGTGTGGTATGTATTTGTGTTTATACTGCCATGGAAACTGTATTTGTTCTCTGTACAGTAAAGCACATCACAGTGAAAGGGCCATTGATACTCGCATAGACAGTGACTATATATTCACCACCAAAAATTGACTCCAGGCACCCTGCCCATTCATTTTCCCTTTGGAAAAAAAAAAAAAGCTGGATGGCAAGTTACCAACAAGTAGCAAGTTTTGGGGCAGCAGAATCTTCTTTAGTGCTTTACTAATTGTCCAAGTCTTGGATTTTTTCCAGCAAGCCTGGTGCATGGAGTTATTATAAATGATGATGATGATGGGGTCTTACATGCATGTAAGGCTCATTTCAGTACTTCTGCTGTATGGATTTCATTCCTTGTCAGGCACGTCCTTCAGAAGGATCCAGAAGTCGTCCATAAATTTCAGACAAAATCTAAAGTACACAGGGGTTCACCAGAGATGCCTGTTATAGATGCAGCTACAGATAAAAGGAAAGCAGGCATCAGGCTGTCAGCTCCGAGTAGCTATTTCAGGTATGCCAGTGAGAAGTGCCAGTAGTTCACTCCTGTCATCTTCATCCAGATAAATAAATATCAGCCCATTTTAATCTTAGATACAGTTTTACTCCAAGGTTTGCTAAATTAATTTTCAGCTAGTATGAAGAGGATCTAGGTCACGAAAATGCAGCCAGCCGAGATGTAATCCAATAGTTCTTTAACACAAGACAGCACAGTGAATGCACAAGGAGTTTCCCTACCCTGGTACTTACTCCTGGCCCTCCAGTGCAAGGCGAGGAATGTCAGAAGCTGGAATTTGGTTGGAGCAGAGTTAAAAGTTCTTACTTCTGGGATGGGGACGTAGTGAGGTAGGGGCATGTCAGGGGCTTTAAAAGCCGCAAGTGCAGTGACTGCATACACTATAAATTTGGCTTAATGGAAGTAATGGTTAAATTTTCAGGGGCAAGTTACCTCTTTATGCACAAATATAAAACCAGAATTAAAGTTTTAACATTATATTCTTAC